>NC_133506.1:98897500-99197500 GCF_049354715.1 Callithrix jacchus | reverse complement strand
AGCAGAAGCTGATATATTCCTTTGGTTGATGTATTTTTATTTTAATTTTCAAAAAGTTTAATTAGAAAATATAAGCACATGAGGAAGTACAGAAAATAATATAACAAACATCCTGTACCCATTAGCCAAAAATTACTTTAAGAAATAGAAAGTATCAAAGAGTGAACTACATAATTAATTTTTAAAAAAAGAAATAGAAAGGACAGAACACAGCTAAAACTCAAGTTAAAGACAGTTTAGGTTCTAAATAGATACTTGGACAGGAGGACACCTGGCTAACATTTGCAGCATCAGACATCAGTGATGTTCTGGAAAAAGGGCTTTCTCATCTAGTCTGTCCGAATGGGCCCATTTCAAAGACAGTGGTTCCCTAACCCAGCTATATCCAATGCCCTATCCTGGCCTACTCAAGGAGATTCTAGGTCAGTGGGTCTAGGTTGGGGCATTGGAAACAGCATTTTAAACAAGTTCTTCAGGTAGTTCTGCAGTGGCAAAAACCAGTGCTTGAAGCAATAATGTAATCTGTCACCTATTCATCTGTTGATAACAGATCTTGCCTCATAGGTTTACTCTGAAGTTTAATACGTACACACACATTGCTTAGCACTGGCATATAAGAAGCACACAAAAATACTTCTTAACAATAATCAATGTTCACTGAGTACATCTTTAGTATATTCTATGGTACAAGGGTCTTCAAGGAATTCAAAGATATATATCAACCTCTCTCTGAAGGCAGAGTCTGAGTTTATCCTATTCACTTAATCAATGCCCGGCACAAAGCAGACACTCAAATAATACTTATTGAATAAATGAGTGGAAAAAGTGGCCCTGACCGTCAAGGAAATTACAATCTGGTTGTATTATAAATAGTATATAAGAAATTGGGCACGGGCCAGGTGCGGTGGCTCACATAATGTCAGCACTTTGGGAGGCTGAGGTGGGAGAGTCGCTTGAAGTCAGGAGTTCAAGGCCAGCCTGGGCAACATGGCAAGATGCCTTCTCTACATAAAAATTAGCTGGATGCGGTGGTGCACTCCCAGCACTTTAAGAGGCCAAGGCAGATGGATTGCCTGAGCTCCGGAGTTCCAGACCAGCCTGTGCAATATGGCGAACCTCTGTCTCTGCCAAAAATACAAAAAATTAGCCAGTTGTGGTGGCATGTACCTGTAGTCCCAGGTACTTGGGAGGCTGAGATGGGAGCATCGCTTGAGCCTGGGAAGTGGAGGTTGCAGTGAGTCAAGATCACACCACTGAACTCCAGCAAGATGGCATCTAAAAACAAAAAAGAATAAAAAAAAGAAAGAAATTGGGCAGGACCAAAATATTAAACTACTGGTTATACAAAGTGTAAAGAGGGCTAATCAAAAGTCTAGGGTCTGAGTCCCATTTTGCCACCCATTAGCTGTGATATCTACCTGGTCAGTTTATTCCCTGAGCCTTAGTTTTATCCCCTTGGGGAATTAGGCTATGTCTGGGTACTAAGGACCCTCCCAAGAGGATCTATCACCAAGACCAAGCCAGGAGCTGCAGGCAGGGGCAGTGGCAGCATGAGTGGTCGGGAATGCTTCAAGAGGGCTTAGGTGGCACCTTCTAGAGAAGGAAATAAAAGGTGTAGAGGCACTCCCGACATAAAAGAAAGGCAGGAGGAACAACAGACGTAAAGTGTTCAGCCCAGTCTTCAACCTCTGCCACTGAACCAAAGCTAAAAAACCAACTACCATCAAAACTACCTATCAACCAGCCCCAGATCCCTGTAAAGGAGAACTAAAGTCTACCTCCCAAATAGGCTCGTTTCTTCATAAAATATATTTTCCTTTGAAAATTATTAACTTGTCTCCTGAAAGACATAACCATCAGGACTTCATGCTAGAAAACCCAACCCAGGAGTTGCTACCACGGAAGATGGTAGCAACTTTGAGTTTTTCTCATACCACATCTGTGACTTGAACCCGCTTTTTTTTTTTGAAATGGAGTTTTGCTCTTGTTCCCCAGGCTGGAGTGCAATGGTGCGATTTTGGCTCACTACAGCCTCCACCTCCTGGGTTCAAGCAATTCTCCTGACTCAGCCTCTGGAGTAGCTGTGATTACAGGCACCCACCACCATGCCCAGTTAATTTTTTGTATGTTTAGTAAAGACAGTGTTTCACCATGTTGGTCAGGCTGGTCTCAAACTCCTGACCTCAGGTGATCCACCTGCCTCGGCCTCCCGAAGTGCTAGGCATGAGCCACCATGCCCAGCCACCTCAACCCTCTTCTTAATACCGCCCCAGAAACTCTCTCTCTGTCATAGATCAGCTACTCCCAAAGGCAAGTATGACTCCTCCCAGCTCTGCCCTTCCTCAATCTGACAGCTGTAGCACAATGTATTTAAAGGAGAGGCCAAGAAACCCCCCGGTTAAGAACCAACCTCCACAGCCTTTATTGAGAATGAAGAATGATAAGCTGATTTGAGTTATTATATCTTCCTACAGCTGTTCCCTTTTAAATATTTATCCTGGCAAATGCACCACCGTTTTTTACAACTTATTTTAATTGTGTGACTATTAAGCAAACCAACCCATAAAATCAGCTCTTGCTGCTGGGATTTATGTGATTCATAGACCACAGCTGATTAAAAAAGGGAATCCACTGAAAATGAATTAGCCTCACGAGTGCCCCTCACTGTCTCTAGGAAGGTGTCAAGCCTTTTCCCAATTCCTGCTTGTGGCTCCCAAGCTACCACAGTTAGTAACATAGAACATGAACACAATCTACCCATTTCCCTGTGGCTTTTTTCTTAACAATCCTGATGAGTCTAAACTGGAAGTCAGGGATAGAACAGTCTTAAAGGAGGTAGAAGAAACTCTGAGAGCCTCACAAACAGGATAAATGCCCTAGAGGATTTACATCAAAGTCTGTAGAAAGAATTTAATTGAAGACTTTGAATAGCTGGGAAGAAGCATGAGGTATCCTGATTATTCACCACCAACTTAGTTCTTGTTTGGATCATAAAACTGCTTTGAGACTTCATAAAAGCTCTTCCCCCAAAATGTGCATGCACACAAATGTTCATATAAAATTTCAGGAGATTCAAAGACACCCCTGAGTCCATCCACAGTTCCTCTAGGGATCTATAAGCCTCAATTATTTCTTACTATCACTGTTACCACCCAAGCTGCCCTCATCTCTCCCCTAGATTATTACAGTGGCTACCTGACTCATCTCCCAACTTCTCTACACAGCAACCTGGCAGACAGTGATTCTGTTAAAGCCTAAGTTAGATCACCTGACTTCTCTGCTCCATACAATCCACTAGCTTCCCTTCTCACCTGGAATAAAAGCCAATGTCTTTGCAGTGTCTTACAAGACCCTACAGGATCTGTCTCCTTGCTGACCTCATCTTCTGCTCTTCTCACTTTTAACTCCAGCTGCTCTAGCCACATGGATCTCCTTGCTATCATACCAAATGACAATCACATTTTTGGCCTCTGAACCTTTATCTGATGTTCCCTCCAACCTCAATCTGCATGGGGCTAACTCATTTCTTCAAATCACTTCTCAGTTGTTACTAATAAGGCCTTCCTGACCTCTATTTAAAACTGCTGCTCTGCCCCTGCCCCACATCTCCCACCCTCCTCCTCTGCTTCCTTCTTCTCCATGGCACCCTCTCACTTATTATGTCTTATGCATTTTACTTATCTCTTTGTTATTTATCTCCCATTAGCTCCATGAGGGTGGGATTTTTGTCTGCTTTGTTTCGCTACTGTATTACACTCCTGGAATTGTGCCTGACACAGAGTAGGCACTCAATAAATACGTGACTGACCAATCCATGACTGAGTGATTAAACTCTAATATGAATGTATCCAGGCTGGGTAGTGCAGAAGAATGTACATTTATTGAAATATCTCTAAGTGCCAAGCAGTTTGCAAGCTGACATCAGTCATTTCATTTAATTAGCACATACAATCCCAAGACTTATTTTGTCCTCATTTCACCACCACCCCAAAAATGAAATACTTAAGCATAAATCTAATACAATATGTACAAGATGTATATGAGAAAAACTACAAAACTCTGATAAAAGAAATCAAAAGACAAATCTTCCATGTTCATGGAGACGAATACTCAATATTGTCAAAATGTCAGTTCTTTCCAATGTGATCTATATATTCAATGTAATCCCAATCAAAATTCCAGCAAGTTCATTTGTGGATATTGGCTTTAGAAACTGATTCTAACGCTTATGTGAAAAATCAAAAGATCCAGAATAGCCAACACAATATTGGAGGAGGAGAACAATGTTGGAGGACTGACATTATCTAAGTCAAGACTTGCTATAAAGCTACAGGAATCAAGACAGTGTGGGACTGGTCAAAGAACATATAAATAGACCAGTGGACCAGCATACAGAGCCCACAAATAGACCCACATAAATACAGTCAATGATCTTTGATAAAGGAGCAAAAGCGATACAAAGGAGAAAACAGTCTTTTCAAGAAATGGTGTTA
This sequence comes from Callithrix jacchus, assembly GCF_049354715.1. NCBI lineage: Eukaryota > Metazoa > Chordata > Mammalia > Primates > Cebidae > Callithrix > Callithrix jacchus. Next base: position 99,193,007 of record NC_133506.1, on the reverse strand, counting down.
GATCAACCGGGGATCCACATGGCAAAAATGGAATCTAGACAGATCTTACACCCTTCACAGAAATAAACTCAAAATAGATCAGAGACCTAAATGTAAAACGCAAAACTCTCCCCATTTCACCATGAAAACTGAGATCCAGAAAAGTTAACAAAATAGACGAGTTAGAGACAGCTGATAGTGGAACATAATTCAAGCCTGTCTGTATGAATCCAAAGCCGAGATCTCCCCACCACATTTTGCCTCATTCTCCTTGGTAGACCAGTTCCAACTTTTCTAAAGAAATGCAACTGCCAGCTTTCCTACCTAGTTCCATATCTTTTGTAGCTCCATTTCACAGCAGGGGACCTGAATCAGAGATTAGGGGGTCCAGGGGGCTCTCATCAAGCAAAACCAACATTTAGAGCCTGAGTCTTTTCAAGTTTATATCAAATATTGTTACAATATAATAAACAACTTCCTAAGGGATCTTAGCACTTCCAGAGTTTCATTCATTCATTGCATTCACTCATGAGTTTCATTCATTATTACTTTATAAGATTTTAAATTTTTTTTTCTTAATTGAGATAGTCTCACTCTGTTGCCCAGGCTGGAGTGCAGTGGCGCAATCTCAGCTCACTGCAACCTCCGCCTCCCAGGTTCAAGAGATTCTCCTGCCTCAGCCTCCCGAGTAGCTGGAATTACAGGTGCATGCCATCACGCACAGCTAATTTTTGTATTTTTAGTAGAGATGGGGTTTCACCATGTTGGCCAGGCTGGTTTCAAACTCCTGACCTCAGGTGATCCACCTGCATCAGCCTCCCAAAGTGCTGGGATTACAGGAGTGACCCACCACGCCAGGCCCTGTTTGTGTTTTAAGCTAAGTGTTATTACATAAGAATAAACTTTTACAAAATTAAAAAGCTTGGCTGGGCATGGTGGCTCACACCTGTAATCCCAACACTTTGGGAGGCCAACACAGGTGGATAACCTGAGGTCAAAAGTTCAAGACCAGCCTGGTCAACATAGTGAAACCCTGTCTCTACTAAAAATATTTTAAAATTAGCTGGGTGTGGTGACAGGTGCCTATCATCCCAGCTACTTGGGAGGCTGAGTGAGAGAATCGCTTTAACCTGGAAGGCAGAGGATGCAGTGAGCCAAGATCATGCCATTGCACTCTAGCCTGGGTGACAAGAGCAAAACTCTGTCTCAAACACACACACACACACGCACACACACACTGTTGTATAACAATTTTTTGAATCAATTTTTTCTTTCTTATAAATATGTTGCCCAGGCTGGTTTTGAACTCCTCCTGCCTACCTCAGCCTCCCAAAGTGCTATGATTACAGATGTGAACCACTGTGCCCAGCCAATATTTTTCCCTTTATATCCTTATTCTATAAGTTTTTCCTATTTAAAAAAAATTTTTAATTTTTTTTTGCTTTTAAAACTTTTTTGTTAACAAGACACAAACACACACATTAGCCTAGTAAGCCTTCACAGGGTCAAGGTCATCGGTATCACCATCCTCCACCTCTATCTATATCTTGACCCACTGCAAGGGCTTCAGGGGCACTAACATGCATGGAGCTGTCAGCTCCTTTGATAACAATGCCCTCTTCTGGAATACCTCCTAAAGGACCTACCTGAGGCTATTTTACAGTTACCTTTTTTTAAAAAAATAAGTAGGAGCAGTTGACTTTTTTTTTAATAAGTGGGAGTATACTCTAAAATAACAATAAGGCTGGGCACAGTGGCTCATGCCTGTCATCCCAGCACTTTGGGAGGCTGAGGTAGGGGGGATTAACTTGAGGTCAGGAGTTCGAGACCAGCCTGGGCAACAACATGGTGAAACACCATCTCTACTAAAAATACAAAAATTAGCTGGGCATGGTGGCAGGCACCTGTAATTCCAACAACTCAGGAGGCTGAGAGGGGAGAATTGCTTGAACTTAAGAGGCAGAGATTACAGTGAGCCGAGATTCTGCCATTGCACTCCAGCCTGGGTGACAAGAGTAAAACTGTCTCAAAAAAAAAAAAAATTAGCCAGTCCTGGTGGTGGGCGCCTATAATCCCAGTTACTTGGGAGGCTGAGGCAGGAGGATCGCTTGATCCCAGGAGGTGGAGGTGCAGTGAGCTGAAATCATGCCATTGATTGCTCTTCAGCCTGGGCGACAAAGACCCTTGTCTCAAAAAATTAATTAATTAATTAAATGACAATAAAAAGTATAGTATAGTAAATATATAAACCAGTAACATAGTCCTTTATTATCAAGTATTATGTACTGTACATAATTGTGTGAGCTATGCTTTTATAGAACTGGCAATGCAGTAGGTTTGTTTCCACCGGTATCACCACAAACACATGAGTAATGTGCTGTAACTACATGAAAGAGATTTTTCAACTCCATGATAACTTTAGGGGATCACTCTCAAATATTTGGTCCATTGTTGGCCTACATGTCCTTATGTGGTGCATATTATTATTTTAATTATTATCCTTTAATTTTTGAGATACATGTGCAGAATGTGCAGGTGGTACATATTATTAATTAGATACTTTTTTTGGTACGAATTTTTTTGGTGTGTATTTTTTTCACTTATAGTACATTTCAAATCCATGCAACATTCAAATGCTCAATGGCCACGAGTGGCTAGTGATTACAGCACTGGAAAAAGACAGATACAGTCAGGAGACTTAAGAAAAAATGTAGCAAATGCAGTTGTAGAGATGTGCTCAAGATCACTCAATTATCATAGCTAGGACGGGAGTCTCCTGTGACCTTCTAATTCCAAAGCCCTTGTTCATTCTGCTGCACATTAGAGAAAAGACAAGCTTTACTCCCCTCCAAACAGTAGAATCGCAGTTAGTCAACCAAACTAAATGTATCCAAAACAAAACTCATTCTTCTACCCCAATACCTCCTCTTCCTCTCTCATTTTCTATTTCAGTTGATGGCACCATTATCTTTCTGCTCACTCAAATTATTCTTATTTTATCCATAAATGAGCACTTTATCTAGAAGATCATTTAAATTCTAAATTATCTTCATAAACGTACTTATTTCCACCCTAACTAACTGAATTTATCTCTCGCATGGGTCACATTCCGATTTGTTCCCTTGCCTTAATCTCTCCCCACCCAGCTTCAACAGTATTCCCTAAGACTCTTCATGGCTCTCCATCCTCTACAGAGTAAAGACCAAACTTCATCTCACAGCACAGAATTCTCTCGGGAAGAGGTCACTTACCCTGAGGCTGCTACTCTTGTAAAAATCGCCATCCCCAACTCTCATGGAGCTGGCTTGAGATCTGAGATAATACACTATGAACGATATACAATCAAGGAGTTACTCCTCCATCACTCGTTTACATTTTATATCTACCTGCTATTTAGCGCCTTATTTCAATTCCATGAAAGTTACTGAATACTAACTAGGCTGTCTGCGAGACACAGAGAAAATACAGAAAAAAAAAAAAAAAAAGATTGACGCGATCTTTGCCTTCCCCGACCTCATTACAATATAGTTTATCCACCAAAAATCTTTAAAAACTAGCTCCTCTCTAACAGTATGAGGAAATCAAGGGGACCCTCGGAAGTTCAGGCCAGGCTGCGTCCCGAGGAGCCACCATGTCCCCCCAACCTCCGCTTCCCGGGCCGCGATTGCAGGTGGAAAACTACTCCCAAACAGCACCCAGCAGAATGCGACTACGACTCTAGAGGCAGGCGGGGGCGGGGACAGGTCGCGTGGCTACGGCCTTGGCTCTTGCGCCTGCGCGATGCCTCAAGCTCAAGGACCCGTATTTAAAGAGACAGGCGCTCCAACCGTCGTGGGCTGCCGGCGGCCTGTGGGGAGCTAGTACCGAGTCCTGAAGTGAGCGCCGGAGCTGGAGAGGCAGGTGAGGGGCGGCGCGGCCCGGCGTGGGGAAGGCAGTGGGCCGGGGCGGGGAGCTCGGCGCGGCCGGGGAGCCAGTCCCCCCGGCTCCTCCCCCGCCCGCCTGCGGAGCCCCGGGGCACACCCTCCGTGACGTGACTGCCCCCCGGGAGCCTAAGGAGAGGCTCGCGGCTCCCCGGGACCCCCATGGGGCCGCACAAGGCTGGGAGGCCGACGCCCAGGCTTTGCGCCCGGCGGGACCCACGGGGCCTTTTCGGACCCCGGCCCGGCGTGCGTCCTCCCGCGCTGAAGCGGGCGCGCTCGGGTGGGAGTCTGGGAGCGCTGATCACTTCCCGCCCGCGTCCCGGGCCCGGTGGAGGAGCGCTCCTTTCTGCCTTCCCCGGGGGCTGCGGCCTAAGCCCCCGCCCCGCAGTCCCCGCCACTCCCCGACAGCGACGCGGGGAGGCCTTGGAGAAAAGCGGCGGCGGTCAGGCCTCAGCAGTTTCCTTCTCGGGCCCCTGGGCTGCGGCGGTTGTGAGGGTTCCTGTGGGAGGGACAGACAGTTTCCTCAAAGCTGCATTGTGCCTCCTCGTGGCCCAGCGCATCCCGAGCTTCCTCAGATACGCTGGTTTCATTATTGGGGCCCTAGAGGTTGCTCTATAAATCGATCTTCTAGGAAAAGTGTTGAAACTCACTTGTTCTGACCTCCTACTTCCACTTACTTCACCTCTGTGGTTCTTAAACTTTGGGCGTTATGTAGCCCTTTGTGAATGTCACGAAAGTGATGGACCTCCTCCAAAAAACCGTGCATTTTCGAATGTACATTTTGTATACATTTTTAGGGAGTTCAGAACCAACCCCCACCATACCCAGCGCATTTATGGATTCATTGTAATTTTCCCAACTATCCGTGAGGTAGGTATTATTTACCTTGTCTTAGAAATAAGAAAGCAGCCAGGCGCGGTGGCTCAAGCCTGTAATCCCGGCACTTTGGGAGGCCGAGGCGGGTGGATCACAAGGTCAAGAGATTGAGACCATCCTGGTCAACATGGTGAAACCCCGTCTCTACTAAAAATACAAAAAATTAGCTGGGCATGGTGGCGCGTGCCTGTAATCCCAGCTACTCAGGAGGCTGAGGTAGGAGAATTGCCTGAACCCAGGAGGTGGAGGTTGCGGTGAGCTGAGATCGCGCCATTGCACTCCAGCCTGGGTAACAAGAGCGAAACTCCGTCTCAAAAAAAAAAAAAAGAAAGAAAGAAGAAAACAGATCCAGATAAACTAAGAGTTTTCTCCCAGGTAACAGTCCGTAATGTACGGTCAGACTTGCACTCCCATCCCTTATTTGGGGTCCACCTGCTTTCCTCTGCACCAAGTTTCAGTACAGCAAGCAAAGCCTGCTTTTTATTATAATATAGCAATTTTGCTTCACAACATGTGCAGACTGAACATAACTCCAGTATACTTAAAACTAGGACTATAAAATGGTTTAGAAAACATGAATCTAAGAAGATGCTGATATAAACTTTTTCCATTTGGATTGATTTACGAGTTCCTATGAGTCCTGCTGTCCAGTTACTTCAGCATTCCCTCATTCAAGTTGCTGAATTATAAACAGGTTAATTGCACATTAGGAGCCTCTTCTTAAAAGATAAAGACTTCACTGATCATAATAGGAGCTAACATTAATCAGTGAGAGCTCTTGCTCTGTGCCCAAATCTGTTTTAAGGGCTTTACTCTTAGAACAGCTCTTTGAGTTAGGTACCATAATTAGCCACATTTGACAGATGAGGAAACTCAGAAACTTAACCCATCAAGGTTATACAGCCAGTAAGTGACTGAGCTAGGATCTGAACTCAGGCAGTCTGATTCCAGGCTTAGTTGTCTCTCAATATAGGGATTGTAATTAAATCACAAATCTATATAGTGGCTTGATTTCTGAGGATGGCATATTATGTTAAACTTCACAATAAAAGCTTCATGTATAATGTAATTTTTACTGGGGATTAAAAAGAAACTTCAGGATCTTGTAATACTTAAAGGTCATCATCCATTATGAGTATCATATGTTGCTGATGGCCTAAAAGGAGCTTTTATGTTATTTGGATTTTCTTCATTGTGATGTACTAGATGTACATGTGTGCATTAGATAATTGAACACCCTTTTGCAAGCTCGCTTTTCCTGTGTCAGAACTCTCTTTCATCCTGTAGAGTAGACAATGAATGTAATACTTGGGAAGTGTTTGATTAGTCAGCATGGACTATATAAGACACTGGCCTTTGGGAAATTCAAAGCCTATCTCCTTGTTTATCTCTCTCTTTTTTTTTTTTTTTTTTTTTTTTTGGCTTTCTACCTTTTCATGCAGCTGTATGTCTTTGGCTTTCAAGATCCTCTTTCCACAAACCATCCGTGCACTCAGCCAAAAAGAACCGTGCCTATTCCGAGGACATCACTGGCCTGATGTAAGACAATTCAGCCAGTGGTCAGAAACAGATCTGCTTCATGGCCAGCGCCTCTTCCTGAGAAGAAAGCCTATTCTGTCATTCCAGGAAAGCCATCTAAGATCACGTGCCACCTACCTTGTTTGCTTGCCAGGGTTGCATGTGGGACTCTGCAGTGGCCCCTGTGAGATGGCTGAGCAACGGTTCTGTGTGGACTATGCCAAGCGTGGCACAGCTGGCTGCAAAAAATGCAAGGAAAAGATTGTGAAGGGCATATGCCGAATTGGCAAAGTGGTACCAAATCCCTTCTCAGAGTCTGGGGGTGATATGAAAGAGTGGTACCACATTAAATGCATGTTTGAGAAACTAGAGCGGGCCCGGGCCACCACAAAAAAAATCGAGGACCTCACAGAGCTGGAAGGCTGGGAGGAACTGGAAGATAATGAGAAGGAACAGATAACCCAGCACATTGCAGGTAGGGTAGATAACACTGCTTTCTCATCTTAACGGTGTTGAGAGAAAAAGGGATAAGGAGTTCAAATGCTTTCTTTCTCTTTTTTTAACTTTTTTTTTTTTTTGAGATGGGGTCTCACTCTGTTGCCCAGACTAGCGTGCAATGTCACAATCATAGCTCATTGCAGCCTCACACTACTAGACTCAAGTCATCCTGACCCAGCCTCCCAAGTAGTTGGGATTACAGGCACAAGACACCATAACCGGTTTTTAACACTTTACTTGGAAATTATTTTAAACTCACTGAAGTGTTGTGAGATTAAAAATAGTACAAAAAACGCTCTTCTTTTACTCATATTTGCCTATTAACATTGTACTCTTCTTTGCTTTATCATATTTGTTCATGTGCTCACTCACTCGCTCTCCACAAAGGCACGTGCGCACACACACGCCTGCGTGCATGCACTCACTTAAAACCATTTGAGAGTAAGTTGCATACATCATGGCCCTTTAAAAGTCTTCAGTGTATATACCTTGAGAACAGGATATATGTTCATTATTCAAGCATAATACAGCTATCAGCTTCAGAAAATTTGTCCTTCATATAATACGTTAATCTACCCTCTGTATATTATTTTTTCAGTAGATTGAATCATACCTTCAATAGCTTTCCCTGCAGTATAGGATCCCAGTTTAGGATCATATCAGCTGTTGCATTTAGCTGTCATGTTTCTTAGGCCCCCTTTAATCTGAAACATTTCCATAGTCTCCCTCTTATGACTGATATTTTGGAAGAATAGAGTACCCATTACTATCCTCTTTTACTATTTTCCCTGTAGCATATAATTCATTATTGTACTTAATTGATACTTAATTGTGTCATATTTGGCCAGTTAGGAATCCCTTTACATTGTCCTATGTGTCCTCTGTACCATCATTACTTTTTTTTTAATTACATACTTCTTTACTCTTGGGCATAGCAAGTTTTATCCTGTATGTATCCTTTACTCTTGGGCAAGCAAGTCTTATCCTGTATGTATCCTTTCCCAGCCCTGAGATTTGCAATTTCTTTGGGGAGTCCAGATTCCTGTTAGTGGGAAATGGTATTAAAATCTGGATGCTGTGTGTCCACATTGTCTTGGGGTATCTGTTTCTTTCTTTTTTCTTTCCTTTTTTTGAGACAGAGTCTCACTCTGTGGCCCAGGCTGGAGTGTAGTGCCACGGTCTCAGCTCACTGCAACCTCTGCCTTCCAGGTTCAAGCGATTCTCTTGCCTCAACCTCCCAAGTAGCTGGGACTACAGGCGTGTGCCACCTCACCCGGCTAATTTTGTGTTTTTAGTAGAGATGGGGTTTCACCATGTTGATATAGCTGGTCTCAAACTCCTGACTTCAAGTGATCTGCCTGCCTTGCCTCCCAAAGTGCTGGGATTATAGGCGTGAGCCACTGTGCCCAGCCATGGGGTGACTGCTTCTAAGCCCTTTCAGCAGACAGAGATAGAAAATACCCTAAAATCCAATAAAAAATTAAAAAAAAAAAAAAAAAAAGAAATGCCAAATGTGGGTGAAGGGGAGAAGCAAAGCAAAGCACACTACCATGTGCGTACCTACGCAACGGTCTTGCACGCTCTGCTCATGTACCCCAAAACCTAAAATCCAATAAAAAATTAAAAGGCAGCAAGTGCACCAAAGAAAAAAAAAAAAAGAAAATACATGCATGTATATGCATGTAAAATCCATACCTATATATGGATATATATATAATATGTTTGCATGTACATGCATATTTACATATGCATATTTTAGAAATTTTATGCCAATACCTCCAAATCCAGTTAGTCCTCTTTGACCTTTAGTGTCTGTAAAATAATATTCATACCTTCAACTTAGTTCTGGTCGCCATAGGAAGACTCCTAACAATGGCTCTAAAAAATGGGTATCTAACCTTGTTCTTTGAAAGGAAAATAGGCTTCCTGGAAAGAAAACTCTACTTCTCATATACTTTATTCTCAGACACCCCGTCCCACCTTGCACCTGCCTTAGCTATCTGTCTCAGCCTTTGTTACTTCTTAATCCATCTCTCATTTGGAAGAAGAGAAATATAGGTAGAGTTAATGACTAGATAACTAAGCAACTGGAAATTTTCTTTCCTATGCTAGATTGACATGCTCTGTGATCCTCATTTACTTTTTGTTCATCTCTAAATTAAAGCTGATTCTGTGGAGTTGGAGTTCCCTAAGTTTTATCCATCAAAATGTGATTTCTGATTTCCCCCAAATCATTATTGCTGGAGATCATCATTTATGGGATAAGAGGTGGAGAATGGTGATGAAAATTTAAGTTACTAATAGAGGTAAATGGTAACTGGATCTTTTTTTTTTTTGCCAATCAGTTTGAGCTTATAAGGTTGCTCAGGTTAGCCTTGAACTCATGACCTCGCCTTCGCAAGTGCCACGACCTCCGGCCGGAGCCACTTTGGACCCCAACTGGATCTTTTGTCTCCAGAATATCCTTCCCTCCTCTCCCCCCATTACCCTATTACCTGCTACCCCCACTCAGAAACTACTAGCCACCAGCCAGCCTTGGGCTAGTGGTAGGGTAGTAACTTAACAAGCAAGGCTCTAAGAGCAGTTGATAGATTCTTTGGACATTTTTGCAGAGATCTTTCACTGAAAGATATTTTATCTTCTTTTGGGATCCTACAGATCTGTCCTCTAAGGCAGCAAGTACACCAAAGAAGAAAGCTGTTGTCCAGGCTAAGTTGACAACCACTGGCCAGGTGACATCTCCAGTGAAAGGCACCTCATTTGTTACCAGTACTAATCCCCGGAAATTTTCTGGCTTTTCAGGTAAGATAGGTTAGGACTACTTTAGCTGTTATAGTGTTGCTTTTATTTTGTATTCTACTTAGGATTCTGGCTAAGAGTGAAAAATCTGTGCTATCTCATCTCATTAATAATCTGCTTCTGTCTGAGCACAGACAAGTAATGGCTAATTCTAAGCATTCCATTTGTTTTTTTGTTGTTGTCGTTTGGTTTTGGTTTTGAGGGTTTTCTTTAGGTGGGGTCTCACTCTGTCACCCAGCTGGAGTGCAGTGGTGCAATCTTAGCTTACTGCAACCTTCACCTCCTGGGTTCAGTTGATTTTCCCACCTCAGCCTCCCAAGTAGCTGGGACTACAGGCACCCACCACCACGCCTGGCTAATTTTTGTATTTTTAGTAGAGATGGGGTTTCACCACATTGGCCAGGCTGATCTGGAACTCCTGACCTCAGGTGATCCACCCACTCCAGCTTCCCAAAGTGCTGGGATTACAGGCATGAGCCACTGTGCCCAGCCAGCATTCCACTTGTGTAGCATTTCTTGGTATACTTTATTGCAGCAGAAAGATTTGTCAAGACTTTTTCCCCTTGAGATAGTTACCTGGGTCTGACAGAGATTATTAGAACCTGTATTTTACTTCTGTTTTGATAATGAAAGAATTTTGAGAAATTGCACCCCTGAATATGCCTCGAGATGAAAGTATGGAAGAAGGGAGATGTCACGCATGGATCTCCCTTCTTGATTCTTACAACTATTTGTTCAAAACACTGCAACTTCATAGAACACAGCAGGAAGGAAAAACAAGATCTGAAGGATATTGCTATTTGTTATTGATATATGCTATTACTATCTGAAGGAGGCAGTAAAGCCCAAGGATGAAGCTTGCATACTTTGGAATCAGTGAGCTCTGGATTCAAATCCCATTTCCTAAAGGGGAGGATTGTGGCTATTATTTGTATATTCTTGGCAGGATAGATGAGCAATAAAGTGTTAAGTTTCCTCTTCTCTTCACTATAATATACATGCACACACGTGTATACACACATATATGGTTTCTTTTATATAAAATATTAAATTGCTATTTCATAGAGATTCAGGAAGACTTTGCTGGGGCATGTGGTGTAAATGAGAGTTGAGAAGATCGGGATCATTTATTGGCCTTATGTAAACAGACAGCATTGAGCTAGGTGCTTTTACATATGTGGTTTCATTTGTTCTCCAGTTAACCCTAGAGAGTACATTTATTTAGAAAGGCCCTTTTTTATGACTGAGAAAGTTGAAGTTCAGGGTCATTATGGAGTTAGCATTTGCACAGAAGTCTTGCTCCAGTACCTGTGCTCTTTTACACTGCACTTTTTTGCTGCTTTTATTGCTTGGAGATGTTCTTGTGATTGACTCAGTTGAAGAAAATAAAGTCAAACCACTTGGCCTTATTGTAGAAGTCATTTGGAAATTTTTTTGTCTTTTTTTTTTTTAATATTTTTTATTTATTTTTTTAATATAAAGACGGGGTTTCACCATGTTGGTCAGGCTGGTCTTGAACTCCCAACCTCAGGTGATCTGCCCAAATTGGCCTCCAAAGTACTTAGATTATAGGTGTGAGCCACCACGCCTGGCCATCATTTGGAAATTGAAAGACACTTTATGTGATTGAAAGAAGCCTATACCTGAGGTCAGAAGACTTGGGTTCTGGTCCTGGCACTACTCCTTGACAGCTCAGAGCCCTTAGCAAGGCCTCACCTCTCTTTAGCCTCTGGCTATGAAGAGCAGTGGCCTCTCCTACCATAGTGATATGTGCAGCATACTATGGGAGCATAGGCAGCAATATATAGATGACTTTCCCCTCTGCTTCCTTGAGTTTATGTACTTATTTGTTTAAGCTCCATCATATCTCCATGCTTCATCTACCCCATAGTGTTCTCATGAGGTCTATAAGAGATAACATTGCAAAAACGGTGCCTGGCTCTACAGGATTTTTATTATTTTAAAATTCTGAGGTTGGTTGGTTTGTTGTTTGCTGGTAGACCAAAGATATAGAAGAGTCCAGGTGAAATAAGGACAGCATATTTCTGGAAGGGCCTTAGTGTTGGGGATGGAATTTGGGAGGAGTTGAGAGAAACAGGGTGTTTTAGTTCTTGCAACCTGGTTGAACATTGGCACTTTGGAGACTGTCCCTTAAAATCGTATTTAGATTCCGGGTCAGAGATGAGGATGGATTTATAATTTACAAAGCCCAGACAAGAAGCAGCTTACAACAGCACCCAGCTTAGTAATGACCGTGTCATAAGCTTACAGAATAAAATTTGCTTCTTAAATGGTCACAAGGAGGTGAGAGGGAATCATTGATGAGTTGTGCATAATTATTTTTAACTGTCTGGAGGAAAGCCCTGCCCCTTGACCACATTTTTTAAAAAATTATTCATTTATTTTTTAATAACTGCTCCTGGGGAGCAGGGTTTTATTTTGGCAATAAGAAAAGAAAGGTTAAAGCAGTGAGGGTCGGGATGTTGAGTGTACTTGTGGGATGTGACTTTCTTAGTAGTGTCTTTGTCCTGGCTCTTTCAACGAGCAAGTGGGCCAGGAAGTCATTTGCTCTTCTCAGACGTCAGCCCCCTCATCAGTAAAAGAATGTCGAACTAGATAATCTTTAAGGCTTCTTCTAGCTCTGACAACCTGTGAGAGCGGTAATTTCACATGGACTAACGTGTACCTTGATTTCTTACCCCTTTCTTATGCCTGCTTTTCTAAGGTGAGCTTTACAATTGCTCTGAGATCCTTCTGACCACTTGATTGATTGATTGAGACAGGATCTTACTATGTTGCCCAGGCTGGTCTCCAACTCCTGGACTCAAGCAGTCCTCCCGTGTTTGCCTCCCATAGTGTTAGGTGTGAGCCACTGGGCCCAGCCGGTCCTGATCATTCTTGCATGACTTCAGTCTATTCTTTTGTGAAGTGCTCACATAAAGAGATGCATATCAGTCTGGTCCTTTGCTTGGGTCTGAGGAGGACATTGTTCCTTTACCATTAATTAATAGCTGTAAGATTTCGGAAAATTATTTGACCTCCATTTCTTTATCTGTAAGATGGGTCTGATGTCATCTACCCCAAAGGTCTCTTCAGGGAGAGTAAATGAAGCTAAAGTACCGGCAGAATGTCTTTCTTCCCAGAAAGGCTGAATGAATTCATCTCTGTTGTTTCTCCAGCAGCCAAACCCAACACCTCTGGGGAAGCCCCCTCAAGCCCCACCCGTAAGACAAGTCTGTCTTCAAGCAAATGTGACCCCAGGCATAAGGACTGTCTGCTACGGGAGTTTCGAAAGTTGTGCGCCATGGTGGCTGATAATTCTAGCTACAACACCAAGACCCAGATCATCCAGGACTTCCTTCGGAAAGGCTCAGCAGGAGGTGTGGCATGAGCATCCTGAATAGGCTTTTACTCCAAGAGCTCAAGGCCATGGCTGCCTTCCTGGGCATGTGAGCTGTACAGTTGCTCAGGGTCCCATGCTTGGATTAATGCTTTACTGTAGTGCTGTCTTGAAATTCTTATTGATTTTGAACAAGGGGCCTCGCATTTGCATTTTGCACTGTACTCCACAAATTATGTATTCAGTTTTGCTCAGAGCACTTTGGCGTCTTTCTTCCTCTCCCCTTAGTCTGCCCCTAGGAAGCCAGAGAACCCATTCTATTTGACTAGTTAGAAAATTTACTGTCCTGCATATTTAATTTGGTTTTTGTGAACCATATACACAGCTTGAAATAGAATCTTCCAACTCTGTTTCTTTCATTTATCTAACAACTTGTCACTGAGCATCTGTAATGTCCTTGTCACTGGGCATGCGAAATGAAAGTAACCACCCTGTCCAATGAGAGTTCATCTATAGGCTAAAGGTGAGGCAGACACACAATCCACCAGCCTCTGAACTCTGTGCTTTCTCCTACTGTAGCGATACACACAGGTTACTATAGGAGCATGGGCAGTGATACACAGATATGTTTTGGTCTCTGCTTCTTTGAGTATTTATTTATTGAGACAAAAAATGTGACTGTGTTGCTCAGGCTGGAGTGCACTGGTACAATGTCAGCTCACTGCAACCTCCACCTCCTGTGGTAAAGCAGTCCTCCTGCCTCAGCCTCCCAAGTAGCTGGGACTATAGTCATGTGCCATCATGTCTGGCTAATTTTTGTATTTTTTGTAGAGAAGGGGTTTCACCATTTTGCCCAGATTGGTGTCTAACTCCTGGATTCAAGTGATCTGCCTACCTTGACTTCCTAAAGTGTTGGGATTACAAGCATGAGCCACCACACCAAGCCTGAGTTTATTTATTTTATTTTATTATTTTTGAGATGGAGTCTCAATCTTTCACCAGGCTGGAGTGCAGTGGCATGATCTTGGCTCACTGCAACCTCCTCCTCCTGGGTTCAAGTGATTCTCCTGCCTCATCCTCCTGAGTAGCCGGGAATACAGGCACGTGCCAACACACCCAGCTAATTTTTATATTTTTAATAGAGATGGGGTTTCACCATGTTGGCCAGGATGGTCTCAATCTCTTGACCTCGTGATCCACCCACCTTGGCCTCCCAAAGTGCTAGGATTACAGGTGGAGCCACTGCACCTGGCCTGTTTTTTTATTTATTTAATTTTTTGTGTGTGAGACAGAGTCTTGCTCTCTCACCCAGGCAGGAGTGCAGTGGTGTGGTCACAGCTCACTACAGCCTTGACCTCCTGGACTAAAGCAATCCTCCTGTCTTCTCCTCCCAAGTAGCTGGGACCACAGGCATATGCCACCATGTTCAGCTAATTTTTATATTTTTTGTAGAGATGGGGTCTTTCTGTGTTGCCCAGGCTGATCTCAAACTCGTGAGCTCAAGCATTTCTCCTGCCTCAGCCTCCCAAAGTGCTGAGATTATAGGTGTGAGCCACCTTGCCCAGCCTTCTTTGAGTTTATATATTTATTTGTTTAAGCTCTGTTTCTCAAGAAACGTTCCTTTCTTCTGTCTCCAGATGGTTTCCACGGTGATGTGTACCTAACAGTGAAGCTGCTGCTGCCAGGAGTCATTAAGAGTGTTTACAACTTGAATGATAAGCAGATTGTGAAGCTTTTCAGTCGCATCTTTAACTGCAACCCAGATGAGATGGCACGGGACCTAGAGCAGGTCAGAGGAAGGGGAGGGAGAGTAGGCTGCATTCCAGGTAGGGTTTTGCCAAGCTAGGCACCTGCAGCCTCTTTTTTTTCTGGTTGGGATATGTACTGTTTTAGGAAACTGAAACCCATTTGAGCAAGCTTCCGTTATTGGGGGAGTTGAATGTGAGGCTATAGCTGTTAATTTCGTAAGTTTCTGAGGATGAAAACCATACCACTGCTGAACCACAAAGGCCTGGTTCTCAAAAGTCAGAATTTGAGACTTGCCCCCCTGTCTCTCCTGGGGCTCTTATTCTGGACTCTCTTTTTTCTTGCTTGTTTTCTCCCATAACTTGGGCTTACCAAGCTTTAGGTTTGTTCATGACTCTAGCCTTGGTACATGACTCTAGCCTTGGTATCATGGAAAGTTTCCATCTCAGCACCCCCATTATCTGATGGCATTTTATGTCTCTAGTTCAAATTCTTAAGCAGGAATCAAATTAGCTCAGCACTAGATTAGTTCTTGTGTCTTTTCTCAGCTAGGGCAGGTTGGTACCTTGTATGGAAGACAGACATACCCCTTCTAGGAAATGTGGGTGGGCTAGTGTTGCTAAGAAGTAGGCTAGATATGTTGAGTTGGGATAAGAGCTATGATTGAAATTTCTTGATTAATCTTCAGTCCTGGGTTTTAGGGGAGACACTTGGCCACCCTAGGGTTGCAGCAGTGGCATTTTGGTTTTTGGAGACAGGGTGACGTGTCAGAGACAATCAGAGTCTTCTTTGAGCAGAGCAAGTCTTTTCCCCCAGCTGCCAAGAGCCTCCTTACCATCCAGGAAGTGGATGAGTTCCTTCTGCGGCTGTCCAAGCTCACCAAGGAGGATGAGCAGCAACAGGCCCTGCAGGACATTGCCTCCAGGTGGGGGAGCTCCTCTGTCAAACCATGCCCAATGGGGATGGGCATAGAGAGATGGCATCTCTTGGGAGGGGAAGGTTCCCTTGGGATTCCAGAGCTCTTCAAGACCAAGTTAAATGTGCCTCATCCCCCTAGGTGTACAGCCAATGACCTTAAATGCATCATCAGGTTGATCAAACATGATCTGAAGATGAACTCAGGTGCAAAACATGTGTAAGTAGCAGCTCCTCTGACAGCCTGAGCTGTCGTTTGTTAGCTTCGTTTGTTCGCTTCGTTTGTTCCCAACTGGTGTCAGGACTTTTGAGTCCCAAGGATTTGAATCCCCATTCCATCTTCTCTCTTTCTGTGGGACCCTGATCCTTCACTTGACCTGTCTCTGCGCTCATTTTATCCTGTATAAAATGTAGATAACAGTACCTTTCTCACAGATTTGTTACAGTTGAAGTGTGGAATACGTTCAGTGAGTATAGTATGAGGCTCTTGCCTACTCCAGCCTCCTGCGTGCTAAGGCACATAGAGCTGAATCTCAAAAGAGCTGAATTTTCCAAGAGTTTTCTCTCCTGTGAAAGTCTTTAGACAGTAGAACACAGCCCCTTCCCTATAGATTAGGATTTCTCCTGTGAGGACAGATTACTGTCCAAAACCATGGAGTCAAACAAAGGCAGTGGTTTTGTTTCCATGCTCCTGTACCTTGTGGCAGGTTAGACGCCCTTGACCCCAATGCCTATGAAGCCTTCAAAGCCTCGCGCAACCTGCAGGATGTGGTGGAGCGGGTCCTTCGCAATGAGCAGGAGGTGGAGAAGAAGCCAGGCCAGAGACGAGCTCTGAGCGTCCAGGCCTCACTGATGACACCTGTGCAGCCCATGCTGGTGAGCATGCCCCTGCTCTCCATGCCTCCAAGTTTCACATCCTTCTGGCTGAGATCTGATAGGGTATGAGTATTGACAGCTCTTGCGAGTTGACTGGAGGAGCTTGGGGAAGGAAGATGGAGGTACAAGGAGGCATTTCTCAGTAGGAAGTGAAGGCAAAAGAAAAGACATAGGATCTAGTGGAAAGACCTGAGCTGTAGGCCCAGCTATGCCTCCAAGAAGCCGAAGAATCTTAGATGAGTGACTTAGCCTCTCTTGTCCTTCAGTCTCCTTTGTGGATGATGTCTGAGACTGAGGCATCTCCCTAGAATGGTTTATCTGTTATCTTAACTGAGGACAGATGGATGTATTAAGTAACCCCTGAGATTCTGTGACCTACTGCAAAGTAGATCTGAGAGTTGGTAGCAGAGCCAGGCTTCCTGTGACAGGGTGACTTGGGAAGAGGGAGGACACATAGGAATGAAGGCTAACTCTGACAGACATCATCTTGGGCCTCTGCTTATTTCACAAGAAATGGGATTTCCTTTCCAGCGTCATTTTCTTGTGTGACAGGACCCACCACATATGCTGCCATGCCTACTGTGAGATCCTTTAGATTTTCCAGTGATACATGGTGATTTTTTAAAAATCGTCTTATGTGTCATACTAAAGCCTTGGTTTAGAGTTTTACGTTTGAGATAGAGAAGTGTTCTCTTCTTGCTAGGAATGTGGGATAGCCGTCACCAAAACAGTGAGATCTCCATCCTGCTGATGGGACTGCGGCCACCTGCAGTAGTGGCCTTTCTGACTTTTATACAAATGCCTCCAAGAGTCTGTTCTACAGCTTGTCATTTAAAGACTGGCATGGGTTATATAGCTTAGTGGTTAACCACACAGGTTTTAGAGGTGGGCCCAGATCCAAATCTCATTCTTGCCTTTTACTAGCTATGTAACTTAAGCAAGCACTTAATATCTCTAAGCTTCAATTTTATCAAAAACTAGAAACAGTATTTGTCACATAAGGTGTCATATCAGAGATGAAATGAGATTATGTAGATGAAGTACTCCCAAAATGGTAGCTATTGTTTGAGTTAGGCTAGCACAGGTATGTAAGTGAGCACTCCAGTATCTGGAAATCCTGTCATAGGGATCCCCAGTCACTCACCCTGCCAGCCTCACTGTCACCTGCACTCTTTAACCTTAGCTTCACATACGTCTTTTACTGGGATAACTGATGTATTTAATATTGCCAGAGGCCCTGCAAGAGCCTGACCTAATGAGAAAAAAATTAAATCTTATTTCACTGGGCTTTTACTTGTTGTACAATGAATAGCATTCATATTCCTCAAAATGCAAGCTCCTGTGTCAGCTCTGGTGATTATTTTATAGGCAGAATGCAACATTGTCCAGCCCTTTCCATTCCCATCACCTCTTCAACAACCTTCCCTGAGCATAAGTTGTGGGGACCCAGGTCCTGCCCTGACTAACCCAATTGCAAGGTCTTTGCTATCGCTGCCGAGCAGCCCCTCACTGAAAGTCTCCAGGCTTTGCTTTCCCCACCCCAAGGCGGAGGCCTGCAAGTCCATTGAGTATGCAATGAAGAAGTGTCCCAATGGCATGTTCTCTGAGATCAAGTACGATGGAGAGCGAGTCCAAGTGCATAAGAATGGGGACCACTTCAGCTACTTCAGCCGCAGTCTCAAGCCCGTCTTGCCTCACAAGGTATGAGTCCCTTCCTTTCTGCCAGAACCATCTTTCCCCTTTCTGCCTTTAAGAATCTCAGGGCCAGAGTCCCACAGCCATTCCAGCTATGGTACACAATAGGGGTTTCTTTTTATTTGTTGAATGAATTAATTCATTCATTCGTTTATTCATTTTTGGAATTTTCCAATAATGAAGGGCTGCTTAGCAGGGAAAGCGAACGAGTTCTGACTTGGGTTAGTGGTGAGGATAGAGCTCCCTGGGACAGTGATAGTTCTTTACTCTTTTTTTTTTTTTTGGAGACAGGGTCTCACTCTGTCACCCAAGTCTGGAGTGCAGTGGCACAATCTTGGTTCCATGCAACCTCTGCCTCCCAGGTTCAAGTGATTCTCTTGCCTCAGCCTCCTGAGTAGCTGGGACTACAGGTGTGTACCACCATGTCCAGCTAATTTTTTTATTTGTAGTAGAGACAGGGTTTTCCCATGTTGGCCAGGCTGGTCTTCAACTCCTAACCTCAGGCAATCCACCTGCCTCAGCCTCCCAAAGTGCTGGGATTATAGGCATGAGCCACTGCATCCAGCCAGTGATAACTTCTTTTGCCCACAGTGATACTGGGACAGTGAGCTCAGTTGGTGAGTTGCTGTGTGTCTTTTGTGTTCCCATGTCCCAGGTGCTCCCCATGAGCTAGACTAAGGCTTATTTATATACAACAGGCTATTGGGCTGTCATTCATTAATTATTTATCAGATGCTTACTGACTGCTACAGCTAGTGGGGATATAGCAGTGGAAAAAAATGGACAAAAGTTCTGGCCATCATGAAGCTTACATTCTGGTATAAACACAGTCTCATGGGGACATCTGGGAGCCTAGGTTCCTGCTCTACTCAGGGGTGGCATTTGAAACCTTATTCCTTAGTCCTCTCAACTCCCAAGGATACTGTGAGCCTTTGGGGTGTCTTCAGGGAAAAGCAGCTGGAACATCTAGCTCCAGTAGCTTGTAAGCAGATGGAATTCCTGTCCCTACTATCTTTTCTTTCCTAACTCAGACTCAGTTTTTCAGAGCCCTAGGGGGTTCAGGAGGACATGCTATGTGACCCCTGTGCTTACCTCAGCCTTGCCTTCCTGCTGGAGCACTGGGGACAAAGCAGTCAGGCCATTTGTTTCATTTGTTCCAGAGGAGAGCTAAGCAGTGGTCTCATTGTGGAGCTTTAGTGCAGGGTCACTTGTTCTGTGAAACACTAGAAAATCACTGAGTGAGTGCTTCTGGTGAGGTTGGTGTTAAATAGACACCATCTGTGACCCAGGAAGAAATCTCAGCACACTTCTCCAGATTTAGTCCTTTCCTTAACTTTCCCTTATGTTCACTCATCCCTTGCCTCTCCTGTGGTCTGGGTTCTTAAAGGGCTAGATTAGGGATTGAAGGAGAATGGCATGAATGTGCTGGCCTTTCCTGTTCCTGCTCTAAGCATCCTGGGTGGTAGTGATGGCTATTGGTTCAGGGCTCCCACTCAGAGAAGACACTGCTCAAGTTTCCTTGCTGTACCTGAGAGGGTTCATTTCTACCTTTCTGTTTTCAAGCAATCTGTTCTCCCCTAATCCAATCCTCAGCCTGATAGTCACATATCTTCTACAACAGGCATTAATCTCTGCCTACCCACCATTCTTCCTCCTCCTCCTGAACAGGTTTACTCTCTGTTGCATCCATTTTCCTCCAAAATTGTGCCTTCTCTACAGCCCATAGAAAGTGACTCATCATGGGCTGACCTCTTCCTGGGCCTGGACAGAAGTACTGAAACAGATAGCCTCTTCCTGTTGTCTAGGTGGCTTGCAAGGCCTAGCATGTTTTGCACATTAGCTGGGCCTTCCACATGTTGTTTTGTATTCCATCTGGGGTCTGGGCTTTGCTCTCCATGGCATGGTTTTGGGTCCCTGCTGCCATGTCATCCCTCACCAAAGCTCCCCTTCTGCTTTCAGGTGGTCCACTTTAAGGACTACATCCCCCAAGCTTTTCCTGGGGGCCAAAGCATGATCTTGGACTCGGAGGTGCTTCTGATTGACAACAAGACAGGGAAGCCACTGCCCTTTGGGACTCTGGGAGTGCACAAGGTACTGCCTTAGGCCATATATGCAAGAATGAATGAGTGTGAGTACGTACATGTGTGTGCATGCTGCAGTCTGAAAAAGGAAATACCACTTAGTGTGGGACTTACTCTTCCCTTCTGAACTCTTTCTGTTTTTGTTTTTGTTTTTTTTGTCTTGTTTTTCTCCTAAAAAGGGACTGCTATTGGGAACCAACTTATAATTGGGTTGGTTTCCATTTAGCACGATCTGCTTAGTGCCCTTATGGCCCAGGGGGGCTTCAGAGCAGAAATAGGACTTTTTCATCTGGTGCTTCAGGGGGCCTCCAGAAGTGGATTAGTACTCCTTATATTTTCATGCCCTCTGACTTGTCCTTTGTATACCTACTACCTCATTTTCCCTTACAGAAAGCGGCCTTTCAGGATGCCAATGTCTGCCTGTTTGTTTTTGATTGTATCTACTTTAATGATGTCAGCTTGATGGACAGGTGAGTTGGCTTAACATCTTTAAACCCAAAAACTGCCAGAATCTGTTTCCCTGAGTCAGGAGGGAGGGGGGCTTCAGGTTGGAGAGGAGGGTATGGGGAAGCAGCTCACATGTGTTTGTGTTCAAGAGCTTGCTGGAGGCAATGGCAAGAGGGAGCTGAGAGGAAGCACAATTGCTACATGATCAGCTCCCCACTTGGTATAAGAAAGAGCCTATGTGAGGGGTGGGGCTAAGGGTAAAAAAAAAAAAAAAAGCCTGTATGTTGACTCCATCTCATCTCTGAATGAGTCACAGAAGAAACTCAAACCCCCAAAGTTTCTCTATTAAAGTAAAATGGATTTTTACAGAGAAATGGACTTTGAGCTTAGTGGGGTTTCAGTTTATTTCTCCATTGATACCCCTAGGGGCATAAGGCAGATGGTTTTCAGCTCAGAGGTTTTGATTTCAGAAGAGACTGACAACAGAAAGCTGCTGATTACAGGGGAGGCTATGGGTAGGACCATCTTGGAGAGAATTAGCAGTCTTGACTTAGCTGCATCCATATGCTTGGGCCTGAGAAAGCAGTATCAGCCCTTTCCTCACTTAGAAATGTATCTCTACCCCTGTTCCTCCTGCAGTAGCCACATCCTTGACTGGGGAGGGAGAAGGAAGGAGAGAGGGAAAGAATTGGTGGGGGTAGGACCTGGGGTTCCGGTCTTGAGGACTGTCTCAGCCTGCGTACCCAGGACCAGCTCTCCTTGGGGTTGGGGTAAAGCAGGACGCAGGGGGTAAAAAATGAGAGTTGGAATCATTTTTCAAATGAGACCAGAATTTATACAATCTGGGCTACAGTCCAGCTTTCCCTTGACTCAGTCCATGAAGTAGAAATAGGAACTACAACTCTGAACTGGCTCTGTGCCACAGCTCACAACTGTCCATCTTCGGTCACAATGGAGCCCTCGTAGCCCTTGACAGCAGAACTGTTACACATGAGGTCTTTGATCCATGGCAAACCCTTTCTTGAAGCAGCAGTTTTATCAATGTGCCCCTTCCTTCCTTAAAATTCCTGATAAGGGTGGGAGGATCCCGGTCTAACCTCACCTCTCCTATTCTCAGGCCTCTGTGTGAGCGGCGGAAGTTTCTTCATGAGAACATGGTTGAAATTCCAAACCGGATCATGTTCTCAGAAATGAAACGAGTCACAGTAAGTGAAGACCCTACCCTAGGCAATGTCCTAGAAGTTTGAAAGCAGAGCAGAGAACTCCTTGGGTCAAATGCAACTGGAAGAATAAATGACATTTGCCTTTGACTCTTGTATATGCTGTCTGCTAGTCTTCGCCCAGAAGGGTAGGGCATGGAAATCCTTCCTAGGTAAGCCCCCAGTGTTTCAAAGCCATAGCAGCCCTCTGGTTGGGATGAGAAGCTCCCTGCTTTCTAACCATTTGTCCCTTATATTCAAGTAAGGGTGTTTTTAGTAGGCACTTCACTAATGTGCGAAAAGGAACAGCCCCCATACCACTTCATACCAACTTCAGCATCTCTCTTGTCCCTCAGAAAGCTTCGGACTTGGCTGACATGATAACCCGGGTGATCCGGGAGGGATTGGAGGGGCTGGTGCTGAAGGATGTGAAGGTAAGGTGGCCCTCCTTGCTCTCCTGTCCACTCACTCGTAGCCGTCTCCCGAGCCTTTGCAGCCCTGACCAGGAGATGGTGGTGGCAGTCTGCAATGGTTGGGGTGGCTGCTGGGGGAGCCTTTCCAGGGTCTGGGCAGTCCTGCATCCGGAGGATGGGTTTTTGTGTCTCCTGTAGTGCCTGGAACCTGGGGGCTCTTCTCCAGAGGGAGGGGCACTGGGCTAGATCTGGTGTGTAGCAGTGAAGGGGTGAACCCATCCTCATGGAGTTGCCTTTCTACTCTGTGGTCTCTCTTTTGCTTCCCCTCAGGGTACATATGAGCCTGGGAAGCGGCACTGGCTGAAAGTGAAGAAAGACTATTTGAATGAGGGGGCCATGGCCGACACAGCTGACCTGGTGGTCCTTGGGGCCTTCTATGGGCAAGGGAGCAAAGGTCAGGATGGCCTCTGGCCCCTGGGGTGATACTGTTTTAAAAGGCACAGCTTGACATACAGGCTGGCCTTGATCTTACTGGCGTGATTTGGCAGGATGGCCAGTCATGACTTCTGAAGTCCTGGGATCTAGGGCCCCCAGCTGGCCTGAGTCACCTCAGGTAGTGACATAATATGAGAGCTGTTGACTTGGGTAGGGAAAAATCAGAATAGAGTACTATGTTAGCCTGGCAGAAGGAAGCACCACCAATTATTTCTTCAGGACCTGACAGCTTTCACCTTAGGGAAAATATCTTTTCCAAATGGAGAAGAAGCTGGAGTTGGAGGAACTAATACTTTTAAGCAGTCTGTCATGTGTCCAACACAGTTCAATGCCCCAGAGCCCAGTGTGTTGGGTGCAATTATCCCTAATTTAGGGAAGAGGAAATTGGGGTTTATAAAGGTTAAAATTACACAGCTAGTAAGAGGTAGCTCCAAGAGTTAAAATGATGCTCTGATGGCTGAGACCTAGGTCCTATTTCTGGCCCTGGGCTGCCTCTCTTGGGCTCTGCTCGTGGGGCTAGCAGAGATGGCTTCTCCAACCCACACTCATCTCACACTCCCCTCCCAGGCGGCATGATGTCAATCTTCCTCATGGGCTGCTATGACCCTGGCAGCCAGAAGTGGTGCACAGTCACCAAGTGTGCAGGAGGCCATGACGATGCCACACTTGCCCGCCTTCAGAAGGAACTAGACATGGTGAAGATCAGCAAGGTGAGGAAGGGACATAGTTGGCCCTGGCCTTGACTGGCCATCAGCACTGAGACAAAGGCTGTGCTTTGGGGACTACAGGTATTTATCTGTCTCCCCACAAAGGAGGGTTGCAGCTTGCCCAGGGGAACAGGATTAGGCCTTAAAATCTCTGAGTACCTTCCTTGTGGAAAATGGCTTGCATGCCTCTAGGTCATACTGCTCTGGGCTGGGAGGATCACATGGCTCAAGGGTCAGCTGTTTAAATGGCTTCTTACAATCTTATTACCAAGAGAAGGGATTTAAGCCTTGTTCCAGTTTGGGAACAGCCTAGCACAGCATCTTTTCTCCTCTAGGACCCCAGCAAAATACCCAGCTGGCTGAAGGTCAACAAGATCTACTATCCTGACTTCATCGTCCCAGACCCAAAGGTATCAACCCAGTGGTTTGGGGTCCTCCAGCCCATAGGATTAGCTTACAGGTTCTCTAGTGCCACAGAGAAACCATCTCACCTCAATGAAAGTCCACCCAGGGATGGGGATCTGGATTTCCAGCCAAGTGATAGGCATAGTGACAACCAGCCAACTCTGAGGAATTTTCTCTGTGATAGGGAAGAGAGTACCTATTCCCTCAGCACAAAGGATGTGTTCCGGAAGCATCCTGGCCCAATCCCTTGTACTGACCAAGAAAGAGATCCAGAGAACAAACAGGACTTCTCTAAGGTTATCCAGCAGCAGCAGCAGCAGCAGAACCAGGACCCAAGTTTCCCAGCTGTTAGCTGGTTTTTGGTTTTAACTGTTCTGCATTGCTTCTAGCTGGTTGGGAGATACTTTTTTTTTTTTTTGACAGGGTCTCACTCTATCGTCCAGGCTGGAGTGCAGTAGCGAGGTCTTAGCTCACTGCAGCCTCCACCCCGCAGGTTCAAGCAGTTCTCCCCCCTCTGTCTCCCAAGTAGGTGCGATTACAGGGGTGTGCCTACACACCCGGCTAATTTTTGTATTTTTAGTGTTGATGAGGTTTTACCATGTTGGCCAGGCTGGTCTCAAGCCCCTGACCTCAGGTGATCCACCCACCTCGGCCTCCCAAAATTCTGGGATACAGGCAAGAGCCACCGCGCCCAGCTAATACTTGCTTCACTTTTTTTTTGAGACAGAGTCTTGCTCTGGAGAGCAGTGGCATGATCTCGGCTCACTGCAACCTCTGCCTTCCAAGTTCAAGAGATTCTCATACCTCAGCCTTCTGAGTAGTGGGGTCTACAGGTGTGTGCCACTATGCCTGGCTAATTTTTATAGTTTTCGTAGAGATGGGGTTGTGCCATGTTGGCCAGGCTGGTCTCAAACCCCTGACCTCAATAATCTGCCCACCTCAGCTTCCCAAAGTGCTGGGGTTACAGGCATGAGCCACCACACCCAACCACTGATACTATCTTCTTAACTAGTGATGACCTGCTGGCTTACTCCTGACAGAAAGCTGCTGTGTGGGAGATCACAGGGGCTGAATTCTCCAAATCGGAGGCTCACACAGCTGATGGGATCTCCATCCGATTCCCTCGCTGCACCCGAATCCGAGATGATAAGGACTGGAAATCTGCCACTAACCTTCCTCAACTCAAGGTAGCAGCTCTTAGGCTATATGTGTATTCTCCACACCACTGTCTAGGCCTTGGAGCCTTGGCCATCTTGACCATTCATATATGCTCCGTCTTCTTTCTCCCATTCCCCTGAGGCAGAGCAAGGAGGACAATTAGAGAGGGAAACCAAACTGCTGCTGGGCCAGGGTCACAGCACTAGACCTCCTTCTCCCTCCATCCCTGAGTAAGGAACCTTGCATTCATCAGGCCCCACAGAGCAGCCCTTGGTCTGGGGAGTGAGAGTTGAGGGAGGAGCTCCTATTGCTCCTGTTGAGGGGTGCCCTGACTTAGGCTATAGGGCCATACTTTGGAATAGTACCAAGGAAGCCAACTCCCTTTCTTTGCCCTTTATCTTTCTCGTATCTCTGTTCCCACATGTGCCTAAAATACATCACACACACCACCTCTGAGGCCATAGTCTGGGAAGACAATGAAACTCTCTGACATTGTCCCTCCCTGCCTCAGGAACTGTACCAGCTGTCCAAGGAGAAAGCAGACTTCACTGTAATGGCTGGAGATGAAGGAAGCTCTACTACAGGGGGTAGCAGTGAAGAGAATAAAGGTCCCTCGGGGTCTTCTGTGTCCCACAAGGCTCCCATCGCCTCCCCCAGCAAGCCATACACCAGTACCAAGAAAGCAGAAGGGAAGCTGAGTAACTCCAACAGCAAAAGCGGTAAGGATAGGGAGGGGGCTGGGATGATGTAGAGGGCAGTGTGAGGGGCAGAGACCTAAGGGCAGGGACCCGGTCTCTCACATTCCAGCCCTGAGATCTCATGATTATCTATATCCACTGTAGCGGACATGGACTGCATTCCTGGTGTGTGTCCAGCCATGGGCCAGAGACCATTCTGCTGGACACCCTGTATCTGCTCAGCAAACCTGAATGGAGCAATACCCTGGGGAGAGCCAGTCTGACTGGGGATAAGCCACTTTCAAGCTAAAGGGCTTAGCTGATAACTTACCTCCTCTCTCACCAATGCTCATAGCAGAGAAAGGTCCTGCCCCTTCCTATTACTGCCCCTCACTTCAGGGATCATTATCAGCAATCCCTACCCTCTTAGTTCTTTTGTATCTTATGTTTTTTAGAGACAGGGTCGCACGCTGTCACCCAGGCTGGAGTGCAGTGGCACAACCATAGCTCACTACAGCCTCGAACTCCTGGGTTCAATTGATCCTCCCACCTCAGCCTCCTGAGTAGCTGGGACCATAAGTGTGCACCACCACGCCCAGCTTCCTCTCTGCCCTGCAGGCAACATGCTGACTGCAAAGCCTTCCCCTGTGACAATGGGAGAGAAGCTGGCCATGAAGTCTTCTCCGGTGAAAGTGGGGGAGAAGCGGAAAGCTGCTGATGAGACCCTGTGCCAAACAAAGGTGAGAGTAAAAACAGCAACACACAGATGGGCCAGTTTGGCCCAGGTTGTGTTCCCAAACCTCTGCACAAGAAGTTTGAAAAAGGATGAGCAAAGGTGTTTGGTGAACATTGGTTAAACCTCTTCGCTGCCTGCAGCTGCTCCTCTGTTGGGGCATGGTCAGTGGTGCTGCTGCTCACCCTGTGTCCTCTTGTTGCCTTGCAGAGGCGGCCAGCCAGCGAGCAGAGAGGAAGGAGAACTGTGCCAGCAGGCAGGAGATAGAACAGCTCGGCCTAGCCAGGAGAGACTGCAGGGACTCACTCAGCTACTGGCCCCAAGTCAAAATTTACATTAAAGGGGAAAGCACAGTCTGGGTGTGGGAATGCGGCAGTGTGAGTTTGTGGTCTGGGTAGAAGCAGGTCCAGTGAGCAGGGAGATAGGGAGAGGGCACTGGCTTGGTGACTCTCCTCCCACCTGAGGAGCCTTTTCCCTTTTACACTCACTTGTCAGTCTTGGGTTTGGCAACATCTCTTCAGCACTTGTTTTTTTTGTTTTGTTTTTGAGACAGTCTCACTCTGTCACCCAGGCTAGAGGGCAATGGTGCAATCTTGGCTCACTGCAACCTCTGCCTCCCAGGTTCGAGCGATCCTCCTGCCTCAGCCTCCCAAGTAGCTGGGATTACAGGCACCTGCCCCCATGCCCAGCTGATTTTTGTATTTTTAGTGGAGACAGGGTTTCACCATGTTGCTCAGGGTGGTCTCAAACTCCTGACCTCAAGTGATCCACCTACCTTGGCCTCCCAAAGTGCTGAGATTACAGGCCTGAGCCACAATGCCCAGCCTCTTTTGAGCACTTTCTGATGCCAAGAACTAGGTTTAGTACTGGCACAACTCTGGGGGAGGTGATGGCTCAAAGGGCAGATAGAGAAGTAAACATATGGCCGGGCACAGTGGGTCACACCTGTAATCCTAGCACTTTGGGAGCCTGAAGTGGGTGGATCACCTGAGGTCAGAAGTTCAAAACCAGCCTGGCCATCATGGTGAAACCCCAACTTAAAAAAAAAAAAAAGAAGTAAACATATGATCCACACCATGTCATTGCACCCCCACTCTCCCCACTACCATCCAAGAGTAAGCATAGAAATCTGACAACTCAGGGCCTGAACTCAATCCCCAACAGACCTGTAGAAACATTTCCCGTCTCTCCTCCCTGCCTGAAGAGTTGAACCCATCGAGAGTAGTAAGCAGGACTCCTGGCCCCTCAGTCTAGCAGGTTATACAGAGTAGACTGCTTGGTCTCAACGGCTATCAGAGTCTGGGGGTGCTGAGTCAGAGCCAGCTCTGCCTGCCCACCATGACTGGATGGCTCTTACACACATGTACTCTTCCCGTCTCAAGGTCCCAGATGTTGAGGCCCATCCCCTCTTCCCCTAGCAGGGATGGAGGGGCGTGTCAGTCCTGTATAATTTGGAGTGACTGGAGGGGTGGGAGTATTGATGCATGTTACTCCAGTAAGCTCCACTGCTTGTGTCCTAACTCGAGGCTCCCTCCTTATTCTGTCCTGTGCTCATCTGGGTGAAGACCCATCTATACCCAGTTTAGCTCTGACCCCACCCTGATCCCTCTGCATTTGCAGGTGCTACTGGACATCTTCACTGGGGTGCGGCTGTACTTGCCGCCCTCCACACCAGACTTCAGCCGTCTCAGACGCTACTTTGTGGCATTCGACGGGGACCTGGTACAGGAATTTGATATGGCCTCAGCCACGCATATTCTGTGTAGCAGGGACAAGAACCCTTCAGCCCAGCAGGTCTCCCCAGAGTGGATTTGGGCATGTATCCGGAAACGGAGACTGGTAGCTCCCTGCTAGGCTTGCTGTCTTCCCTCTCCCTTCAGGCCACACTCTCCTTTACCATACTACTGGACTGGGCGCAGGCTGGAGGCAGGTAGGGACAGAATAGGGGGAATGGGCTTGCTTCTCCCAAACCCACCAGTTCTCCACAGTCTCTTCTGGACCAGAAATTAGTTGCTGTGGGTGCCACAACTGAAGTCAGTTTCTCTTGCTGGTTTAAATAGATCTTTCAGGTCTGGGTGTTGGTTTTGCCATCTTTTTGTTTTCTTTGAAAAGCAACTTAATTACCTTTTTTATCTTGCAGTTATCTTTGTCCTTTCCCTACCAACACCCCCAATAATTTCCCTAGAGATTAAGGAGTAAAGGCTGGGCAGCTCTGTCCATAAAGCCTTCTTTCCCCTGCTTGCCTCCCGCTTTGTACTTCCAGGCTTATTTAAAGTTGTATTTTAAAAACTGCCCTGAGAAATGCTTCTATTTAGCAAAACTTGTATTCAGCCTGGCACCCTTTGCCAGGAACAAACCCTCATGTGAAAGAAAACAAAATGAACTTTTATGACTTTCTTCTCTGTGTTCTCCTATTACAGGGTGAGGATCCCCAGTTTGAAGGGAGGGACTAGGATCAGGTAGGAAAATGGGGCCTTTATGAAGAAACGGGAGGTGGTTTGGGCCACTCCTCTGGAGGGATAGCGGGCTCCAAGATGATTTGCCTCCCCAAAACCTGGAAACAAGACTGCTTTTTTAGAATAAAAATCCACGTGGGGCTTGAGACCAAGAATAGCCTTGCTGCCACCAACATGGAGACTTTGTACTGTGTCCAGTTCTTAGTGCTCGAATGTCCTAACCTGAAGTTGAAGAAGCCACCCTGGATGCACATGCCGTCAGCCATGATTGTGTCTGCTCTGGTGGTGGTGTCTTCCTCGTAACTGGAGGAATAATTACTGTGTTATTGCTGAACCTCTAAGTGTTGGCTGATAAACATGGGCATCAGAGGCCAGTAATTTTCTTGGCCTACAGAGTAAATGGACAGTATATTATGGAAGGACTTGCATTCAGCTTCCTGTTTACAATGGGAAGTTTGGCTTTTATAATCCTGGGCCGATTGAATGCACCAAATATCCCAAAACTCAGTAGATTTCCTCTGCTATTCATTGGATGCGTCTGTGTCCTATTGAGTTTTTTCATGCTAGAGTATTCATGAGAATGAAACTGCCGGGTTAAGAGTGCCTTTTGAGAAGAAATCAGTGGATACTGGATTTGTTCCTGTCAATTAAGTTTTAAAGCCTATACCAATCCTCTAATATGAAATGTGGGAAAGAATGAAGAGCAGCTGTAAAAGAAATACATAGTGGGAAAAAAAAAAAACAGAAGTATATTGAAGCTTGGACTAGAATTTCTTCTTGGTATCAGAGAGACAAGTTTATCACAGAATTTTTTTCCTGCTGACCTATTGATATACCAACAATGTTTAGTGGCATTTTCTTCTTAATTTTTCATTTCTTGAAGAAAATATACTCCATATCTACAAAAGAAAAAAAAAGAATAAAAATCCACACCTAATAACAGATCCATACAACCTCCTGTATATGGAGAATAGCTCCTGTGCTGCCTGAAGCTGATTTATTTGAAGAAACAAAAGGAAGATGATTAAGTGTAGACAAGTGCTGTTCAATAGAACTTTTTGCAGCAATGGAAATATCCATAAATCTGCACTGTCCAACCAAACTAGCCACAGACAACTGCTGAGCAATTGAAAATGAAGCTAGCACAACTAAGAAATTTTTATTTTTTTATTTTTTACTTGGAAGCCCAAGATCGAACAACTAAGAAATTGAAGTTCCCATTTTAATTCAAATTCAAATGGTCACATGTTGCTAGTGACTACCACATTGGACAGTGCAGGTGTAGATGGAGTTTAAATGAGTCCTGAAACTTAATGGCTCTAACTTACTTAGGCAAGTTATGTAACATCTAAGCCTCAGTCCCTCCGAGTAGAAGGGGTATAGCCACTGCACCTAAATCATAGGGTTGTCCTAATGTCCTCAAATACATTATGTAAAACACTTAGCTCAGAGCCTAGCACATAGTTACCCAGACTGGTGTGAATGTCCAGACCCTACCTGGGAGAGGGGGCCCTAGCTTATAACTTTAGAACCCTCAATTGCAGTTAGGCATGTTCCAGCTAACACTCCACTTGGAGTGCAGGCTCATCAGGACACCATATGTTTGTAAACTGGCTTCCGAGTCCCAGTCCTGCCAGCTCTTGAGAGTCAGTTCTCTCCTTGTGAACAAATTAGCAGGCTCTGGGCCTATAAGATCAAGGACCACTGTGTCCCCCCACCTTCACCACCAGAGAACTCAACTAAGATAATACTCTGCCAAGGGATGTTTGCCAGTTAGCTTGGAGGCCAACTTTGATCTGATGGACTTTGGCTTTCTCCTACTATTTAAAATGTGTGTTAGGAGAGTAGGGGCAGCAGTGGGCAGGGGTGTACTTTTCCTGACTCTAGCCCAGGACATTTGGTATTTTTGAATAGGCATCATTCAGCCCGGCTTCAGTATTAGGAATAAGATACTCTTTTTATTCCGTCCTCTATGGAGACAAAAAGCGGCTCCTCCTTTGAGCACTGACCTACATTTCCCTCTTCAGCCTCCTCAGGCCAAGGAACTGGACAGGGCAGCAGAACAAGGCTGTCTCCTTAGGATCCTGACAAAGGCACTGCCCTCTCCAACCTGGACCCAGCCCCACTTGCCCTTACTTTTTGCTTACACCTAGAGTGCACCCTCACAGGAAAGGGCTGTGCTGGCTGCAGATGATCATCTTGTCCCGTCTCAACGGGTGTTATCTATCACCATTTCAGTGTCAGTGGTTTTTTATGTGTTTTCTTCCAGGCTTTGATGCTGAGATCTGACTGTCTCTTAATATTTTGTATCCTTTCATGTTTTTCAATGCAACCCTCAATGTCATCATCAAATCTCTTCAGCAGAATGCTGGAGGCCTCCCGCTTCTGAACCTTTACATGCAGAGGTCATCACTGGGCACTGAACAGGTCAGCTGCCTAGGGCAATGTTGGCAGTGTTGTGGCTCATCCTTGATCCTATACCCTTATGGCAAGATTCCTTTCTCTTAGTCAGAGAGCAGATGGGCACATAATCTTGTTCTCCCAGGGACTGCATTCTCAGGAGTCTTTTTCCTGCTCCTTGGGCTCCTCCTTGGGTTAGGGAGGTTTGTCCAAGCCTGTGGACACAGAGCAGTCTGCCACAGGCTGGGCCAACTTTTTTTTTTTTTTTTTTAGAATGCTCTGTCCAGGCTGGAGTGCGGTGGTACAGTCTTGGCTGACTGCAACCTCCACTTCCCAGGTTCACAAGCAATTCTCATGCCTCAGCCTTTCAAGTAGCTGAGACTAACAGGCACATACCAGCTAAATTTTTTTATTTTTAGTAAAGACAGTGTTTCGCCATGTTGGCCAGACCAGTCTCAAACTCCTGGCCTCAAGTCATCCACCTGTCTCAGCCTCAAGTGTAGGGATTAGAGGTGTGAGCCACAGCACCTAGCCTGGACCACCCTTCTCTGAGTCACACTCCAACTGTACTACAGCTGTATCCAAAGGCTTTGTCTCCCAGGGTAACCTGAAGACCTAACTGGGCATACTAGCTGTCTTCAGATTCCTTTCCTTTTTAGATCTTTAGGTCCCATCTCTTTTAGATCAATATCCAGTTGGTCTTGGGATTCGTCCTTTTCCTACCCAGCTCTCATCCTCTTCTAGGCTGTTCCATGGCCTCTTCCACATATTACATTTGTGGTCTTGGGAAAGTTAGAATACTTAGCATCTTGACCAAGGTCACTTGGCCCAACCACAGCCTAATAATCCCATGCCGTGTGCACATGTGCCCTCTCTCTCCAACCTGGACCCACATGTACACATGGCCTGGGATTAGCCTGTGGTTTATCAGTTATTTTGTCTTTTTTTTTGATACAGGGTCTCACTCTGTCACCCTGGCTGGAGTGCAGTGGCGATCATAGCTCACTGCAGCTTCGATCTCCTGGCTCAAGTGATCCTCCCACTTCAGCCTCCTAAGTAGTTGGGACTACCCACATGTACCACCATGCACAGCTAATTTTTTGGGTTTTTTTGGGGTTTTGTGTTTGTTTGTTTAAGTAGAGACGAGGTCTTACTACATTGCCTGGCTGGTCTCAAACTCCTGAGCTCAAGCAATCTTCCCACCTTGTCCTCCTACTAAAGAGTTGAGATTATAGCGTGTGCCACTGTTAGTCTCTTTTGTCAGTCCATCAACCTCTGATATCCTCACACCAGACAGGACAGGGATCTGTATTGAAACTTTATTACAAAATTATAAAGCAGAGCTCTGTAACAAAATAATACACATTTGGGTTTGCTTTAACCTCCAAGTAAGTCTGAGAAAATCTTAATATAAGCCACTTGAAGTAACAATTCACATCCAAGAGATTTCCACAAATTTATACAATGTATATTGAGCACTAATTCCTGTACAGCTTATTCTGATTAGTTTGGATCCAACTATTCCAAGGTATTGTGAACCAGTCAGCTGTCTTTTGAAACAAGTCTTAACTGAAATCTCAGAGCAATCACAGCAAAAGCCACAGAATAATTGTAAGAATTAGATATTTCCATAATAATTAAAACCAAGGATCCATGAAGGGCAGGAGGGAGGATTCAAAGATTTTAAAAAATCAAATTTTAGACCTTGGTTAAATACTAACTGGAATGGGATCTTGGAACTCCCAACTTTTATTTGGTATAATAAAAATGATACCAAAAAAAAATCAGAGTTGTTTGATACCTTTTTTCCTAAATGGAAACCTTCACCAAAATGGGATAAAAGATTTAAAGGCAAGTTCTTTCTCAAAAATGAGTAAATGACCTCAGTTTTAATTCTTACTGAGGTTCCTAACCAGCTATCAGTATATTATTTTCGGTTTGTGTCTAGGAGGGAAACAGGAGGAGGTAAGGCTTCAGCAGAGAAAGCAGTTTGTAAAGAGAGCCAGCTTCTGCCTTTAAGTTGCTACTAGATTTTAACTGAATAGCACATACACAGACCTGTTTCACAGAGAAATTGAGTAGCTGAATGAATTATCCTTTGCTAAATTGGTAGGCATTGTAAACTATAGTATTTACTGCCCATGAGAAAAGTGAAAAGGGATGTCTTTATGAGCAAATCTGATTCCCCCAACTCCTACAACGACTGTGGTTCAGAATCAGATCATGCAGGACTTTTATGATGTTGAAGTAAGTGACCAAGTATGTTCAGTTGACAACTACTTTATGCAGTTACTTCACTCCTCCTAAGGGGTTTAGCAGTTGATGATGGAAGGAAAGCATAAATATGTCTGTACTAATGTAAGAAGTCCCTTTAGAGGTTTCCCTCTGCTATCTAGAATCAGGATTGGTTCTAGTCTTAGATTTTTCAGCTGCATGGGAGGGGTAAAGAGTGGGAGCCATCTGCCAATGAGTTTAGGGTTTGCATAGTTCATCCATTGGTAATGAGAAAACACTCTGCTCTCCTGATAATGTGTTTTGTGCTTGGTCACACTTCTCCAGCACACTCTTAAGCCCTCTAGCTCCTCTAGGGATGTAAAGACTGTGTGGTCTCAAAAACATCACCTACTCATTGTATGGTCCTTCCTAAAGAGCCTAAAAAATGTTTTTTCCTGCTGGGCATGGTGGCTCACGCCTATAATCCCAGCACTTTGGGAGGCTGAGGTGGGCAGATCACCTGGTCAGGAGTTTGAGACCACCCTGGTCAACACAGTGAAACCCCGTCTCTACTAAAAATACAAAAATTAGCCAGGCATCACCGGTGGCAGGCACCTGTAGTCCCAGCTACTCAGGAGGCTGAGGCAGGAAAATTGCTTGAACCCAGGAGGTGGAGGTTGCAATGAGCCAAGGCCATGCCACTGCACTCCAGTCTGGGCGACAGTGAGACTCTGTCTCAAAAAAGAAAAAAAAAAAATGCTTTCCCCTGACCTGCCCCCATAAATCAGTAGGCTAGGAAAGGAAAGTAGGGTCTCCTCACTCCCCACCAACCTGGGAAATAAAGACTTGAACTGTTGGCTCACAACAGAATCCAGTCTCATTCAGTACCTGTTGGAAGCTCTGAGGTAATCTGTCTTACACGTTTGCTCTCCAGGAACTTCAAGAGAAGTCTGGCCAGAGAAGAGCACAGGCTCTTTGCCTAAGTCTCTTCAATGAGACCAAATTTAAAACTACCATGGGTAAGGGATAGATTTCATTTTCAGGGGAAAGTGGTTTAAGACTTCTGCTAGTTGGGAAAAGGCTCAAAAACCAAGCCAAAATTAAGCAGAAGGCCACTGCTTCCACCCAGTGCTTCCCCTTTCTCCATAAACTAGGGATGGTGCAAATCAGGTCCCAAGAGAAGCAGCAACAGAGATTATCCACACACCATCCCTTGCAGACAGAAACTGGAATTTCCCAGCAGTTTGGGAGCCTGATGTTTTGTTGGCTCCCAGGGTCGGGTCAGGAGACCAACAGCTTCCAATCCCAGCATTTAAGGAAGCAGCTCTTAACAATTTGGAAAGTTTTCTATAGCATTCGTGCTTCATTTCTCACCAGAGATAAGTTTACTGGTCTAAATTCTGTCCTAAGGACCACTATCGGTCTGGTAATAACATTTTTGTTCCAGAGAAACAAATGGATTTTAGGCAATGTAGCAAGAGACTTTAGCAAAGATAGTTAAAGCACAGAAAGCTGGAGAGACTAGAAATTTAAATCCAAATGTGCTAAGGAGGAGGATTTCTGATTGATGAAACACATAGGCAAGCATCTCCAGGGGATGGGTTGGGTACAGAAGGAGGGGTGAAACTGTCCAGGTTCAGGGAGGAAGACAGGATCCAGGTTCTGTTAAGTTCTCTGTTCATCCGTTACCATAATCACTCCAAGAGCACTAAATCAAGAACATACCCATGTGATTTGTACAAATTCCCACTGGCCTCAGGCTTTGCCAGCCAAGAGGTACACCCCTGTGGTAAGACAGGCACTCTCAGGGGTGACACGGCATCTTGCTTGCCCTGGTCTTGGGAACACTGCAGTATTTCTTCTATAGCTTACTCTTCTGCAAGCTGGCCAACCCTGAGCCCAGACACCCCAGGCTATTACCCTGTAAGGCACTGAAGAAACCAATGCAAGCCCTCAGGACCGGAAGACATGCACAGCTCGGATTACATACTGCCGGCAGATGGGGCATTCATTCATGCGCTTGCCACACTTGGTACAGGTTACCATATGGCCACACTCCAGCAGAACACAGTCAATGGGTGAGTCCATGCAGATCTTACACAGGTTCTCCTCCAAGCCTGGTGGTACTGTTCCCCCTGTACAAACAGGGCAGAAGAAAAGGGGCAGAGGAGTGAGGAGAATGTCTAAGTGTATAGGGGTGACTGGAGGAGGGAGGTGGGAGATAACAGGTACATTGTGAACAAACTAGTGCACATGCTTCCCTCAAATAGAGCTCCTCCAAGGAAACATTTCCTTAATAACCAACTCTGGTTACTTGTTTAATCCACACCTTCTCCCCTCCAACAGGTATAGATTTTAAAAGTATGGTACTTCTGGATCAGCACCATCCCAGAACATGAGAACTAAGCCAAAGTTCTCAAAACTTAAATTATTTTCAGACAGTTGCTGTAATATAATGATTGAGTGAGTGGCACTTAGAGACTTATTATCCCCTGAGGCAGAACACTGCTAAAAAGATAAAACTGGTTCAGAAAAGCTTAGATAGAAATGGAACTGTGGTGAATGTTTCACTGAGGATCACATGCCTTATCTATAAACATATCCTCCATTTAATAAAATCAAGGATCATGGGGGAGCCCTCTGCTATCTCACAAACTACTCCCAGGCTTCCTCAGGAAACTTCCTGGTGGAGAAGCTTGCAGAGATTATTGCTCCTTCTTTGTTTCCACCCCCACAGAACTTTTTTATACCCCCATGACTGCTTATAACATTGGATTAAAATTTTGAGTTTGCCTACTTACTCCTCCAGTAGACATGAGCTCTTTAATTCAACATATTCAATTTTTACAATTATATGCTTGGCATTTATTCCATGCTCTGAGGTTAGATATTCATCTTTGAAGCCCCCAATGGCAGTCACATGGTAAGTACTCGTTAAATGTCTGATGAATGAACATCTTCCCAAGGGAATGAAAACATCCCACATTTACTGAATGCTTACCATGTGCTAGGCAGGGTTCTGAGAGCTTTGCATGTATTAACTCACTGAAGCCTCACAAAAACTATCAAGTAGGACCAGTAGGACCTCTTGTTACTCTCGTTACTCTTTTATAGATGAAGCCAACTGGGGTAGGAGTTAAGTGGCTTGCACAAGGGCACAAAGCTGCTAAGTTGAGGAGCCAGGATTCAAACCCAGGCAGGCTGGCCCCACAGCTCCTCCTCTAGAATGGCCTTCCACCTAAGTGCCCTAAGAGTAGAAACTATCCAGACGGTACCAACTGCTGATTGCATAGAGTTCTCCATAAATGTTAACTAGCTTGTGTCAGTAGCAGCATATAGTGGGCATGACGAGTATCCTAGTTGAGCTGACCCACAGAAAAAAACGTGTTCAAAAGCCCAGCTATCTCAAACATTTCTTAAATTGCACCCTGAAGTAGGTACCCATAAAAAGGAACTGATCTCATACCAGTCACCTCTATCATCTGGAGCTTAGCCACCCCATAGAGGAATTCTCCCTTATTGCATCTATACTTTCTCTTTTCTGGACTATTCAATAAGTCAAGAAATACTTCCCCCTAGGAGGTAGGCTGAATGTGAAAGGGAGTGAAACCTTTTTGCTGTTGGCCCTAACAGGGAAGGTTTGCAGATTATACAAATACCTAAGATGAGTGGGAATAATTTATAGATTTTTTTCAATTGTTCTCCCAGGAATAACAATAAACACATTAACTCAGTTGTCAGCACTCTCCCAGAGAATCAGAAAAAGAAAGGAAAGCACCAAGTAGCTCAGCCTAATCTTGATACCAGGGGAGGATGGGGTAGGTCTGGTTTTGGGGAACTGAGAAAAAGCTCAACTGTTTTTTAAGTCTGATGAGAAATAATCAGACATAAAACTCTGCCCATTCTGAGCAAAAGGCCATTTTATTAAATAAATTTGGGAAGTCTTCCAAAATAGTTTTAAAATGCTTTGCAGGCTACTACTACTACTACGACTACCACTACTACCAATACTACTACTCTAAGAACATTCTCTCTTGGGAGGGAGTTCCTAAGCTTTTAAAAATGCATAGGATATTTTAGAATGTTCTTGCAGAGGGTCAGGAGTTCTGTAATGTGTTCTGGAAGTACCTGAAGGCCCAGTGGTGGTCTTTGGTGAATGGCGGCCAAGGTGAGCTACATAGCTTGTGCCCAGAGAGTAAAGCATATGTTAGCTCCAGAGTAGCTCTAACCATTACCAGCCCTGCACAAATAGGGCTGTCACCACCCTTTCTTTTTGGTTAGTACCAGAAGCTGGTAAACATCCTGATTCCCCAGAAGGTGCACAAAGAGACCCTCCCTACCCAGACCAGAACTAACACACCAGGATTTTAAAAAATGAACTGAGTGTGATACATGCCACCCCTTCTCTGTTTCAGTGTGTTACAAATGTTGGCTTCTGAGCTCTGGCAGCCCAGGGACATGCACATCAGTCCTAGGTATGCTCCACTCTGCTTCCTGCACAGGGAGCAGAGAGAATTTCTAAAGACAGTGAGAGGCCCCCTGTTCTCAGTGAATTTCCCACACACCCTCTCCCTGAAGGCTCAAATGCTCAGAATTCTTAAACTGCTAAGGGACTGAGGTTGAAGGAGGGGAAGGACAAAAGAGCCTAACCCCATTCCCAAACAGAAACAACTACATACCGTTTTGGTCTTCAGCACCACCGACTGAAAAGGAAAGAGAAGGATGTCTGAATAAGTGATGGCACCATGGTACCAGCAAAGTCTCTTACTGCCCTGACATCATTTCTGAACTCTTAACCACTCTCTGCTGGGACCAGTCTTGCCAAGAGACTAAACGGACATCTGCCCTCTTCACTCACTACATGCTTAGAACTCACACAAAGCTCCTACTGGTGTATCTGGTCTACTCTTTTTTCTTTTATTTTGAGAAGGAGCCCTACTCTGTTGCCCAGGCTGGAGTGCAGTGGCACGATCTTGGCTCAGTACAACCTCTGCCTCCCCGATTCAAGTGATTCTCCTGCCTCAGACTCCCAAGTAGCTGGAGACTACAGGCACATGCCACCACTCCTGGCTAATTTTTTTTCTTATTGGGGGAGACAGGGTTTCACCATGTTGGCCAGGGCTGGTCTTGAACTCCTGATGTCAAGTGATCTGCCCACCTCAGCCTCCCAGAGTGCTGGGATTATAGGCATGAGCCACCGCGCCTGGGCTGATCTACTTTTAAAAAAAGGTATTCCACTAGTTGGCACAAACAAACTGTCAAGTAGAAGGATACTGTATATGCACAATATCCTTTTCTATTGCTTTTGAAGCCAGCATTAAAGTGAAGAAAGAATGAACAATCTAGCTATTTCAGTCAGGCAGGGAGTCTGGATAAAGTTCCCATGTGAGTCATCTGTTCTGTTCCCCAGGTCCTAACAACTTGTGAGAGGACTCTTGTTAGCTTGGAAATAATCCCAAAGGGAAAACAGACTCCACATCAGTAGGCCTCCATCTGTAATCAGGTGAATAGTCAGTCAGATGTTCCCTAACACTGATGAATTTGAGCTACTGGTAGAGGAGAGCCTGAAATCGGACTTCAGCCACCCTTACCATGCAAGAAATCAGTATGTTGCTCTGTGGGAAGTAAATCAGTTGGGGAGGGGAAGAAAGGATTCTGTGGTGAAATAATTTCAGGAAACACCAAGTTCAAAACAGCCAAAACACATTTCTCTTCTGCAGGACTTCTCTGCCTTTAATATAAAAATCCACCATAAATCAGTAATGAAGATACAGTATGAGGTATTTTTCCCTAAACTCATTTAACCACAGACCCAGATATTTTCCTGGGCATCTCCTGAAAATGATACAGTAAAAAATGCTTTGGGAAATGAACAAAAGGAAAAGCCCAAGTGCAGATGGAACAGATATCTTCTACTATGTATGTAGATTCACTTTCTACCTCCCAAATCTTTAGAACAAGCATTCTTATTCTAAGGTAAGAAAACTTAAAAGGTGGTAGTTAGAGTATGGAGGGGATACCATATGGTAAGAAAGGCTATGGACTTAGACCAGAAAATTCTCAGTTAAAATCTGGGCTCCATAATAAAAGGGTGATGCTAATAATGCCTATTTCATAGGTTGCTCTAAGGAATAAACAGATATATGCAATGCCAAATCCAGTTTTGACATCAACTACAAATGACAGCTATCATTAGATGGTGCGAATAAGTAAGGTGTCTCCTTCTATGGCTAAAAGTGTGGAAACTGAGTCAGATCAATGCCATCATGCTTTGGAGTGACAGCAAACACTCCTGAGCTCTGTACAGCTACCACACAGACAACCACTCACCCAGGTGCTGGAGTCCTTTCTGATCCTTGTACAGCCGGGTCACTCTCTCCATCAGCTCCCACTTCTCACAGCAGCCCTTGTAGTTGACAAAGTTGCGAGCCAAGATCTCTTTCAGCTGTCGTACTGTCAGGCCTTCAATGTCCTCCAGGTCAGTCAGGTCAGAAAGAGAGGCCCTTCGGCCTGGGATGAAGCTGTCTTCTGAGTCAATAGACTGCAATGGCAAAGATGAGATCAATGTGCTCAGCTCTGACCTCCCCAGGCTCTTTCTCCAAGGACCCCAAAGCACTCACCACACCATAATTTTGGTGATTGACCTCATGAAGGGTAGGAACAGAGACAGGATGACTACCTGGCATGGTGCTCTGCATTGCAAAATATACTAGAATCTCTTCCTGATCCATGATTCTGTGCCCAGGAGCAGACACAGACCAACCATCAGTGTGATACAGCAGTAGATAGAAGTATAGTAGGAGCACCAGTTTGAGTCATATGACCCTAATTTTGAATCCCCAACTCATCAGCTGGTTAATGCTAAATAATTACCAGCAAGTTGCTTACCACTCTGAGCCTGTTTGCCTCCCATAAAGGAGAGAGAGCAGTCCTACCCCACAGGGGTCCTGTGGAGGTTAAATGTAGCCGCACATGAAACCCAGCATAGTGCTGGCCCTTCTCACCTAGAGACTTCTGTTTGCCCACAAGAGGCACATTTTTCTGGTAAGCACTCCTCTATACACAATACCTTGGCCACAGCTCCCTGGCCTCAATGTCTGTGCTCTGGACTGGCCCTGCCTGGCTAATTGTCTGACCTCCTTCCCTTGACAATGGCTATAATGTGCTAGAAGCAGGAGAAAAGAACAAGATTTTCACAGCAGCACTCTAAGCCTGCCCTCTGGCAGCTCCTAGAGAGTCAAGAGACTGGAAATACAATGGGCCATGAGGCTTCTCAGTCTCCACTATGACCTCACAACTGACGGCTTCACAAGCTAATCTGAAACACTAACACTAAACTCCACCCCCAAAACACAATTTCAGAAGCACTATCATCATACACTTATTCTCTCTCCACCCGAGTCTGCTAAGAGGTTCCTAAGAACACCAGTGAAAGAGCAAAGGGGAAGGCACAGACCCGAGCAGAGGCCCCACCTGGGTCTCATCCTCAGCAGGTGCTCTGGCCACACTCTCCAGGTAGACGGGTTCCTCTTGATCCTGAGACACATGGCCATTGGCCTGTGGGGAGAGAAGAGTAACATCACATCCAGAGATGTCCCAGAGATCTGCATAGTATGGGCCTTTTTTCAACTCACACAATGTCCAGAATGTATTCCCATCTCGCCCAGAAATCTGGAGCCTCTCACAGCATCATCACAAAAGCCTGCTGTCTCATAGCAACTTTGTCAAGCAGAGAAACGCACAAATAGATTTCAACAGACAAAGCTGCCCTCTAGAACAAAACTGCATTAACTCTGCACACACCAGGATGGCAGTGGCCACCACTCACCACCAATTTAATCTCAGCTTGAGCACTGCAGGGGAAGAGAAGGTCACTGTGTCCATTCCACTGCTGGACTGCTCTCTATCTGACTTCAAAGTTTTTCTTGACACTGATCCAAGATTGCCATCCCTATCCCTGGTTCTGCCCCTCAGACCACAGTCTACTGTTTTTTTCCCCCAAACTGTTTAAACCATATTTTCCCCTCCTTCACACTAAATCTCCCTGGCTTCCTTATCTGACACTGATGAGACCAAGTTTCCAGACCATCACCACCCTCGTCTCTCTCTTTTCTCCCTACTAACTACTCTCACATTCTGAAAATGTGCTCCCCATGTTGAGCACACCATTACTAAGAGCTGTGTCCAGACCTAGTCAAAAAGTATTTTAATGTATATATGAATCTATCAGCCTAAGACTATATAAAACAATGCTGCTGGGCACAGTGGCTCACTCCTGTAATCCCAGCACTTTGGGAGGCTGAGGCAGCCAGATCATGAGGTCAGGAGTTCGAGACCAGCCTGACCAACATGGTGAAACCCCGTCTCTACTAAAAATACAAAAATTAGCCAGATGTAGTGGCACATGCCTGTAATCCCAGCTACTAGGGAGGCTGAGGCAGGAGAATCACTTGAATCTGGGAGGCAGAGATTGCCAAGAGCCAAGATCATGCCATTGCCCTCAGCCTGGGAAACAAGCATGAAACTCCATCTCAAAAAAAAAAAAAAAAAAAGACAATGTAATGCCTATGCTTATATTTATTCTGCTTAGAATACTCACGTCTCAAAAGGTTTCTGCTGAGTACTCTTTTAGGAGGTTTGGCCAAAGAGTAGTCGGAACTGCGAGCCTCCTAATTCCATCACCATTTAAGCCACAAACCCCTTAAGTAGATCCTCTTACCCACTGCTCCCTCCAGGCAAAGGGCCTGGTGTGAGCTCAGAGCAAAGAGGTGTCTGAGTTCACAGGCCTTTTCCACCAGATTCTGGGGATGCCAGTGAAGGGACAATTTGGGAAACCAAAGTCACCCACTGACCTCAGCCATTCATCCCACATTAGGATGCATAATATGGAGCTAAACAAGAAGAGGCAAACAATTGCAATGGAAACGAAAAGTAGAAATAACAAAATGCCAAGTGAAGGCAAGATCAAATACATAACACATATGTGTGGAGATGCATCCAAATCAATGTCTTCATCAACAATGTTTTCTCTTAGCTTACTCTAGATCCTCAGTGGTCTCTCAGATAGTATCACCTTGGAATTACTCTGGAATCCTTCAGAGCCTAACCTGTTCCTAAGTAGATATCTTTCAGATGTCCTGTTTCCTAGAAAGAGAAACCACCTCATGTTGCAATGTAAGCTCTTGTCTTTCCAGTTTGCCCACTGGCCAAATCAAACTCCAAAACTAGTACCTGTCCACAGTTGTGCTTATTGTACATACTTTCTTGCCTGGCAACTATTGATTGCCAAGGCACTAAAGGTAAAAAAGAAAGAACCCTGGTTGAACAAGTATTATAAGGAAATTTACATTCTAGGTGC
Source organism: Callithrix jacchus (assembly GCF_049354715.1). Taxonomy (NCBI): domain Eukaryota; kingdom Metazoa; phylum Chordata; class Mammalia; order Primates; family Cebidae; genus Callithrix; species Callithrix jacchus. Next base: position 99,150,102 of record NC_133506.1, on the reverse strand, counting down.
AGATCACTTGTGAGCTTGTCAGATAACACTGCATAAGTTACTTAATTCTTCCATACCTGTTTTTCCTACTTGCAAAGTGCAGGTCTCATCAGAACAGGGCATGTGAGCAGACATTAAGGTATCATGAAAATCCTGGCGGGAAAGTACCCAATTTGATCTTGTATATAGGGTGACCTTTAGTGCAATCTGGAAATTTCTGGTTAATGACAAAGGAAGTTTATAATCCTTTTTTTTTTTTTTTTGAGATGGAGTTTTGCTCTTGTTGCCCAGGCTGGAGTGCAATGGCGCAATCTTAGCTCACTGCAGCCTCCGTCTCCCAGGTTCAAGTGATTCTCCTGCCTCAGCCTCTTGAGTAGCTGGGATTACAGGCATGCACCACCACACCTAGCTAATTTTGTATTTTTTTTAGTAGAGATGGGGTTTCTCCATGTTGGTCAGGCTGGTCTCGAACTCCCGACCTCAGTGATCTGCCTGCTTCGGCCTCCCAAAGTGCTGGGATTACAGGTGTGAGCCATTGTGCCCAGCCTTTTTATTTATTTATTTTTGACATGGAGTCTCGCTCTGTCACCGGGCTGCAGTGGCAGATCTCGGCTCACTGCAACCTCCACCTCCTGGGTTCAAGTGATTCTTCTGCCTCAGCCTCCTGGAGTAGCTGGGACTACAGGCCTGCGCTATAACACCAAGCTAATTTTTGTATTGTCTCTACTAAAAGTAGAGACAGGGTTTCACCATGTTGGCCAGGATGGTCTTGATCTCTTGACTTCGTGATGGATCCATCCTCCTTGGCCTCCCAAAGTGCTAGGATTTACAGGTGTGAGCCGGCCAGTTTATAATCTTTCACTGAAAATATCTATCTAAAGGTTTGGTTGGTTTTTCTGTTTTTGTTTTCTGAGACAGACTCTCACTCTGTTGCCCAGGCTGGAGTATAGTAGCTTGATCATTGCTCACTGCTCACTGTAGCACTGACCTCCCAGGCTTAAATGATTCTCCCACCTCAGCCTCTTGAGTAGCTACAGGTGCCCACCACCACACTCAGCTAATTTTTATATTTTTTATAGAGACAAGGTTTTGCCATGTTGCCAGGCTGGTCTCAAATTCCTGGGCTCAAACTATCTGCCTGCCTCAGCCTCCCAAAGTGCTGAGATTACAAGCATGACCCACCATGCCCAGCCAAGGTTCTTTATGGAAAAAGAATTCCTCAGATTATTCTGACTCCTTATACATAGAGTGCTCCAAAAAAACAAGCAAACAGAAGAATGTATTAGAGCTTAGGGAAGAGTTAAAGTCCAGCTGCAGAGAAAAACATGCTCAGGCCAAAGAGGGAGCTAAATGATTTTACTGCAGTTAAATTATGCTATCACATTGGCCTTTATGCCTCAGTGCTTGTCTAGAGCTGAATCGGGGGCTAAGTCCTGGCAAAGGAGGTGGTCATAAACAAGCGGCGGCAGCCATCCACATCATGTGTGGGAACTGACAGCACTAGCACTATACCAGCTCTAAGTAGCTTGGAGCTCTTTTAAACATGGTATCACACATTCAGGTCTCGACATCCTGGCAAGATCAAAAGTAGTCTGTGATTACTAACCCCATTTCCTTGTCATAGGCTCAACATTTGCCCAGGGTGACCAAGAAGTCAGTGACAAAAGAGGATGTGGAAATTGGATCCTGTAGTTCCTAATTCCCCCATATTGTCCAAGCCCTTTAGATCAAGGGTCCCCAACCCCTGGGCCATAGACTGGTACTGGTCCATGGCCTGATAGGAACCCAGATGCACAGCAGGAGATGAGTGGCTGGCAAGCGAGCATTACCACCTGAGCTCCGCCTCCTGTCAGCGGTGGCATTAGATTCTCGTAGGAGTGTGAACCCTGTTGTGAAGTGGGCATGCAAGGGATCTAGGTTGCATGCTCCTTATGAAAATCTAATGCCTGATGATCTGAGGTGGAACAGTTTCATCCCAAAACTAACCTACCCCAGTCTGTGGAAAAACTGTCTTCCACGAAACCGGTCCCTGCTGCCAAAAAGGTTGGGGACACCGCTATAAATAACAGGGTCACTAAGGCACTTGTGCAACATCACCACTTCTTGTGCAATGGTTATGTCCACCGGCCTCACTCTAATCCAGTAGTTCGTTGGTCTGCATGTCTACCTTCCCTTCTCTGGGGGCTTTTTGAGGACACAGACAGTGTATTACTTATTTCTGTACTCCCCAGGCCTGGGTCATGATTCAGTATGTGCTGCTCTTAGCTTACCGCTTCCAAGCCCCCAGGATAATGAAGAAGCCACTTACAAGTACAGCATGCCAACTACTGCTGCTCCCAGACAGCGACCAATAAGAGAAATAGTGTCTCTGTCTGTTTCCCCATCCTCCCTTCCCTCCACATAGCCCTTTGCTTTCCTATATTCCTTGTGATGGTTACTAAGTAACTAAGTTCCCAATCCAGCCAAGGAAGACCAAAACAAAGGAGTTAAGTTGGAGGACAAATTGGAACAGAACTAAATTTGAAGGCTTAATGGTTATTTTTCTCAAAATATTTCTGGAATGATGAACTTTAAAAAATGTCTAACTAGGATAGTTGTGTATTAAAAAAAAATTGGTACTGTGCATATAACCTCTGAAGAAAGCCAAAACATGAGTCTGATATCCAGAAAACACTACTCGTGCACCAATAGTCAGAAAGGCTTCATGTGATCAAGACACTTAGCCTTATACCCCATCCCCACAATGCAGGCAGGAGAGGAAAATGAAAATGAGCCCTCAAACTGGCACAGACTAGGGGAGACTACAAATGGGCCCTTACCTGTTGATTCTCCTGAACCTGGACTGAAGGAACAGAGATGGTTTGTGCAGATGAAGAGGGAAGGTTGGGTGAGGTAGGTGGAACCGTGCTGGAGTGAGGCTGGGTCAGGAAGGCCTGCTCCTCGGGAAAGTCTGGGGACAAGGTGGGGGCATGAGTCCTGCCCTCCTGGGAGATAATTATAGGCTGCTGGCCAAGCACCAAGAGCACCAGCTCTTCTTTCTCCCGGCACATTTCAGTAGAGATGTCATGGAGGCTGAGATAGTCCCTCAAGTCCTTCACCTTCATCTTCATGAGCTCCTCTCGCTGAAAGGCTGTAGCTCGAAACCGTTGGCAGAGAAGGCAGAGGCGGGGCCCATTCCCCACTTGGCTTGAACAGGTCATGCAGAAATGTTTCTTACAGTCCAAGCAGGTCTGCTGCTTAGAGCAAGAGACACAGGAAACCATGTCAGATTGACAGAACAAGACAGAGGATGGGATGGGAGCTTCAGAAGTGCCAAGGCCAGCAGGATCACTCTTACTTTTACTAAGCTCTCTCTCATATCTAAGGGTGTAAGCCACTTTCACATTTTAAATTAAAAGCCACTCAGGGGTGGCAGACCTCCAGTGTGTACTGTGTATATCCATGTACAGGACACTTCACATTTATTATTTAATTTGAGGCTTACTTTATTTATTCATGAAGAACCTGAGGTATTAATCAAGACTACCAGCTTTAGAATCAAAAAGCTCTGCATTTTTATTAAGTCTCCCTCCCTCATTTCTTGCAATGTCACCTTGGGTATGTAATTTAGCCTCTCTGGTGCTCAGTTTCCACATCTGTAAAATGTGGGTGATAACAGATTCTACCTCATGGGATTGTTGTGAAGATTGAGAGAGAATGCATTTAGCATATCTGACACATAATGAGTCCTCAACAAATGTTAGCTGTGTTAATTTTTCTTTTTTTTTTTTTGAGACAGAGTTTCACTCTTGTTGTCCAGGCTGGAGTGCAGTGGAAGGATCTCGGCTCACCACAACCACCGCCTCCTGGGTTCAAGTGATTCTCCTGCTTCAGCCTCCCGAGTAGCTGGGATTATAGGCATGTGCCACCACGCCCTGCTAATTTTGTATTTTTAGTAGAGATGGGGTTTCTCCACATTTGTCAGGCTGGTCTCGAACTCCTGGCCTCAGATGATCCGCCCACCTTGGCCTCCCAAAGTGCTGGGATGAGCCACCGCGCCTGGCCTTCAAATCTTAAACTATAATTATGTCTTCATGACGGTTATGGTGGTGGTGGTTATTACAATTAATATTAGTATTAATTTATTGAGGTACTTTTATGTGCTAGCTTGTCATTTAATTCTCAAAGTGACACTGCAAAGCTGAGGCTTAGGGAGATCAACTATTGTATTCAAGGTCAGGCAATAAACAGGAGAGCTGAGATTCATACTCAAGGTCTGTCAGAGGCTAATGCCCATGATCACATTCTTTCCACCAGGCCATGCTGCATAGCTCAGTCCCATTCAAGCACAGAGCATTTCAGAGTCAAGGACCTGGCTTCTCTTCTCCAAACTTCCCACCCACTGCCCTATGGACACAGGCTCCCCACTCCAGAAAGGCCCACTCAGAGTGCTGGGAACTCAGTGGTGCTTATGACCATATCCAAGACAAATATTTAGACAGTGACGGGAGGCACTCTGGATATCAGGGCACTCTCGTTCCTGAAAGCACAGAGTGTCTCAGGCTACAAGATCGCCTGACAGGCAAGCTGGTACTGCCTGGCAGCAGCTACTCTGACTGTCACTGACAACACAGGAAGGCTACTCAGCCCACAGGAAGCAATCCTCGGCCTCTCACCCCACAGGCTGAGTGAGCACAGTGACATCTGGCTGAGCTCTGTTCTGGCCAAAAGCATGTCACAGCCCCAATAAGAGGCAATTCCTGAGCACACTGGGATTGGCGTCGAGGGCACCCTCACTAATCCTTTAAAGAAGTTAAAAACTTTTTATCCTGTGGTGACTTAAGTAGTAACTTAAATATTTCTTCTCCTCCTTTTCTAAATATAGAAAGCTGTTCAAGCTAAAAAAAAGAATGCTCAAGAGACAAGATTCTCATAGTTGAGATCACAGACACTCTTGTGTGGGGTTGAAGTAAATGTCTGCACAGTTAAGATAATAAGTTTTGTCTAAGTATCATTCATATAGTAAAGGGAAAAAGAAATAATATTTACCATCCAGTTTTGGCTCTTAAGACTTAGAAGGCATTGCAAAGGGACACAGATCAAGCTCCCTAATTCTCCACACAGTTATAACCAAACAATACACTGTTCAGAGATGGACTTAAAAGGATGCATGGCAGCACCAGCATTGTAACGGTTCTGGGACCAGTCACCACACAGGCAGAAAATGGATGCTTTTGGATATTTGGGGTTCATTCACATCTAAAACTTTTCTATTGAGAAATGAAGTGTGCTTAGGATGACTGAGACTGAAACAAAGAGCGTTCAATGCCATAAACCTGTGGGCCTGACATGGAACATTACTTAAGTCGATACAATTTGACAAGACCTAACTCGACATAATTATAAAGCCTGCGTTGCTCAATCAGCCAGATCCAAACAACTCTCTATTCTTTTTCTTCAAATGTGTGTGGCTTATTGGGTGCAAGATCAGAATGCAAAGACAGCAACCTAACTTCTATGCACTCACTGGCTCATGGGGGACTCTGAAATAAGCTGGCCATCTGAAACATACCCTATAGGAACAGGACAGGGCTTGAGGCTAAAATCCCAGTTTGCAGTGGCAGGAGAGAACAGAAGGAAAGGAAAAAAGGGCTGTCTACAAATGCAGGCAGAATGAGCAAAGGACATGCTTATGTATAAATTCTAGCAAATGAGCCAGGCACAGTGGCTCACACCTGTAATCCCAGCACTTTCGGAGGCTGAGGCAGGTGCATCACCTGACGTCAGGAGTCCAAGACCAGCCTGATCAACATGGTGAAATCCTGTCTCTATAAAGTACAAAAATTAGCCTAGTGTGGTAGCGTGCACCTGTAATCCCAGCTCCTCGGGAGGCTGAGTCAGGAGAATCACTTAAACCTGGGAGGCTCAGGTTGCAATGAGCCGAGATCACACATTTGCATTCCAGCCTGGGCAACAGAGTGAGACTCCATCTCAAAAAAATAAATAAATAAAAATAAAATTAATTAATTCTAGTGAATGGTTCAAAACAACTGAGTAACCAGGTAGCATGAAACATGAATTAGTGGAGGCAACTAATGTGCCTGCAGAAATGCCCAGCATGCTCTCAGATATCCAGCATCACAGAACTGGCCATGGCACCTCAAGTGGGCACCACCGCCCTTCAGGAATGCTGTGTGCAGGGCTCTGCTGGCTCCCGTTTGCCAACTGCCCTTCCCTTACTCCTACTCCTCCTCCCATCCCTATTTCCTGTAACATGGGAAGTAGTACATGAGAGAATGTATATAAAACCTTAGCACAAGGTGGATGCTCTAGAAAAGGTAACACAGTCACCTTTTATTTCCTTTCCCCTTTTACCAGCACCTAAGATCCAGTCCTCTCTTTCCACTCTGAGATCTGAATATCACCTTCCATGGCTCCAAGCACAACCTCCTCCTCCAAGTGGTCCAACTAAAGAGGCTGGGTGCCAGACTCCCTCCAAAATTGTCAGGGTCATTGCTAAACCACAGATAGGTATTAACAATAGAGATGGGATATTTGGCTTGTGGCAAAATTACAGCCTGCCATTTCTCTTTAGGACTGAAAACTCAGGGAACATAAGAGCCACATCTTACTTATGTTCTCTCTATAAAGTTCTAAATGCTTTCTCTATAAAGTCCTGTGCTTTGCACCCGATGAGCATTCAGAAAAGACTGACCATAATGAAGAAAAAGGAAAAGAAAAAGAAGGATCCATGTAATCATTTCAATTCAAGCACTTCTAGAAAAGACATTTTGAAAGCCCCTGGCTGTTAAATGCCAAACCCTTAAGATAAGAATGCTGATCCACTTAAGCATGAAATTGCAAATGAAAAATTCTCATAGATGAAAACACCCTTAATATTCACAAAATTCACTGTAAATTGCACAAAATTAATTCCTACTTTTATAGCAAGAAAATATTGTACCAATAACCATTTTTTACTCCAAACTGTAATTTTTCTTCCCCCCATAGCAGCTCTTCTTGTTACACATACTTTTGTTACACCGTATGGTGTAACATCGTCCCCACCTCCCTGTCTGACCGCCAGCTCCCTGTTAAGCAGGGATGACCTTTTTCATCTCTGCCTCCCTAGCCCAGGCAATACCTGACACACAGTAGATATTCAGTAATTCATTTCCAATGAATAAGAACAAAAGCACCTTATTTTAATCATTGCCATGCTTCTGTACTCGGGTCTATACTGTCATCTTCTACTCGACATGCCGAATGTGTTTTGGGGAGGGGGCTTTGGAATCAAGGTCCTGGGTTTGAATCCCAGCTCTGTCATTTAATAACTATGTGATCATGAGCATTACTGACGTCAAGGGAAAAGAATGAGTATTTTAATATCTCTCGTGCTATTTGTCAGGAACTTAACACATTCAGAGTTCTTATTAATGTTAAACCCTAAGCTTTAGTTTCTCATATGTAAGATGGGAGTTGGGAGAGTCTAAAAGTTATATCATAGCTATTGTGAGGATTAAATGAAATTTAAAAATCTAAATTCCTTAAACAGTCCTTTGCACATAGCAGATGGTTTAAAAGTATGATTTTCTCTCAAATTTCCCACAATCACCATTTTAACATCATATCCTATCACCCACTCTAGGCTGCAAACCTCTCATTCTGCAGAAAAATGCAGAATGCTGGAGTTCTTTATCCAGGTCAGGGTTTACCTTCTGCCCTAGTCATGCTTGACCACAGATAATTCTGTGGAAGAGGAAGAGGAAGGTGCACATCCAGACACCATTATCCAGCCAGTAATTTTACTTCCAGCTCATTCATCTGGGAAGCATGGCTCCCAAGCATTTCAAATGAAATCTGCTAGAGTAAATAAGTTCCAGACTTTGTTATGGTCTTAATGTACCTGAGGCATCCTTGACATTGTTTTTCATAAAAAGAACAAGTTAATCTTCAGTCAGACGTTTGTGATGGTAGCTAATGAAGAAAATAACATTCTAAGCATCGTGCTAGGCACCCTTCATGGCTTTCTTGTCTCCCTTTATTCTCACAACACTGAAAGATGAAGACTACTATCATCCCAACTTTATAACAGGGAAACTGAATCTCAAGAGAGGTTAAATCATACAGCTAGTCGGTAGCAAAGCTGACAAGTGAATTCAGATCTAATGACTCCAAATCTATGCTGAGATGCTTTGCTTTTGCTTGGTTAGTTCTTCTTGAACATTTTTGTGAAAGGGACATGTCTAGGTCTGGGTCACCATCATTATACAGGGAAAGGCAAGGTGGCAAGCATTCATAGAAGGGTCAGCAGTGCTTGCCCATGGTCCAGAGGCTACAGTGGCAGAGCAGGCCAATAAGTCAGCACTCACCTTCCTGGCTGTGTTTGCAAAGTGAGCCCCACAGGACTTGCAGCTTGGTTCCGAGCCTGTTGGGGAAGGGAAGGAGCTGTACCCAGGGTTGGAATAGGCCTGCATCCTGGCTCCCTGGGGTGGTGGGACCTCCTCAGGCTGTCCATCCAGGCAGAACCAGTTGCAGCAGGTTGCCCACATGATAAAATCTGGTGCAAGGGAGGAAAGGAGAAAAGTTCAGAGTTAAGACATGCCTCTACTGACCTTTCAGTGTCCGAGAGCACAGGTGAGCAATAATACTCAATCCACACATGCCACCAGGGTAGAGGGGAGGATGTGTTTTCAGAGACCACAGTTTTCTTACGCCTCCCTCTCCACCACAGTTCTTGTCCCACATAAGAGGTAAGCATAGACACCTCATCTGCCAGAACAAGATGGGCTGTCAAGCTGGCACTCCACCTTTCAAAGACAGCTGAACCTTGATTGGGTTTAATCTGAGATCTAACTTCAAATAAAACCTTTTCTTACCTTAGCAATTACAATTGGCTTAACACCCGCTTCATTGTTCAGAGAGACAGAACTTTATCGTACACACTGGGATACATACTCACAATGACTGTGGGGAAGACTATTATTATTATTATTTTTTTTTTTTTTTTAGATGAAGTTTCACTCTTTTTGCCCAGGCTGGAATGCAATGGCAAGATCTCAGCTCACGGCAACCTCCGCCTCCCGGGTTCAAGTGATTCTCCTGCCTCAGCCTTCAGAGTAGCTGGGATTACAGGCATGTGCCACCATGCCCAGCTAATTTTCTATTTTTAGTAGAGATGGGGGTTTCTCCATGTTGGTCAGGCTGGTCTCAAACTCCCAATCTTAGGTGATCTGCCCACATTGGCCTCCCAAAGTTCAAGGATTACAGGTGTGAGCCAATGCACCCGGCCAAGACTATTAATTGCTTTATATAAATGATGCAACCCAGGCTCAAAGAAATCAAATACATAGCTAATATACAGAGAACTAATATACAGAGTTGAGATTCTATAAACCCAGGTTTGCTGACTCCAAACCTAACATCCTTTTCCCTATACTACGTTGCTCCTTCATTGATTTCCCCTCCTGCCAGCCAGCAAAACTACTCTTACATTTGTACCCCCAATCCCAGATAAACTTCTATCACAGCACATATCATACTTTCTTGCACTGATATATCTTGCCCTTTATTTTCTACTATTAACCTATAAATTACTCCAGGGCAGGGGATATTTATTCATTAGGTACAGTACTGTTCCCTAGCACTGTTGTCCACATAGCAGAAACTTAACAAATATTTGCTTTCTTGCTGAACCAGAGCCTCTGTAGGTTTATTAAGAATTGTTGGGCTGGGCATGGTGGCTCATGCCTGTAATCCCAGCACTCTGGGAGGCCGAGGAGAGATCACTTGAGGCCAGGAGTTCCAGACCAGTCAGGCCGATGGTTAGAGATGGTGAAACCCATCTCTACTAAAAACATAAAAATTAGCCAGGCATGTTGGCAGGCACCTGTAATCCCAGCTACTCGGGAGGCTGAAGCTGGAGAATCGCTTGAATCCAGGAGGTGGAGGTCGCAGTGACTGGAGATGGTGCCATTGCAATCTGGCCTGGGTGACAAGAGTGAAACTCCATCTCAAAAAAAAAAAAAGAAGTGTTGGCCAGGTGTGGTGGCTCATGCCTATAATCCCAGCACTTTGGAAAGCCAAGGTGGGAGGATCACTTGAGTTCAGGAGTTCAAGACCGGTCTGGCCAAAATGGCAAGATCCCATCTCTACAAAAATTAGCCAGGTGTGGTGGTACACACCTGTAGTTCCAGCAACTCAGAAAGCTAAAGTGAGAAGATCACTTAAGCCTGAGAGGCAGAGGTGGCAATGAGCTGAGATCATGCCACTGCACCGCTGCACTCCAGCCTGGGTAACAGAGTGAGACCCTATCTGAAAAAAAAAAATGTTGGTTTATTACTCTCATTTTACATATCAAATGCAGGTATTAGGGACAAAGGACTGATGATTTTTATGATCACAAAACAAAGAGGATCTGGAGCCAATCCCTCAAATGTCCGAATAACCTAACAATTGTAAGAATAACCACTCAAATGCCAAGCACTGAGGTGAGATATTAACAGATTAACACCTATGTTTTTCTCAGTAGACTAAAACAGCCAATGTAGACATTTTGAGCCTGAACTCTTTACTTACAAAGATAATAAATGAAACATTTAATGTTATTATTTGATAATCAGTTCATACAATAGAATGCTTCGCTCTGTCTCCTGACTCATTGTTTTAACAAAGGCACTTTCATAAGCTGGAAGGAAATAAGAGGCCAACTGATCAAACTGAGTCATTTTATAGAGGAAAAAAGAATGAGCACCAGCAAGGGGAATTAACTTCCTGGGTCATATAGCTCATAACCTTAGGCCTCTTCACTTCTCTAGGTCCTTTTTAGCTTTCCAACACTGCCTCCAATGCACCTGTGATATAATTCATTCTCCTCTGCAGGGGTCCCTGATTAACACCTGTCTCCCCAACTTGCCCGTGACCCCCACAACAACAGGGATTGTGAGAGCCTTACAGCACCCAGTTAGACAGGCAGCTCAACAAGAACTATCAAATGAATGGGTCATATACAATATCTAAGGTTTTCTGTTCGTTTGTTTTGAGACAGAATTTCACCCAGGCTATAGTGGCACAATCTCAGCTTACTGCAACCTCCGCCTCCCAGGTTCAAGTGATTCTCCTGCCTCAGACTCCTAAGTAGCTGGGACTACAGGCGCCTGCTACCACGCCCAGCTAATTTTTTGTATGTTTGGTAGAGACGGGATTTTACCACGTTAGCCAGGATGGTCTCGATCTCCTGATCTTGCGATGCACCCGCCTTGGCCTCCCAAAGTGCTGGGATTATAGGCATGAGCCATCACACCCAGCCACACATATGTTCAATCTTCAGGACACCAAAAACATTTCTCTCTGACACCATATAAGTTATCTGAGGTTTCTAAGTTCCCAGAAGAGAAGGACCTAATCTGCCTTTACTTGCAATTAACAGTTCACATGGAATAATGAAGGTTCTTCCCAGTGTGTATATGATAAAGTAAATGATTTCTTTGTTGGCAAGAGACTGGGGACAACAGAAGAGGAACAGAAGAGGAGTAGCCCTCTGAAATAGAAATTTAGTGATTTGCTTTTTTAAGACGGGGGTCTCTGTCACTCAGGCTGGAATAGAGTGGCATGATCTCAGCTCACCCTGGGTTCAAGTGATTCTCCTGCCTAAGCTTCCTGAGGAGCTGGGATTACAAGAGCACTTCATCATATCCAGCTAATTTTTGAATTTTTAGTAGAGACTGGGTTTTGTCATATTGCCCAGGCTGGTCTCAAACACCTGACCTCAAGTGATCTACCTGCCTCAGCCTCCTAAAGTGCTGGCATTACAGGCATGAGCCACCACGCTCAGCCAAATTTTTTAATTCTTTTTTTTTTTTAAAAGAAAGAAAGAAAAAAAGAGTGAAGGAGAGGAAGAAAGGAAGAAAAAGACGGAGAGAGAATGGGAATATTGCTTTATTCTAAAAATGGGTATTCATAATGGCCGATCAATATTTTGTGTATTTAAGGTGGAGAATGTTTATTTTGTGTATTTAAAATGGAGAGCTCTATAAATATTTATTGAGTTTACTTGTTCTGAATCTGAGTTCAAGTCCTGGATATCCTTATTAATTTTCTGTCTCGTTGAGTCTAAATCTCTTTATGAGTCTTATGTATCTGGGTGTTAGGATCGTTAGCTCTTATTGTTGCATTGATCCTTTTACTGGTATATCTTTGTTGCTTTGAAGTCTATTTTATCAGATGCGAGAATTGCAACTCCTGCTTTTTATTTATTTGTTTATTTTTGCTCTCCATAAGGTTGGTAAATCTTTCTACATCCCTTTGTTTTAAGTCTTTGTGTATCTTTGGTGAAATGGGTCTGGATGTAGCATATCCTTAGGTTTTGGCTGTATCTTTTGCTTGGGGGATTTAGTCCACTTAAATTTAGGGTTACTGCCATTTGATGTTAACTGGCTATTTTACCCATTCATTGATGTAAATTCTTCTCTATGTTGATGCTCTTTACTTTTTGGTATATTTTTAGAAAGGCTAATACTGGTTTAAAGAATTTTTTAATTCTTTAAATCACAAGTTGATAGACATATCTGAGACAGTAATAATAAAAAGAATATAGAATCTATAATAAGAAGGCCGTCTATAATGAGAAGGCCTCAGTCCCAAGTCCTGCTCTACTACTTAAGTGCTGTGTTACCTACCTCTAACAAGTAATAGACTTTCTGTACTTCATTTTTCTTTTCTTTTCTTTTCTTTTTTTTTTTTTTGTGTGTGTGTACTTCATTTTTTTCATCTGGACAGTTTGTATGCTATAAAGCACTATATAAACATTAGGTGTTATCAGCATTATAACAATGCTTTTAACTTCAATTTTTCTGGGAAGGCAAAGGTACAAAATAAACCTAATAAACCTACAGGTTTCACAGTTACCATCTGGCTTTCTGGGCTTGTCCCCTACAAAGAGGACAAGATTGTAGGCAATTGATTAACTTTGTTTTTTTTGAGATGGAATCTCACTTGGTTGCCCAGGCTGGGGTGCAGTGGAAGGATCTCAGTTCTCTGCAACCTCTGCCTCCCAGGTTCAAGCAATTATCCTGCCTCAGCCTCCTGAGTAACTGGGATTACAGGCACCTGCCATCATGCCTGGCTAATTTTAATATTTTTAGTAGAGATGGGGTTTCACCATGTTGCCCAGGCTGGTCTCAAACTCCTGACCTCAGATGATCTGCCCACCTCAGCCTCCCAAAGTGCTACGATTACAGGCATGAGCCACCCACTAACTTCTGTTAAACTCTCTATTCATTCATGATGCGTGCAATTTTTTTTTCTTTTTTTGAGACAGAGTCACATTCTTATTGCCCAGGCTGGAATGCAATGCTGTGATCTTGGCTCACCGCAATCTCCGCCTCCCAGGTTCAAGTGATTCTCCTGCCTCAGCCTCCCAGGTAGCTGGGATAACAGGCATGCACCACCACACCTGGCTAATTTTGTATTTTTAGTAGAGACAGGGTTTCTCCATGTTGGTCAGGTTGGTCTCAAACTCCTGACCTCAGGTGATCCGCCTGCCTCAGCCTCCCAAAGTGCTGGGAACAGGCATGAGCCACTGCATCCAGTGATGCTTGTAACTTTTACTGAAACCAGTGCCTTGCTGTTTCCAGTGCTAGGTAAGGAAGGTAAAATACCTACCCCTCAAGGAGTTCATGGTCTAGTCAGGGTACTAGAAATGTTAACTAAAAATTGAAATTTCAGGGTGATCAGTGCTTTAACAGAGGTTTGCACCATGTATTATTGGGGGGCTACAAAGAGGGAAGTGATCAGCTCTACAGGGCCAGAGGGGTGACCAGAGAAGACTTTTCAAATGAGGTGCCACACATCCTAACTTGATGTGGGAGTAAGTGGGACTTTAGCAGAAAGTCGAGAAGAGAAGGAATTTTCAACAACAACAGAAAACAATATGTACCATGGCATTAAAGAAACTACAAAATGCTTGATTGGGTCAGAGGGCACGAGAGGGGGTAGATGAGGGTACAAGTAATAAACAAAGAGAGATGAAAAACCTTGTATTCCCTGGTAAGGAACCTGGACAGGATCCTATATGTAATGGGACACAATTAGGGCATTTTGCTGTCTCATTTGCATATTAGAATCCGCACTTACAGAAAGATCAACAAAAGGCCAGCTGGAAGCAGGAAGTTGCTGCAGTAGAGGGGCAAAGTATGCAAATATGGAAAATTTACAAAGGCACAGATATGATAGAATGAGCAGAATGAGTTAGCAGGTGAGAGAAGATGGAGAGAAAAGAGAGTCTAGGACAAAGTCTAGGATCTCTGAATTACACAATGGGATAGATGGTGGAATTACTTACCTAAATGAAGCCCTCAGGAAGAGGCATGTATCTGTATGAGAAGAGGGATGGGTTAAGATGATGCATTGAGGCCGGGCACGGTGGCTCATGCCTATAATCCTAGCACTTTGGGAGGGTGAGGCGGGTGGATCACGAGGTCAAGAGATCGAGACCATCCTGGTCAACAAGGTGAAACCCCGTCTCTACTAAAAATACAAAAATTAGCTGGGCATGGTGGTGCTCGCCTGTAGTCCCAGCTACTTAGGAGGCTGAGGCAGGAGAATTGCTTGAACCCAGAAGGCGGAGGTTGCGGTGAGCCAAGATTGTGCCATTGTACTCCAGTCTGGGTAACAACAGCGAAACTCCATCTCAAAAAAAAAAAAAAAAAAAGATGATGAGTTGAGTTTTTGTACTCATGGGACATGCTGATGTATACATGGATACAGGTCTGGGTTGAAGATAAAGGTTTGGGAACACATGGCCCACTGGAACTACGTAAAGCCAGAGTGGGCCCAGAGACTGATTAGATGGTCTGGGTCAGCAGAGAAGAAGGCATGGGAAAATCACATCTACAGGGCAAACAGGGGAAATCCCACAGCAGAACAGAGGGGAAAAGAATGCTCAGAGCAGGAGGAACTGGAAGAGTGTTTTAGTTTCAAGAAGAAATTACCAATGCTGTCAAATGATTCTCAGAATAGAATTCAAGGAGGAATGCAAAGTGCCCAATGGACTAAGGTTTAGGAAAGTGTTTATGTGTGCTCTTTGCCTAAGCGGATTAGGAAGAAAGCACCTCATAATCATAGGTTGGAAAGTGAATGAGAAGTAAGAATTCAAAAGATTCTAAGGATAAATTATTATTTCAAGAAACTTGACTCTAAAAGGAAAGGAAGAAAGAAGGCAGTTGCTGAAGAAGATCCAGTGTCACCAGGCTAAATGTAGACATATTCACAAACTGCAGAGGAGTCACCAAAGACTAAGAGACTGTAGAGGAAGCAAATCTGGCAATAAATGATGGGAGTAGGAGTAAAGGCCTGGAGTAGAAAAATAAGTGATCAGCTTGGCACGGTGGCTCACACCTGTAATCCCAGCACTTTGGGAGGCCAAGGCAGTAGATCACCTGAGGTCAGGATTTTGAGACCAGCCTGGCCAGCATGGTGAAACCCATCTCTACTATAAATACAAAAATTTGCTGGGAGTGGTGGCGTGCACGTGTAATCCAAGCTACTAGGGAGGCTGAGACAGGAGAATTACATGAACCTGGTAGGCAGAAGTTGCAGTGAACCGAGATCACACCATGGCACTCCAGCCTGGGCAAAAAGCGAAACTCCATCTCAAAAAATAATAATAATAATGAAAAATAACAGAAAAAGAAGTGATCATGTGATCAGATTATGGGGTGAACCTACTCCTGGGCAGGGGAAAAGTCACCTCATTCACCAGACAGTGGAGCAGAGGTGAAGGCAGGTATAACCAAAAATAAGTTTGTAGTATTAGCAATCAAAAAGTGAAAGCATGAAATAAAAAGGAAAGGGGATGGCCACAGTGGCTCACATCTATAATTCCAGAACTTTAGGAGGCTGAGGCAGAAGGATCGCTTGAGGCCACGAATTCAAGATCAACCTGAGCAACTCAGTGAGATTCCATCTCCATAAAAATAATAATAATTAGCTGGGCATGGTGGCACACACCTATAGTCACACCTATAGAGAGGCTGCGGAGAGAGGACCACTTAAGTCCAGGAGGTTGTAGTGAGTTATGATCGTGCCACAGCACTCCAGTATAGGCACCACAGAGCAAGTTCCTGTCTCAAAAATTAAAAAAATTAAAAAGGAAAGGGGGAATAGATTTGGATACAGCAAAAAAAATAAACTTTTATTCCACACAAGGAATCCACAGGTTATAAATTTTTCCTAAGTGGTAAGGATTTTGCACAAAATGGGCAGACCCATTTGGTAAGGCACACTCAGTAGGAAAAACTGGAAAGTTGTCTATTTTTTAAATCCATGTACCTTTTTTAAAATTATTATTTTGAGACACAGTCTTCCTCTTTTTCCCAGGCTGGAGTGCAATGGCAAAATCTTGGCTCACTCTAACCTCCACCTCCTGGGTTGAAGCAATTTTCCTGCCTCAGCTCTTCAAGTAGCTGGGATTACAGGCATCCACCATCATACCCAGCTAATTTTTGTATTTTTAGTAGAGACAGGGTTTCACCATGTTGGCCAAGCAGGTCTTAAATTCCTAACCTCGTGATCCGCCTGCCTCAGCCTCCCAAAGTGCTGGGATTACAGGCGTGAGCTACCACAACTGTCCATACTTTATCTATCTATCCATCCATCCATCCATCCATCCATCCATCTATCTATCTATCTTGAGACAGAGTCTTGCTCTGTTGCCCAGGCTAGAGTGCAATGGCACAATCTTGGCTCACTGCAGCCAAGCAATTCTCCTACTTCAGCCTCCCAAGTAGCTGGGGCCTACAGGGGGTCACAACACCCAGCTAATTTTTATATTTTTAGTAGAGACAGGATTTCACCATGTTGTCAAGGCTGGTCTCAAACTCCTGACCTCAGGCAACCCACCCACCTTGGCCTCTCAAATGCTGAGATTATAAGCGTAAGCCCTTGTGCTTGGCAAAAATCCATGTACTTTAACAAGCACTTAGGAAGCACCTGCTATATTGTGGGTACTGGAAATACCAAAAGTGATTTTGACTAGGTCCTTGTCCTGAGGGGTTTGGGGGCCTAGAAAGGCATACAGCTCAACTTGAACATCTTGATACAAGACAGAAGAAAGGTCTTTAGCTGGAGTCAAGAGAACTCATCATCCTCCACACAATTTTTACTCTTTCAACCTTGGTTCTAACCTTAAGTGCCTCTTCTGAACATTTCTGAAAGAAGAGCTATCAGCTTATCCAAGTATTTGGCTACTCTTAAAAAGGAGGCCATAGCTCTCTGAGAAGATCTGAAATTTGCCATTCTGTTATGGCATAGTCTACATGTTTGGGTGAAGAATGAAGTCTTATGCTAGGAATATACATATGTGGAGAAGGGTGTTATTACAGGAAAGAGCAGG
This sequence comes from Callithrix jacchus, assembly GCF_049354715.1. NCBI lineage: Eukaryota > Metazoa > Chordata > Mammalia > Primates > Cebidae > Callithrix > Callithrix jacchus. Next base: position 99,132,752 of record NC_133506.1, on the reverse strand, counting down.
AGGTAGTGGCAAGATTCTCCAGTGTTAACATATCTTAGACCTACTCAGTCTAACAGAACAGGTTCGCCAAAGTCAGCAGACTAGGCTTTTTTTACTCTGACATATATATATGTCAGAGTATATATACTCAGAGTGTGTTATGTATGTATGTATGTACGTGTGTGTGTGTGTGTGTGTGTGTGTGTGTATTTGAGACAGAGTTTTGCTCTTGTTGCCCAGGCTGGAGTGCAATGGCACAATCTTGGCTCACTGCCACCTCCATCTTCTGTGTTCAAGTGATTCCCCTGACTCAGCCTCCCCAGTAGCTGGGACTACAGGCATGTGCCTGCCTCAGCTTCCCAAGCAGCTGGGACTACAGGTGTGTATCACTACACCTAGCTAATTTTTTAGTTTTAGTAGAGACAGGGTTTCACCATGTTGGCCAGTCTGGTCTTGAACTCCTGACCTCAGGTGATCCACACACCTTGCCTCCCAAAGTCCTGGGATTATAGGTGTTAGCCACCATGCCTGGACATTCTGACAGATATTTAAATACCAAAAAAGAAACATTTCCTAATGTGGTTAGAAGTAATCTCCTGCCAAACTGGAAAGCCCTAACCCTAAATAACAACTACATTCAGGGTTATTTCAGAGGGCAGAAGGAAAGAGTTTGTAACTAACAATGCTATACAAGCTAAAATACTTTTCTCTTGAGAATATTTTTTTCATTCTTCAACCTAAATAGATATACATACACTGCATTTGATAATGCTATTAAAGGACTGAAATTGGAACTAATTGTGGGGTGTAGAAAGAATTCTCCCTGAGGTGATAACTGAAAAACATTTCTCTCTTATCTATAAACCTCCTTCTGATCTTGAAAGAAAATTGCCAGATCTTCACTGAGGGCTTGAACATTCCTTCCCAAATTCCCCTCATCTTCTCCTTAAAAGACAGACTTGGCAATTTAATCTTCAGAAACATTGTTTAACTGCTGTCCTACAGAGGTTGCTAGGGTCTCCTCTTCCAGTTTCCCTAAAAGGGGGAAAATGGGAAACATAGGGCCAGTGATGAACAAGAGCATTTACTATTCCCTGTGGGAGAACACTGTGATAAGGTAAGAATGGCTAGCTAGTATGTAGGATTTTGTCAGCTTGATAGGTATACTAGTATTTCTTGGGAGACAGCCCTACTGAACAGGAAAATTACATTGTTAATAATAGAGTAAGATAAATTACCCATTCCAGGTGGGCTGGGTACAGTCATAGTTAGAGGCAAGAGGGTAGATAATGTGATTTCTACCTATTAAGTCCTAGATTCCTAAGTAATTTTAAAACACTTCTCCACTTGTTCACCTGCCCGAGGCAAATAATTTAAAGCAGATCAGTGGCTGTCATGGGCCTTCCCATAAAGTGGAGAGAGGAGTAGAAGGGCCATGCTGGATTGCAATGTAACTCCAAAACCACCAAAAAACCAAGACAGTAAAAAAAATCTCCAAGGTTCTCATCCCATCTATTCTGATTTTAATTAACCGCTCTGTGTGCCAAGGTAGTTCTGCAACAACAGGCTTTACACAAAAGTACAGACAGCTACATCCCGCAATTAACGCACTTATGGTGCACCCATCAAATAACACTTTACAAAAACTCCTTTTAAAATACCGAAATAAAATGCCCCCAAACCTTAAAGAGATGTCTTTCTGACATGGCAAATCAGAAAAGGGCTGGAAGGCAAGCCTTACAAAATCATGTCCAGTTTATTGAGTGTGGTACACCTACTGTCACTAACATATTTCCGGAACGGTTAAAGGCATCTATGTTGTATGTAAGTGCACAAAGAAAAGTATCCCACATTACAAATCATTAGTACAGAATGGGCTTAGCTTCATCTTGTATATTATCATTAAAAAGCAATTAAAGTACAATTGTAATGGTTTTGAAAGGAAATTCTGTGAAAAGTCTATCAATCGGGCTTAGGCTAAGCCTCTCTAAAATAACTGGTAAGTAATTACATATTTTGAGAAGTAAAGAAGAAAGTAGCCATTCTCTGCTGGAAGAATGCTTGCTTATCTGCCAGGCACTGAGCTAAGTACTTTTACCTAGTGTTATCTCATGTGGTCCTCACAATTCTGGGAAGGTGATTTAAAAAAAAAAAAAAAAGGTTCAGAGAAGTTAAGTAACTTGTTAAAGGTCACAGCTAAAAGATAGCAAAGCCAAGATTTGAACCTCAGTCACTTAAACCCTGAAGCCTACCCTCTTGAGATATATTCCTGATTTAATTTAAAGAATCAATTTGTCTACCCTGTGGCCTATCCCCTCTGAGCTTTTGCTTTCCATCTGTACAGGAATTTCCTCTCAGCATACAGGTATGCTCCAGAATCTCCCAGGTGTTAAAAACTCTTCTCTGCTCTCCTCTAAATCAAATTTCTCCAAGTATTTGACTCCACTTTCTTAACCTCTAATTCCCTCTTAAACCTTCTCCATTCTAGCTTGACCCAACCACTATTCCTAATCTCTTCAAGGTCACCAAGGAATTCTAAGTGGCCAGATCTAATTGACACTTTACTATCCTCAGATTAATCTCTCAGCAATGCTGGGCACAAGCAACTCTCCCCCTCTAAATATCTCTTAGCTTCTAGCACTTTGCACCCTTGGCTTTCCTCCTACCTCAAAGCCTTTTTGCTGCTTCTTACCCCTCCCTCTGTTCTTAAATGCTGTGAGTGTCCAGGCTGTCTGGGCCTCCTCTCCATCCACACCTCAGGATGCTGTAAGTACCTTTCTTAAACCAAAGATTCATAAATTCCTACCTTCATCTCCTCTGCCCCTGTTAATGGGCTAAATCATCATCTTTCATATATTAATCACATTTCCCTCCTTAGGCCCTTTGGATTTGTTGTTTGTTTCTTCTGCCTGGATTGGTCTCCTTAGAATGTCCTATGCTTAGCTCCTTCTTGTAATCTAAACATCAGCTTTAATATTGGTTTTTTTTCTTTTTCTTTTTATTTTTTTTGTGAGAGATAGGATCTCCCTCCAAGCTGGAGTGCAGTGACTTAATCACAGTTCACTGTAACCTCGAACTCCTGGGCCCCAAGGATCCTCCTGCCTCAGCCTCCCAAAACTCTGGGATTACAGGCATGAGCTACCATGCCCAACCTTTTAATGTTATTTTCTAATTTCACACATTACATTTGGTATTAGCTGATATTATTTGCTTACTTATTAACTGCTTTCCCTAACTAGAACAGAAACTCCATGAGGGTAGGGACTTTGTGCTCTACTGAATTTCCAGAGTCTAGAATGGCTTTTTGTGTAAAAGAACAGCCTCCTAACTGGTTTCCTAGCTTTAATTATTGTCTCCATCCAACTATTTATCCAGAAGGCATCATCCACTCCCTTCCTCCCTTCAACCTATACACTTAAAGCTCTTTAATGTTGCCTGTTCCTAGAAGTGATCTTCCTTTGATAGATTATCCAAGGATCCACCCAACAAAAGAAACCATACTAACTCTTTGTACATAAAAATTATTTTTATCTCTTCAAAAAACAGTTCTTTAATGGACTCCTCTTGCATTTTAGAATAAAAATAACCACTCTTTACACGGTTAAAGACCCTGACCACTTCTCCAATTTACACTGTTCTACTTTTCTCACGCACTAAACTTCAAGCCATAATGACCTTTCGGTTCTTCATACACACCAGCCCCCTTCCAGCCTCAAGTCTCTGTACTTGTTCTCTTTTCTCAGCCTTCAGGTCTTATCTCAAGTATCACCTACATGAGGAGTCTTCCCACATTTACACAGACCAGCTCCTTGCCTTTCGGTTTCTTTCATGAATATTATCATAATCTGTATTTATATTTGTTTGTTGATTTATAATCTATCTCCAAGGGCAAGAATCTGGTCCGCCTCCATTTTTTATCCACAGCAGCTAGCACAGTGGCACTTCATAAAAGGCACCCAAATAATTTGTGGAATAAACAAACTGAGGACGGAGAACATTCAGTATCTTATCCATACAGCTTATGAGGCAAGTAAGTACTAGTTATCTCTTAAGAGCAAAAGCATCTTCTCAATATTTATAGTGACAAAGTGACTATGAGAAAGACAAATTCCTGTATGAAAAATGAGGGGTAGGGGGAACGATCCAAGATGGCCGATCGCTAACATCTCGGGATTGCAGCTCTCAGCGAAAACGCAGAGAACTAGAGGACGCCACACTTTCAGACAAATTCTGGTCGCTCACGGAGCAGAAGATTCCCAGTGGAGGAGCCACACGGGTCGCCAGCGCGACTCTTGTGGCCAGTGCAGCGGTTTCGCCGGCACCTCGGCACGGCAGCTCTCGGAGCAGAGTAAACAGGGCTGGCTCCCCTTCTGACGGAGGTTTGGAGCCCTGGGAAGGCAGAGTCGCCTATTACGGACACAAGAAGGAAGCCAGACAGGAGAATCCTGGGCAGAAAAGCACCATCAATCTTAACGCCGCTGTTCTGGCCCTGGGAACTAACTTGGACATCCACTCAAGAGACCTAATCTGAAAGTAGGTAATTTCAAAGATGACAGGAGGATAAATATGCAATGATGGGAAGAAACCAGCGTAAAAAGGCTGAGAATACTCAGAATCAGAACGCCTCTCCCTCTAAAGATGATCACAGTTCCACTTCAACAATGAAACAAGGCTTGATGGAGAACAAGCGCATCCCAATAACAAAATCATGCTTCAGGGAATGAATAAATAATAAGAAACTTCTGTGAGTTAAAAGAACATGTTGTAGTCCAACGTAAAGAAACTAAGAACTTTGAAAAAAGGTTTGACAAAATCCTATTGAGAATAGACAACTTAGAGAGGAATATAAATGAATTAATGGAACTGAAGAATACAATACAGGAACTCCGAGAAGTATGCACAGGTTTAAACACTCAAATTGTTCAAGCAGAAGAAAGGATATCAGAGGTTAAAGTCCAACTTAATGAAATAAAACGAGAAGACGAGATTAGAGAAAAAAGGATAAAAAGGAATGAGCAAAGTCTCCAAGAAATGTGGGACTATGTGAAAAGACCAAATCTACGTTTGATAGGTGTACCTGAATGTGACGGAGAGAATGAATCCAAGCTGGAAAATACTCTTCAGGATATTATTCAGGAAAGTTTTCCTAAACTAGCAAAGCAGGTCAATATTCAACCCCAGGTAATATAGAGAACACCACAAAGATATTCCTCAAGAAGAGCAACCCCAAGGCACATAATTGTTAGATTCACCAGGGTTGAAACGAAGAAGAAAATACTAAGGGCAGCCAGAGAGAAACATCAGGTCACCCACAAAGGCAAGCCTATCAGACTTACAGCAGATCTCTCAGCAGAAACTCTACACGCCAGAAGAGAATGGGGGCCAATATTCAACATCCTCAAAGAACAGAACCTTCAGCCCAGAATTTCATATCCAGCCAAACTAAGCTTCACAACTGAAGGAAAAATAAAATCTTTTATGAACAAGCAAGTACTCAGAGATTTTATTACCACCAAGCCTGCTTTACAAGAGCTTCTGAAAGAAGCATTACACACAGAAAGAAACAACCAGTATTAGCCTTTCAAAAAATATACCAAAAAGTAAAGAGCACCAACATAAAGAAGAATTTACATCAATGAATGGATAAAACAGCCAGTTAACATCAAATGGCAGTAACCCTAAATTTAAATCGACTAAATCCCCCAATCAAAAGACACAGTCAAAACCCAACGGAGCATGTTACATCCAGACCTGTTTCACATGCAAGGATTCACAAAGGCCCAAAACAAAGGGATGGAGATTTACCAACCAAATGGAGAGCAAAAATAAATAAATAAATAAATAAATAAATAAAAAGCAGGAGTTTCAATTCTCGTATTGGATAAAATAGATTTTAAAGCAACAAAGATATAGTGGTAAAAGGATCAATGCAACAACAAGAGCTAATGATCCTAACACCCAGATACATAGAGACTTAGATTCAATGAGACAGAAAATTAATAAGGATATCAAGGACTCAAACTTGGATCCAGAACAAGTAAACTTAATAAATATTTATAGAGCTCTCCACTTTAAATACACAAAATATACATTCTTGTCAATACCACATCACACCTACTCATAGGTTTAAATGAAACATTGATTGACCATTATTAATACCCATTTTGTTTTTCAGAATAAAGCAATATTTCCATTCACCCTCCCTCTTTCTCTTCCTCTTTCTTCCTCTCCTTTACTCATTTTTTTTTTCTTTCCTTCTCTCAAAAAAAAAAAAAAAAAAAAAAATGAGGGGTAGACTGGGTGTGATGGCTCACACCTATAATCCTAGCATTTTGGGAGGCTGAGGCAGGAGGATCCCTTGAGCCCAGGAGTTTGAGACCAGCCTGGGCAACATAGGGAGACCCTGTCTCTACATAAAAAAAATACAAATAAAGAAAAAAAAATGAGGGGTAGCTAAACTTAGACAAGTTACTTAAACCTTTTGTGTCTGTTTCCTCACCTGTATAAAAGGTATAATACCTCCCATGTTGGAGGATAATGATAGGGATGAGAAATAACACATAAAGTGCATAACTTACAATAAGCATTCGATAAACAGCACATTAAAAAAAATTAAACTGGCCCTGCACGGTGGCTCATGCCTGTAATCCCAGCACTTTGGGAGGCTGAGGCAGGCCGATCACCTGAGATCGGGAGTTTGAGATCAGCCTGACCAACATGGTGAAACCCTGTCTCTACTAAAAACACAAAAATTATTGGCGTGGTGGCACACACCTGTAGTCCCAGCTACTCAGGAGGCTGAGACAGAAGTATCACTTGAAACTGGGAAGCACAGGTTGCAGTGAGCCAAGATCGCACCACTTTACTCCAGCCTGGGAGACACAGTGAGATTCTAACTCAAAAAAGTAAAATAAAATAAAATGGCAATGACCTACATGTTTCATAGGCACTATTGGCTGGAAAGCCCAAGGTTTTTCTCCTCTCTCTGGTCACCCAAAGATTTAGTTTCTTACCACCCAAGGCCCTGGGTGGGACAGGCCCTGACACAGCTGATTATACCAACAACATAATAAAAAAATCTCACAATGTCCTGAGAACTTACCTGAAATTTAAAACCATCTCTTAACTTGGAAGCCTGCTTACTTTTAAAAGTTAGTCAGTCTGGCAAGCAACTTGAAATCCTTTGAAACTGTTTACTGGAATTTTCCAGTAAACCTGCCTGAGGTATCCACCCTGACTTAGAAAGATGTAAAATGCAGCCAGGTGCAGTGGCTCACGCCTGTAATCCTAGCACTTTGGGAGGCCGAGGTGGGTGGATCACCTGAAGTCAGGAGTTCAAGACCAGCCTGGCCGTCATGGAGAAAACCCATCTTTAAAAAAAAAAAAAAGAGAGAGAGAGAGAAAGATGTAAAATGCTGGTGACATCACAATGAGCATAAAATAGGGCAACTGTTGCATCTGTAAGTAAGCAGCCTCCTGAGTAAACCATACTACAAACTGGTCTGTGTTCTCATGTGTTGGGGATGGGACAATGAAGCATGTTCTCTATGATAACTGAGATTATTTCTGAGATATTTATTTTAGAATAAAGAATTCAGTGGCCGGGTCAGTGGCTCATACCTGTAATCCCAGCACTGTGGGAGGCTGAAGCGGAAGAATCACCTGAGACCAGGAGTTCACGACCAGCTTGGCCAACATGGTGAAACCATGTCTCTGCTAAAAATACAAGGTTGGGCATGGTGGCTCACATCCGAGGCAAGCGGATCACCTGAAGTCGGGAGTTCAAGACCAGCCTGACCAACATGAAGAAACCCCATCTCTACTAAAAATACAAAATTGGTCAGGCGAGGTGGCTCATGCCTGTAATTCCAGCTCTTTGGGAGGCTGAGGCCAGAGAATCACCTGACATTAGGAGTTCAAGACCAGCTTGGCCAACATGGCAAAACCCCATCTCTACTAAAAATACAAAAAATTAGCCAGGTATGGTATTGCGCGCCTGTAATCCCAGCTACTTGGGAGGCCAAGGCAGGAGTGTTGCTTGAACCCAGGAGGCAGAGGTTGCGGTGAGCCAAGATCACACCCCTGCACTCCAGTCTGGGTGACAGAGACTCTGTCTCAAAAAAAAGAAAAAAGAAACTGCACAATTATGATTCCAGGATGATCAGTAAATTAAGGGTTTTAAACACACATAACCACAGCAATACCTTGAAAGAAAGACCTCAGAGTAATATGCCTATGTCAGACATGCTTAAGAGAATTCTTTCTGCTAAGATTACTTGAAAAACAAAAGAACAGAAAAATGGTTTAAATTGTCAATTATTACAGAAGGACAAAACCAGAAAAGGGGAGCCTGGAAGAAGAATAAGACTGTCACTTCCATCTCTTCCTAAAAAGACACAGAAAGCTTCAATGCCTTCACTGTGGTTTTGGATTGGAATGGTGCTGCAGTGGGAACTGCAAATACAAATAAACATGAAAAGAATAAATGCAGGCTGGGCGTGGTGGCTCATGCCTGTAATCCAAGCACTTTGGAGGCCAAGGTGAGTGGATCACCTGAGGTCAGGAGTTCAAAACCAGCCTGACCAACATGGTGAAACCCCATCTTTAAAATAAAAATAAAAATAAAAATAAAAAAGAACAAATACAGATGTAAAATAAAGACATGCTAGAAATCAAAGAAACTGACCTCTACCAGACACACTCAGGACTGGGTATAGCTTTGCCTGTTGTTCCTGACTCACACAGCCCAAGCAAGGTAGAAGGAGAAACATAACAAAATTATATAGGAAATGGGAGAGCAGAAGGTCTTGGAGCATAAACTGTTAAAATAATAATATGAATAAGGGGGAAAGGAGAGAGATTTCACTTCCCACTAGCAATAAGTGAGCTCTTTTTCTTAAGTGGTAACTGTTGTAAACAATTGAAAAACATACATAATAATCACAAGTTATAAATGTTCTCAGAAACTCCCTGGTTTCAACTATTCTTTGACAAATATCTACAGAGGGAACTCAGCATCTGCTATGAAGTTCAGGGAAAAGTAATTTTAACCAATGGAGCTATGCCAAAATATTACCCTCGGGGTCTGACCAATTAAATGGTGCTTCTTAGTGTAGAGTTTAGGAGAGATGACAGCTTGAACGCTGCAGCAGAGAAACCTACGCCTTCATTTCAGCCCAGGCATTCTGCCCCAAAGGGTGAGTCAATCAGGAAACAAAGCAGTTCAGAGTATAGTCTTCTAACAACGCTGAAAACAGAATAAATGGACCTGCAGTTTAATTACAGTAGGATCCTTCTTCCATCGAAATTGATGACAAAGCTCATCAAGAATAAAGAGACTCTGATCCCCTTACTACTCTGGTGCAGGAAACAGGATTTACCAGATAAGCTTTTCTGGACTGAAGAAGCTGCTTTCACGAGATATTATCACAATGACTAATGGGAACCAAGCTGTTTTGTTTTGTTTTGTTTTGTTTTGTTTTTAATGAAGCCAGGGACTAGGTAAAGGGGTTTATGGCACTCCAATGCACTGGGAAAAGGCAGCACTTCAGGACAGGAATTCTGTCTAGGCTCAAAATTATGTAATTTACCTTTCCAAAGTAGACTGCACAAAGATTTCTGCAGCCAAATGTATCATGATGTAGAATGAATTCTGGGGTTAACTCCTTTAATTTCCTCAAAACAATAGAACTTGCTACATTGAAAAAATAATTGAAAGGATTAAAATAATGCATGTCAAAGCATTTACCCCAGAGCCCAGCAAATAATGAGTGTTCAATAGAAAGCGGTCGTAAATAATTTAAAGAAAATATTTTTTAAGGTTCTTTGTTTTTGTTGTTGTTTTAACATAAAAAGGCCCATTAAGGTTCTTAACTTTTTAATTTTATTTCCTTATTTTTGAGACAGGGTCTCCCTCTGTCGCCCAGGCTGGAGTGCAGTGGCATGGTCTCACTCACTGCAACTTCTGCTTCCTGGGTTCAAGTGATCCTCCAGCCTCAGCCTCCTGGGTAGCTGGGGCTATAGTTGCAAGCCACCACGCCAAGCTAATTTTTTTCCCTTTTTTCTCTTTTTTTTTTTTTTGAGACAGAGTTTCCCTCTGTCACCCAGGCTGGAGAGCAGTAGTGCGATCTTGGCTCACTGCAACCTCTGCCTACTGGGTTCAAGCGATCTTCTGTTTCAGCCTCCCAAGTAGCTGGGACTACAGGTGCACACCACCACACCCAGCTAATCTTCGTGTTTGTAGCAGAGACGGGGCTTCACCATGTTGGCCAAGCTGGTCTTGAACTCCTGACCTCAGGTGATCTGCCTGCCTCAGCTTCCCAAAGTGCTGGGATTACAGGTGTTGAGCCACCGCATCAGGCATGTAATTTTTTGTATTTTTAGCAGAGACAGGGTTTCACCATGTTGGCCAGGCTGGTCTCAAACTCCTGAGTTCAAGCAATCCGCTGGTCTTGGCCTTCCACAGTACTGGGATTATAGGTGTGAACCACCACGCCCAGCCCATTAAGGTTCTTTAAAAAGACAATGTGTATCTGCTCTATTCCTCTATCTGCTTTTTAAAAATGTAGGTATGCCAATACCTCTAATCATGTTCCATTTAGTTTTTGAGCCACTCCTCTAAGAATTAAATGACTACAGGCCCCTTCCACCAGTTCTTAATTATATAATCCCTTGAAAAACTTCTCAGTGGTGGTCAGAGTGGTTTATCCTCCTTGCAGCCCCAGGCTGTTACATCTCTTCCCAATTCCACCCCATTGCTAACGAGTTTGTTACTCCTCAAAACCCTGCAGTCCCGCCAGTTTAGAATCTCTCCCTTAGCTCCTCAACCCTTCTCTGTCAAATTCAAAGAATGAACATATACCTCTGGCCCCTACCTGGTGCACTCTAATTGCTTGCACTGCACTGAAGTCAGATAGGATTTGGTGATAAATCCAGGATGAATTCAGACTAAGCACCCGCTTCCTCCTACAGACCTTTAGCTTGGTTTGATGTTTGATCTCAATCTGAAAATTATGCTGACTTCCTGAAATGTTTTCTGCTCCTGCCAGGAGGATGTGATCTAGCCAATATCTACGACAAGCAGCAGAAATGAGTAGATATTTCTAGGTCTCCTGGTGTCACAAAAACCTTTGTATCTTCACTATATTCTCTCCTTGCAAAGAACACCTGTGCTCAACATGATCTTCAGGTTTTACTATTTGCCTATATCCCACAACAAAGTGCAAAAGTCATATTCACCACCCTTTGATAGATAGAACAAAAAAAGACACCTGTGCTGATAGCAGAAAGGAATGTTGTTCACTGCTTTCACACAGTCATTAGACCATCCACATTGAGACATGCTGCTACTTTTACCCTTTTGCTCCTGGAATTACAAAGTGGAAGGACAGATGATTTTCTTTGCAATACAGCAAGGATACAGAATGCGCGCGTGTGCGCACACACACAGGCACACACACACACACAATCAAAACCTTTACCTGTCTCATATTATGGTTTGACACCAGCAGAATGAACCTGGTTCAAGTGGTTATGATAATCCACAAAGATCCCAAGATGACTCAAGCAAATGGTTAACCTGTAGCCAATCCAGTCCTCTAATGAATGTACTAAAGCAGATTTCACAGTAGGAAGCAATGGGAAAGGGAGGTGGGTTCAGAAAATAGGGACTACTAAGACTGTTTACCAGCTGAGTGACCCCAAGCAAATTACTTACTTAATCTTTTCTCCAGAGACTTGCCAAGGGGTGAAGCTATTCAGTAACTAGCATTAGCTGTAGCCTCCAATACTCAAGGAAAGTTTCAATTCAAAGAGTAAAGAAAAGTTCACATGGCCAGGTGCGGTGGCTCACGCCTATAATCCCAGCACTTTGGGAGGCCGAGGCGGGTGGATCACGAGGTCAAGAGATCGAGACCATCCTGGTCAACAAGGTGAAACCCCGTCTCTACTAAAAATTAGCTGGGCATGGTGGTACGCGCCTGTAGTCCCAGCTACTTGGGAGGCTGAGGCAGAAGAATTGCTTGAACCCAGAAGGCGGAGGTTGCGGTGAGCCAAGATCGTGCCATTGCACTCCAGTCTGGGTAAGAACAGCAGAACTCTGTCTCAAAAAAAAGGAAAAGAAAAGTTCACAAAGGCCCAGTAGTAATTTGTAAACCACCACACTCAGAAAACACTCAAAAGTTAGGCTACAAATTCTGGAAACCAACAAAAACAAACTGTTATTTAAAAGAATGGGCCAGGCTTGGTGGCTCACTCCCGTAATCCCAGCACTTTGGGAGGCCAAGGTGGACAGATCACCGGAGGTCAGAGTTCAAGACCAGCCTGGCCAATCTGGCAAAACCCTGTCTCTACTAAAAATACAAAAATTAGCTGGGCATGGTGGTGGGTGCCTGTAATCCCAGCTACTCAGGAGGCTGAGGCAGGAGAACTGCTTGAGTCATAGAAGTGAAGGTTGCAGTGAGCCAAGATCGCACCATTGCACTCCAGCCTGGGTGACAGAGTGAAGCCTGTTGTAGTGGCTCATACCTGTAATCCCAGCTACTGGGTGGCTGAGGTGGGAGGATTACTTGAGCCTAGGAGATCAAGGCTGCAGTGAACTGTGATCACGCCACTGTACTCCAACCTGGGTGACAGAGGGAGATCCAGTCTCAAAATAAAAATTAAATAGCAGAAGGTGGTGGCTGGGTATGGTAGCTCACACCTGTAATCCTAGAACTGTGGGAGGCCAAGGGAGGAGAATCACTTGAGGCCAGGAGTTTGAGACCAGCACAAAGCCTGGGCAACACAGCGAGACCTCACTCTGGTGCCAAGGCTGGACTACAATGATGCACTCTTGGCTCACTGCAGCCTTGACCTCTTGGGCTCAGGTGATCCACCTACCTCAGCCTCCTGAGTAGTTGGGACTATATGCACATGCCACCATACTCACCTATTTTTATTTTTGTAGAGACAGGGGTCTCACTATATTCCCCAGGCTGGTCTCAAACTCCTGGGCTCAAGCAATCTTCCTACCTCAGCTTCCCAAACTGCTGGGATTACAGGCATGAGCCACTGCCCAGGCTCTACAAACAAAAAAAAAAATTAAAAGGATGGTGAATTATAGGCTAAAATTTCCCATTATTAGGTTAAAAAATAGCCAAATCCCGTATCTATCAAAAGTAACATCAGCAGTCAATCAGTGGCTTCATTTTATAAACCATATGGATGCAGTATGGTATAAAATAGGAAAAACAACCATGCCCAGGAAGAAAGAATGGTCCCTAGAAGAAAGATATGCATATGGATAAAGGCAAGGGCAGTAAAGGACTATTTATGTTAGCTTCTTTTCAAACCAAAAATGGAGTCTCCTTCAGCCAAGCTCCAATATTAAGTCTTGACTTTTTAACAGCACCAAGGTTCAAAACAGAGGCACACGAGTTACAATAGACAAACACATCTTGTTTGCACTTGACTTCCTGTTTTGGGCTCTGATCTCTTTCCACTGTTGCATCCTAGGCCAGTAGTGTTAGACCCTCAACAAACAGGTAACCTTTCGTATCTGCTGCCAACCGGTTCACTAGACAGTATTTCAGTGACAATAAAGTACATTATTATATGAGTCGTAAAAGATTCCCCTAACAAGCACCAAAGACCAATCATGAGGGGAGGGATAACATTAGAAGAAATACATAATTTAGATGACAGGGTGGGGGGTGGGGGGAGGGGAGAATGGATGCAAACCACCATGGTACATGTATACCTGCACGATCTGCACATGTACCCCAAAATTTAAAGTATTAAAAAAAAAATCTGGCTGGGCGTGGTGGCTCAGGCCTGTAATCCCAGCACTTTGAGAGGCTGAGGTGGGCAGATCATGAGGTCAAGAGATCCAGACCATCCTGGTCAACATGGTGAAACCCCATCTCTAATTAAAAAAAAAAAAAAATTAGCTGGGCATGGTGGTGCACACCTGTAGTCCCAGCTACTTGGGAGGCTGAAGCAGGAGTATTGCTTGAACCCAGGAGGTGGAGGTTGCAGTGAGCTGAGCTCGCGCCATTGCACTCCAGCCTGGCGCCTGGCAACAGAGAGAGACTCCGTCTCAAAAAATAAAAATAAAACAAAAATCATGAGTCTCAGACACTTTCTGGATTTCCTATGCTTCATACTGACATCTAACTTAGAGTAAGCAATAAAAACTTAAATAGGGCTAAGATAAGGAAATTAAGCCTAAAACAAAACTTGGAATATGAGAGCTCGGGAAAAGAGCAAGAAAATTTGAAAATGTTTAATTAAATGTTAACCCCTTTTCAAATGCAGAAGGAACAGATTCCCAGAAGTGAGTGATTGAGAAGGTTAAACAGCTCTTTGGTGAACACTGCCTCAAATCCAACCTGCTACCAACTGGACAAAGTCTACTTTTCAGCATTGCAAAAGCCTTCAATTTTAGATACCTAAAGCCTCCACTTCAAGTGTAACTTTCCACTACTTTCAAAGATTTGGTGGTTTCCCAGGCCACATTCAGTTCTAGAAGTAAAAACTGGGCAACAAATACCCATTTCATGGACAAGTCATTTAGCCTCTTTCGGTCTGTTTTCTCATCTGGAAAACAGGAAGGCTGAACTACACTCATCTCTAATGTTTTCTCCAGCTGTAGAAAAAATTTGAGGATTCAATATTAACGGTTAACAGAAGTTTCTGTGGCTTCCTGTATTATTTCTTTGGTCAAATAAGATCTCGCCACTACACTCCAGCCTGGGTGACAGAGCAAGATTCTGTCTTAAAAAAAAAAAAGATGCCTCTGACATTTCACATCCCACACTGTGAATAAAATGCCCTGATCTATCTCCCCAGTAGGTAAAAATTTTTTCCGCTTTCCCTTCAAACAAGCATCAGAAAATTTCCCGCTTGAAAGCAATATACTGACATATCTTAAGTACTATTCTTTATACATGGTCTTAAAGTCTTAATGTAATCACCACTCAATTCCCATGCTGGTCATCTGATTCATGGAGAAACTCGAGCCACAAAAGGATGGAGAAAATTCGACCAGCAGCATGTGGCACACCCACTCAGTGACTGCTAATGGGGAAAGAATGAGGCAAAATCTGGGTAAAAAAAAGGGAGTGGTAAAGACAAGTTCAGTGAGTCAGTGCAAAGGAAAACACAGTTTAATAGAAAAGAAAGAAAAGGAAATGTGAAAGGAAGATGAAAAGCAAAAAAGGGAGGGCATCTATAAACAATGAGCATACACTTAAATCTGAAATTCCGTTCAGTTATTCAATTCATTCATTCATCCAATAGGTATTGAATGCCCACTATGTGCAGGGAACTGAACTAGGGGAAAGACAAAGGTCAACCAGACAGATCTGCTCAGTGAGGCCATGGTCTAGTAGAAGAGAGATGGGTATGCACACAAACAGCTATACTAGATGGCAGAAAGTGTAATGTGCCACAAAGGAGACATAAAAAAGAATTCTCTACTCTGAGAATCAAGAGGAAGTGATTACTCCCAGTGAGGGATCAGACTAAGGAGACTTCATGGGAAGAATGACATTCCAAGCCAAAAGCACAACAGAAACAAGGGAACCCAAGTAGGAAATCAAGGATATATACAGGAGCAGTGAGTAGCTGGCAATAGCTAGTGATCCAGAGAGCCATGTCTAAATTGGATTCCTGGAATGGAGCCAGAGTTTTCAGAAATTGGCATTAGTATCTGAATTTAAGTCTAGTGGAGGAGGAAGGGGACAGGAAGGAGTTGACAGACTAGGAGCCAGAGGAAACTAAAAAACTTAACTTGAGGGACGGGAGAGAGGAGGAGTTGGCAAAAAAACAAACAAACAAAAAACTTAACTCATAAAATTAGGATAATAAAATCAATACAAAATCAATGTGTACAGATATGTAAAATTCCTCCAAAGAGACAGAGTATCTTCCAAACCAAAATCGAGAAAAGGACAAAAACGCTTGGATGACTATATTAACACACAGGTATTTAAACAAAGAATGTGATCACATCTAAGACTGATCAGCAAAGAAATCTGGAAAAAATCTAGAAAAAACAAGGGGGGCATTTTGACTTCAGAACTGCTCAAGGCTGAAAAATACTAGAGCTACACAACATCTCTGCAGTGGAACAAGGTTATTTCATGAAGCTTAAATGGGAACAGCATATAGTAGCAGCTAGGGGTATGGGCTCTTAGAGGCAGAGGGACTTGGTTCAAATCTCAGTTCGGTGTCTTATCAGCTTGAACAAAGCCTTGGTTTCCTCATTTGTAAATTGAAGATAATTTGCCTACTTTGCAGGAGGATCACTGGGAGAATGAAATGCCCTACTGTATGCAAAGTACATTATGAGAAACAATAATCTTTTTTGTAACTGTATTCTCCCCTACAAACCATTCTATCTTATAATTCCATGCTCACTAAGCAAGCTTGATATTATTAAATTTGATTTTCCAGATCTCCTGATATTGAAAAGCAATTATCCTAACGAATTCCAGAATCTTGTTAACGGAAAAGGATTCCTTCACCCTAAAATAATAAATTGGCATTCCATTCTGAGCTCAATCACTCAAGTCTGAATGCAATCCTGTCTTCAAGACTGATTATTTCCAGGTTCTCAACAAAATACATTTTGTGACCTAAGACTAGACTGACAACACAGTAACCAAAAGCCTGAGGGGTCATCCTGAGAAGTTAGACTGGCATCACCCTGGCCAGCCGTACCTAATGCCACCCTCACTCTACAAGCTAACTTGTATAATACTTTCCCATACTTCTCCTCCACCTTCCACCCCTCTTATACCCTTTAATCATGAACTACAGTGAAGCACTTTCCCTTCCTCTCTAACCTTGTAGAGGTCAAATAGCTCATCTTATCAATTTTTGCGTTTTCCTCCATATCCCAATATAACTTGCATCAAAAGAACCACAATAAATATTTACTGCAAAACACAATTTTGCTTAACAACACAAGCCATTGCACTCCACCATTCTCACAAGCTGAAGCCCCTTTCTGATTTTTCTCACATCAGATGAGCAACCCACTGACTTTGTAGTAACAAGGCTTGAAGGAGGCACATCTCACACGTGTGCATGAAAACCCAATCATCATGCTTATGAACAACAAAAGAATCCCCTTTCTGATTTACTGAACTCTTATTCTATGCTTTTCTTCTCCTCTCCTCCCTTGCCTTCACCCACCTCTCCATTCCTAAACTGCCAGATTATTACAGAAAAATCAGAAGACTTTATTTAATTGGGTTGCTAACATATTCATACAGCTGAGGCTAAACCATCACTGGGCTCTAAAAGCTTTTCATTCTTCTCTAGTTGATGTTCTGATGGGACTGTCCAAAGAGCAGTGTCATGCAAGGTTTAGGAGCACGAGACCTGGGACAGACAGAACTCATAGTCTTCTTCCTGTGTGAGGTGTCAAGGTGATTAATTCTCTAAGCTTCATTTTCCTCATCTGTAAAATGGAGTATCTAAATGAGGTCATTTACACAAATCCTTAATACTAGCAGAGTGACAGCCTTAGAGTAGGTGCTTAGTAAATACTGATCCAACAGCTTTTAAAATCTTGCCTTCAAACACACACTTCTCTATGAAAGTTTGAATAAGGCAAACTCTGTGATCTTCCTTTTTCTTCAATTCCCAACTTCCTAAGAAAGTAGCTGGTACTCTGCCTTCACTTCTCCATCACACACTCATTCATTAACTCAATTTCATTTCTGTGGAAAGCCCTTTCTCCATGGTCATCAATGATCTTCTGATGGATAAATGTGTGGCTCTTTCCTATGTCCTCAACCTTCATGATCTCCCTGCAGCCCCATACATCCATCTACCCAAATTCTTTATGAAGCTGTCCTCAGAGGGTTATCAAAAATTCTAGACAGAAATATAACTATAATTAAGCATTAGGCCAGGTGTGGTGGCTCACCTGTTATCCCAGCACTTTGGGAGGCTGAGGCGTGCGGATCACCTGAGGTCAGGAGTTCAGGACCAGCCTGGCCAAAACGGTGAAACCCTGTCTCTATTAAAAATACAAAATTAGTCGGGTGTGGTGGCACATGCCTGTAGTCCCAGCTACTCAGGAGGTTGAGGCAGGAGAATCGCTTGAACCCGGGAGGCGGAGGTTGCAGTGAGCTGAGATTGTGCCACTGCCCTCCAGCCGGAACCACAAGAGCAAAGTTCCATCTAAAAAAAAAAATTAGCATTAATCAGGCTGCACTTTGATCCATTTCTTTGTAACCGAAAATCACTAGCACTAGATACTGACTATCTGCATCCCTACTGTTTCTAAAGAAAGGACCTCTGGGCCGGGATAGGTGGCTCACGCCTAGAATCCTAGCACTTTGGGAGGCCAAGGCAGGTGGATCACAAGGTCAGGAGTTCAAGACCAGCCTGGCCAAGATGGTGAAACCCCATCTCAATTAAAAAATACAAAAATTAGCTAGGCATGGTGGCAGGTTCCTATAATCCCAGCTACTCGGGAAGCTGAGTAAGGGGAATTGCTTGAACCTGGGAGGCGGAGGTTGCAGTGAGCCAAGATTGCACCACTGCACTCCAGCATGGGCAACAGAGTGAGACTCTGTCTCAAAAAAAAAAAAAAAAAAGAAGCGTAAGGCTTCTAAAACCTGTTTAAGAATTGCTTAAGATATTCTCAGATCCCAAATTCTGGTAAAACAGCTGATGCCAACCAGTTTGAATATCCTCAGAGAGAAACAAAATCAGCATGAGTTTTTTCATCCCCCGGTCCCATTACTTCACCTTTCAGTCTCTGACCAACCCAACAAGCTCCACACTCCAGCCCACTCCGACATTCTTAAAAACCCTAGCTCCAGACTCAGGGAGATGGATTTGCAGTTCCCTCTCATGTGCTCACTCTGCAGCCCTCCAATTAAACCCTGCCCCCAAGTCTTTCGTATTGACTTGCCGCACATCAGGCAGCACACTTATTCCAGATACACTTGAATTCCTCTTACAGGCTCCTTCTCCCATACTGGCTCCCACTGCAAGTGCAGTGGCTTGACTCCCCTTTTACATAAATGACCACTTTGCTTCCTTATTTTCCTCCCCTGGTTCCTCCTTTTGCCCCCTGCCTATGCCTAGGGTTCTGTACTCCTTATTCTTCCTTTCCTTCTCTAGTGAATGTTACTGGTTCTACATTTTTAATGCATCCTACAACTATCCCATTCTCACTATGTCCACTGCCATACCTGTGCTATCTGCCATAATCCTTCTTAAGAAGGGAGACAGCCAGGCTCAGTGGCTCATGCCTGTAATCCCAGCACTTTGGGAGGCCAAGGCAGGTGGATCACGAGGTCAGGAGTTCAAGACCAGCCTGGCCAACATAGTGAAACCCCGTCTCTACTAAAAACACAAAAATTAGCTGGGCATGGTGGCAGGCACCTATAGTCTCAGCTACTCAGGAGGCTGGGGCAGGAGAATCACTTGAACCTGGGAGGCAGAGGTAGTGGTAAGCCAAGATCATACCACTGCATTCCAGCCTGGGCAACAAGAGCAAAATTCTGTCTCAAAAAAGAAAGAAAGTCAAACACTTCCTTACTGGTCCCTTCTTTGTGATTCTCTATTCTCTACAGAGTAGCCAGCGTAATCTTTTATTTAGAAAAAGAATCTCTGCTTGTCACTTTCCATTTTAAGCCTTCAATGGTGTCCCACCACACTTTTTCTTTTTTTTAGATGGAGTTTTCCAGCCCAGGCTGGAGTGCAGTGGTGCAATCTCGGCTCACTGCAACATCCGCCTCCCAGTTCCAGCAATTCTCCTGCCTCAGCCTCCCAAGTAGCTGGGACTACAGGCATGTGCCACCATGTCTGACTAAAATTTTTTCTATTTTTAGTAGAGATGGGGTTTCACCATGTTGGTCAGGCTGATCTCAAACTCCTGACCTCAGGTGATCTGCCCACCTCAGCCTCCCAAAATTCTGGGATTACAAGCATAAATCACCACGCGCGGCCCCACCACACTTTTGAATGAAGGCTAGTCTCCCTATCTAGCCCACCAAGTCCTCATGTGATGTGGGCTCTGCCTACCTCTCCCACTTTACCTCATGCATCTCTTCCCCTTCCTTCACTTACCTCATTCTGTCCTTCAGTCACCTTCTTTCAATTTCTCAAAAATTATAAATTATTTATTGCCCCAGGCCCACAAACTTGGGGTTCCTCTCCTAGCTGGAACATTCTCCCTAGCTCTTTTCACAAGACTGGTTCCTTCTCAGACTGCAGTTCACCTTCCCTAAAACATAGCTGTCTGGCACACAGTGGGAGCTTACCAAGCATTTGTGAAAGGAACAGATTTCATATTCTCTAGTCAGGTAACTCCCAAAGTGAATATCTGGAATCAGTCTCACCCTTCAGATCAGTGCCTCATTTCTAAATGCCTGCTAAACTTCCATACCTCAAATTTAGCATACTAGATACAAATCCAACCCTTCACCTTTTCCCAAACCAGCTTCTCCAGTTTTCTGAAATTATACGAGCAATATGATCCACAGTTTCCACCTCAGAACAAAGAATTCCCCATTCATTTGCTCCACCTGTCCAAAATTCTAATCGCCTTTAAAACTAAATTCAAATATTGCTTCATTCATTCATGCATTCAACCAATCATTTATTCATTCAACAACTACTGAGTACCTGTTATGAGGGAGATACTCGAAAGCAAAGCAGATATATTTTTGTCTATTATACATCAAACAATCATATAAATATTGAATTGTGAACTAAAAAAAGGAATGAAGGAAAAATGCTAGACACTATGAGAAAAAAAATAAGTGAGAGGCATGAAGAAACACTGTTCTGATGATGGGCTAATTGAAGGAAATACAATTTAATTTACACTAGGCAGACTGGAAGGAAGAGCACCCTAGACAGAGGATTCAATCAAGTCCTAGAAACAGGAGAAACCAGATCTATCTCAAGTACACAAAATTTTGCCTTACATATACCTATCTGTCCCCCAACCATACTCATTTTCCTGATAGTTACCTGAAAGAAAGGACACAAAGTGTCTTTTTTTTTCTTGGCGGGGCCAGCAGTGGGGCGGGGGGTGGGGAAGAAGGGGTGGAGTCTTGCTCTATCACCCAGGCTGGAGTGCAGTGGCACAATCTTGATTTACTGCAACCTCCACCTCCTGGGTTCAAGCAATTCTCTGCCTCAGCCTCCCAAGTAGCTGGGATTACAGGTGCCTGCCACCATGCCTAGCTAATTTTTCTATTTTTAGTACAGATGGGATTCCACCATGTTGGTCAGGCTGGTCTCAAACTCCTGACTAAGGTGATCCAACCACCTTGGCCTCTCAAAGTAGTGGGATTACAGGCGTGAGCCACTATGCCCAGCCATTCGATATAGATTTATGAGTGATGAGAGACCAAGAAGGAACACTCACAGAGAATCAAAATATCCCAGCCAACAGCTAGCACCAAGTGTACAGATGTGACTGCAGCCATCTTGGATCCTCCAGCTCAATCAGCATCACATAGGGCAAAGAAATGTGTCCTCCTTTCCAGAATTACTAACCCACAAAATCACAGGCAATAAAATGGTTATCATGTTATGCCGCCAGAAGTCTTAGTGTAATCTGTGACACAGTAACTGAAACAGTCAGAAATTCAACACTCTCTTGGGCAGTCATTCAAACATTTCCCTACTTTGATGATCAAAAAACTCTTCCTCGTATTCATCAAAATTGCTCCTCCTTCAATTTAAGATCATTTCCTCTTAAATCTTTGAAGTACATGAACAATTAATCAAAATCCCCCTGGCAAAAACCATTCTTGTACTTGAAGATGGTAATCAAGCTATACTTTAGCTTTTCTTTCTCTAGGCTAAAATCTTTCCCCCTTTTTAAAAACTTACCATGATAAGACCTATTTTTCAAACTTTTAATCATTTTGATTATCCTCTCAAGTATGAGGGGAACAAAATTGAATGCCATATGCCAATATCTAACAGAGATTATTTCCTAGCTCTAATGGTTCATCTTTCTTTTCTTTTTTGGTTAATCTTTCTATAATGGAATTACACCTAGTCCCAAATACAGCATTTTAGCAATCTAAAAGTTGTGATGTGCTCTACAAAGTTAATTACTTACTAGAATAACTATAAAAAGTTTTCTGCTCTTAACATTCAGCTTACTCCATTTTGGGATGACTGCTTTCACTCACCAGGCTGGTGTGACACTTCAGCAGGGCAGCAAGTTTTCACAACTTCCAGATATTTGAAATATAATAGAAAAACTTGAGAGGTTGGAACAGGCACACCATTAATTTCAATCAAGGTTTCTAACCACAACCAGGGCCTTCCCGTAGGTCAGGCAGATTCTGAGTACCTCCTCCTCCTACCTTGATGATAAGGTGGCCTTGTAAAAGGCAAGACCTTTACTTTAGCATGTGCCTATCCAGCAAAGGCACCATTTCTGTGGAACCTGCTAGAGTATATTTAACTACTATATTAAGAGACAAACCAGTTGCTTAATGCAGTGTAAGAACCACATTTTCTCTCTGAGCCTTACCTGAATATATATATGCTTCAGTATCAGACTAGTTTTATCATCGCTGGTAAAATAGGGATAATAAAGCCTACCCAACACAAATAAAATCTAATGAGGAAAATAATTTTGTAAAACACCACAAAAATGTTGTGATATTGGGGGACTAGATCTCAGCAAGCCCTTTTAATCTTCGAATTAACTTTGAATGGTTAATTGATGGTTGCAGGTAACACATACAAAATAGGCAGCCATGGGCTCATGTTCATCAAGTAGAAATAAAAAAACCATGCCACCGGGCACAGTGGCTCAAGCCTGTAATCCCAGCACTTTGGGAGGCCAAGGCGGGCAGATCACGAGGTCAAGAGATCGAGACCATCCTAGCCAACATAGTGAAACCCCATCTCTACTAAAATATAAAAATTAGCTGGGCATGGTGGCACGTGTCTGTAGTCCCAGCTACTCGGCACGTGTCTGTAGTCCCAACTACTTGGGAGGTTGAGGCAGGAGAATTGCTTGAACCCGGGAGGTGGAAGTTGCAGTGAGCCGAGATCGCGCCACTGTACTCCAGCCTGGCACCTAGTGACAGAACGAGACTCTGTCTCAAAAAAAAAAAAACCCATGCCATCTAACAAAAATGCTTATGGAATTTCTAACACTGCAAAGAATAACAGTTTGACCCTGGAGATCCACATCAGCCACTCTCTCTGATGGTGCCAGGCTCTAGTCCAGGGATGCCAAGTTCAGTCAAGGAACTCAACAGTCTAGTGGAAGAGACAGACAGTGCTGTCTGTCAGAGAAGACAGAGAAATCAGAGAAGATGCATATGAACTAAGTGTCCTGAGGGATGAGTGTCTTGCCAGTTAGAGAAGGGGAGTCCATCGGAAAAAGGCGGAATCCTAAAAGACATGGTATATCCATAAAATGTTAAAATGAGAAGTTCAGTGAAGCCAGGAGAGAAATGGCCAGGGGAGAGGGCGATAAGATGGTAACAGCAACATGCAGGAAATAATTCAACTGTGAAAGGTTTTAAAGGTCAAACTAAGTGGAAAATAGGGAACCAATGGCACCTTGAAAGAAAAGATTAGATGTAGACTTTAAAAAGATAACTTGGGCAACAATATGGAGAAGACAGAAGCAAGGAAAGACTTATGGTGGAGTGGCCATTTGATAAAGGTCTGAACCAGGAGTTACAAACCCAAATTCCTAGAGGCAATGTAGGTAAAATGCTAAGTCTTCAGTGTGTGAGATGTCAGAGAATGGTGGTATCTGTAATCTTTGAAGAGTGCAGGCCCTGCCTAAAAGTATTCAAACACAAAATTTTAAGCCCTTAGGCTGATTTATTTATTTATTTTTAATATGAAGTCTCCCTCTGTGCCTAGGCTGGGGCTCAGTGGCACAATCTAGGCTCACTGCAACCTCTACCTCCTGGCTTCAAGCTATTCTCCCTCCTCAGCCTCCCAAGTAGCTGTTAACAACAGGCACTGGCCACCATGCCTGGCGTGCTTTTTTTTTTTTGATAGAGATGGGGTTTCACCATGTTGGCCAGGGTGGGTGGTCTCGAACTCTTTTTTTTTTTTTTTTTTTTTTTTTGAGACCGAGTTTCGCTCTTGTTACCCAGGCTGGAGTGCAATGGTGTGACCTCAGCTCACCACAACCTCCGCCTCCTGGGTTCAGGCAATTCTCTTGCCTCAGCCTCCTGAGTAGCTGGGATTACAGGCACAAGCCACCATGCCCAGCTAATTTTTTGTATTTTTAGTAGAGACGGGGTTTCACCATGTTGACCAGGATGGTCTCGATCTCTTGACCTTGTGTTCCACCCACCTCGGCCTCCCAAAGTGCTGGGATTACAGGCTTGAGCCACCGTACCCGGCCCCCCCCCCTTTTATTTTAATATAATATATATATATAGAGAGAGAGACAGAGAGAGAGAAAGCGAGAGCGAGAGCGTCTCACTGTTGCCCAGGCTAGAGTGCAGTGGCAAGATCCTGGCTCACTGCAACCTCTACCTCCTGGGTTCAAGGGATTCCCCTGCCTCAGCATCCCAAGAAGCTGGGATTACAGATGCGTGCCACCATGCCCAGCTAATTTTGTGGTTTTAGTAGAGATGGGGTTTTACCATGTTATGCCACCACACCCAGCTAATTTTGTGTCTTTAGTAGAGATGGGGGGTTTCACCATGTTAGGCAGGCTGATCTCAAACTCCCAAGCTCAGGTGATTCGCCTGCTTTGGTCTCCCAAAGTGCTAGCATTACAGACGTGAGCCACCATGCCCAACCTGCTTTTAAATGTCCAGTTTTTGACCTCTTGTAAATTAAGGCAATGACAGTGGGGATGAAAAAAAGCCACACATCAAACAATACTCCAATAAAATCAGAAGGGTTTAGCACATTTAAAGATGTGAGTACAAAAAGAATGAACAAGGATGGGCACAGTGGCTCACGCCTGTAATCCCAGCACTTTGGGAAGCTGAGGTGGATAGATCACAAGGTTAAGAGATTGAGACCATCCTGGCCAACATGGTAAAACTCCATCTCTACTAAAAGTACAAAAATTAGCCAGGTGTGGTGGCAAGTGCCTGTAATTTCAGATACTTGGGAGACTGAGGGAGAAGAATAGCTTGAACCTGGGAGGCGGAGGTTGCAGTGAGCCGAGATTGCGCCACTGCACTACAGCCTAGGGGACAAGAGCAAGACTTCATCTCAAAAACAAAAAAATTAGCTGGGTGTGATGGCACGTGCCTGTAATTTCAGATACTTGGGAGACTGAGGAAGAAGAATTGCTTGAACCTGGGAGGCGGAGGTTGCAGTGAGCCGAGATTGCGCCACTGCACTACAGCCTAGGGGACAAGAGCAAGACTTCATCTCAAAAACAAAAAAATTAGCTGGGTGTGGTGGCACATGCCTGTAGTCCCAGCTATTCAGAAGGCTGAGGCAGGAGAATTTCTTGAACCTGGGAGGCAGAGGTTGCAGTGAGCCAAGATCATGCCACTGCACTCCCGCCTGACGACAAAGCAAGACTCAGTAAAAAAAAAAAAGAATGAACAGGAAGATTCCATAGACATAATTAACAGAGTTCAAACATACAGCAATATAAGTAGATACTGGATAAATGAGATAATGAGTTCAGTTGTGTACGTGTTAAATTTAAAATGCTTTCTTCAGCTGGGCATGGTGGCTCATACCTGTAATCCCAGCACTTTGGGAGGCCAAGGTGGGGAGATTTCTTGAGGTGAGAAGTTTGAGACCAGCCTGACCAACATGGCAAAACCCGTCTCTACTAAAAGTACAAAAATTAGCCAGGCATGGTGGCGTGTGCGTGTAATCCCAGCTACTCAGGAGGCTGAGCCAGGAGAATCGCTTGAACCCTGGAGGCGGAGGTTGCACTGGGCCTATACTGCACCACTGCACTCCAGCCTGGGCCACAGAGTGAAACCCTACCTCAAAATAAATAATAAAATGTTTTTATTTTTTGTTTGAGACGCAGTCTTGTTCTGTCACCAAGGCTGGAGTGCAATGGTGCAATCTTGGCTCACTGCAACCTCTGCCTCTCAGGTTCAAGCAATTCTCGTGCCTCAACCTCCAGAATAGCTGGGATTATAGGTACATGCCACCACATTCAGCTACTTTTTGTATTTTTAGTAGAGACATAGTTTCACCATGTTGGCCAACTTGGTCTCTAACTCTTGATCTCAAGTGAACCACCTGCCTTGGTCTCCAAAAGTGTGGGGATTATAGGCATGAGCCACTGCACCTAGCTGGAAAAAAAAATGTTTTTTGAACACCCTGGTTGATTTGTCAAGGTGGAGAAAGTTTGTCAAGATTTGTCAAGTCAGAAATAAGGATGTGAAGTTGGAGAGCGACAGCTGGGCCAGTAAAACATAAGGGTATCTGAATTTTTAGGCATATTTGAGATTGTTGGGCCTCATCTATGGGTAAGTGAAAGTATGTAAAAAAAAAAAAAAAAAAAAAAAGAAAGAAAGAAATGAGATAGTTGGAGGAAGAAGTCTGCGGAAGAATAAAAAGATACCTAAGGTAAAGCCTTAGAGCATCTCAACATTTATGGGACAGTCAAAATAATGAGAATAAATACTAGAAGGATACTCTGGAAACTCAGCAGAGCAGAAATGAAAAGGGTGGCTGGGGGAAAAAGGGTTCAACGGTGTCAAATGCTAGGCAGAGATTAAGATGGAGGTTGAAACTGGGACACCGGGTTTGGCAATTAAGAGTTTACTGGCAATATTCAGGAAAGGATGAGGAGGGTAAAAGGGACAGAAGCCAAAGTAACAAAGAGTTGACAAGAGGATAGGAATAGAGAAAGTACAATACAGGCTCTTACTTATTCGACCCTTACTGAGAACCTACTATGTGCAAAGTACCAGGGATACAATTCTAACAAAGGAGACCCTGATCCTCAATACACACTATGACTGGAGTAACACCAGGTTCTCCTGAGTACTAATCCAGCCTTGGTAAATAAGGAAAGGCTGTGTGGAAGAGGTGATTTCTAGGCTGAAAACAGTTGGCCAGGTTAAGCTTGGGGAAGGTGTGTAAAGAAGGCTTATATGTGCAAAAGTCTGAGGTGAAAGAGAACATGGGCAATTTGTTGGAATTATAAGGAGCAGAAACATAATTCTGAGGATGACGACTACCTAGAGATAGCACAGTCTGACTAGGTGAATGGCTCAAAAGTTTGGAGAGGAGATAGGGTAGTAGCCTAGTAGAATTAGAGATGAGGGACGTTCTTCCTAATAATTCAGAAAGGAATACGAGAACAAACTCACTGGTAAGCCAGTGTTGTCCACAACTCAGTATTTAGTTAGTAGGAAGGTAAGCAAATGTCCTTTACCTCTTTTCCTTTAACAGTGGTTTACTTTGACTAAAGTGTTTCTCACAAGACACACACACACACAAACAGAAAACACAAGAGCAAACGATGTTACAGCAAAAGCTGTAAACCTAAAGTTTTACTTCTCTGAGGTTTATATAGTCAATGGTTTAATTGGACTTAATGCCACATCCCAAATGAAAGAAAACTTTTCCCATAAGTACCCTTCTAAAGAGCTGAAGGACTGACTTTAAGATACCCAAATTGGGCCAGCCATGGTGGCTCACACCTGTAATCCCAGCACTTTGGAAGGCTGAGGCAGGCGGATCATCTGACGTTGAGAGTTCGAGACCAGCCTGACCAACATGGCAAAACTCTGTCTCTACCAAAATTACACAATTAGCCAGTGTGGTGGCGGAACTGTAATTCCAGCTACTCAGGAGGCTGAGGCAGAAGAATCACTTGAACCTGGGAGGTGGAGGTTTTAGGGAGCTGAGATCATGCCATTGCACACCAGCCTGGGCAACAAGAGGGAAATTGTGTCTCAAAAAAAAAAAAAAATACCTGAATCACTTCTGAAGACAGGATTTTTCCAATTTCAAATGCAGTTTCATCTAGCTAATGAAACTTAAGAAAACAGTCTAGGGTTACCTGATTTTGCCTGTTTCAAAACATTGCCACGGCAGAAAGCAAGCTATCTCTAGTTCCTGTGGCTAAGGTCGTTGGAGCCATGTTCATATGAGATCATCTCAGGAACCAAGAACACCGGCTTTCACGCAAAGTGAATGGTGCCGCCTGGGGACTTGTCTTTGGTAAGCAAGATTGCAACAGAGCAGGCAGTTTACCCAGGGCAGTGCTGACTCACGCTGGGCAAAACTTGTATTTCTCAAACAACTCAGCCTGAACCAACCACAATCAACTGCAACCTAGGAAAGAAGAAGCACTCCACTGACTGTTTTTAAATCATGTGCTGAATACTAGAGGCAGGTAAACCTCATTCCCCCACTGCTGGTAACCTGGCCACCTCCAGAGTCCTTACCCAAAAAGTTCCAGTAGCCAGTTTCTAAAATTTCATCTGAGAACGGGCTATGGCTGGGGACAGCAAGATTACTGAACATAGCAGGTTAACAGCTCTGAAGATTTCCCCTGGAGGCTGATAAAAAGTCACTTTGCATTTACAAATTAGAACATCTGGGTCAGTGGACTCAGGGAACTTGCCCAGTCATCATTAGTCGGTCAAATCATTAGGGTGAATTTTTGTCAGTTCTAACCAGGCTCATTGTTCTTTTTTCCCACTAGGCCTCCTCTGACCTCTCTATTTCCTTAGACAACTCAAGTTCTCTCATTAAGTTAGACACACTGGAATTTTTTTTTTTAATCAGCTGCCACATTCTCTATGCTAAAACCAAATCATCCACCATCACATGAACTGGATGCATAGGGAATATAGAAGATTATGAAAATCACCTTAACACTTGCTATGAAAAGAAAAATCCCTAAATTTATGTCAATCCTCATTAGCCTGCTTATTAAAAAATCAATTCTGGAATGACTAGCTCATCAACAGCTATTAATTATTGAAACTGCCCTGACAGGCTAGAATTGACATTGGTGTTATACAAAGAAAACAAAAGATCAAGTCCTTGCTTTCTGTTTGCTTTAATTTGACAAGAGAGAAACCATTAGATTCTTCTGTTTCCTGCTTAAAATGTATGACAGTTCCCCACCGCCATCAGCTATTTCTTAGCAGGGCATTCGAGGCCTCTGCACCTAGCTTCGTTCATCCTTCAAGGTAGGTCTCACATGCCATGAACTCTGAATGTAGCTGCCAACTCAGCTTGTCATTAATAAATGTTAGGTTAATTAAAAGGCACCTGCAGACAGAATTTGAGTTAAAAGCTATACTACTTGCCGGGCGCGGTGGCTCACGCCTGTAATCCCAGCACTTTGGAAGGCCGAGGCGGGTGGATCACAAGGTCAAGAGAACGAGACCATCCTGGTCAACTTGGTGAAACCCCGTCTCTACTAAAAATACAAAAAATTAGCTGGGCATGGTGGCGCATGCCTGTAATCCCAGCTACTCAGGAGGCTGAGGCAGGAGAATTGCCTGAACCCAGGAGGCAGAGGTTGCGGTGAGCGGAGATCGCGCCATTGCACTCCAGCCTGGATAACAAGAGTGAAACTCGGTCGCAAAAAACAAAACAAAACAAAAAAACTATACTACTTAATTCTACTCTATTCCTTTTCAAGGGGCTAGTTTTAAAAAGTTATTTGTCCAACTCACTTAATTTTCATTAATTATATTATTCCAGCAGGACAGCCACGCTGAGCTTTTGTAAGGTATTATAAAATGTTCCCTGTTTTATTTACTCCCCTTCCGTGTTTTCCTTTCAGAAAACGGTTTTGTTTAAAGAAGGTTCCCTATAGTTCATGTTAATTAGTCCTTTCCAAATGATAAACACGTCTTTAAAGCAGCTGACAACCATTATCTCTTCGACCACGCTTTAAAAAAAATTTCTGTAGTTGATAAGTTACAAATTCTGGTATGAAACAACTCTCAAGATACAAATATGGAACCTCCTTCAGAAAAAAATACATGATTAGAAAAGCTCCTGGCCTATTCTATATTTGTGAACTTTAAATAAGAAAGAGAAAATCCAGATAACTGTGGCTTTCTGATTAAGTTCTTTCAATACATTCATTTACAATTAGCCAGGCATGGTAGCATACACCTCTAATCCCAACTACTCTGGAGGCTGGGGCAGGAGAATCGCTTGAACTCTGGAGACTGAGGTTGCAATGAGCTGAGATTGTGCCACTACACTCCAGCCTGGGCAATAGAGCAAGACTCCAACTCAAAACAAAAAACAACAAAAACAGAAAATACATTATTTTAAAACTCAGGTAATTCACCATCCAAAACTATTTATATGTTTTTTTAATAGGGTGGTCCCAATAGATAATGAGTGTATATATGTGTGTGTGCCCATTGTTTTACTTGAACAGAAATATGTGATGTCATTGATATCCCACATTTGCTCTCTTTTCTGCAATAGATCTGACATTATAAACAATAAGCAGGTTTCAAAAGATAAATTAAAATATCCATCTATTTCTCAGGATTCTGTAGTCTTCCAAATCCACAGAAAATTACCAAATACAGCGGGGCAGTAGCTCACGCCTGTAATCCCAGCATTTTGGGAGTCTGAGGCAGGGCGGATCACAAGGTCAGGAGTTTGAGACCAGCCTGGCCAATATGGTGAAATGCTGTCTCTACTAAATAAATAAATAGCCAGGTGTGGTGGCATGCACCTGTAGTCCCAGCTACTCAGGAAGCTAAGGCAAGAGAATTGATGGAACCCAGGAGGCAGAGATTGCAGCGAGCCAAGATTGTGACACTGCACTCCAGCCTGGGCAACAGAGCAAGACTCCATCTCAAAAAAAAAAATGAAAATTACCAAATATATACAGAAGATCTGGGAGGAGGCAAACACAGCAGAGAGAGAACTGTAATGGGAACAAAGATCAAAGAGCTATGTTTAGCTCTATCTAAATTACCCCCAAGAATTCAATATTTGAATTTTTTTTTTACAACAAGCATATATTCAAATATTACATGATAGTTTAAAATTCAGTTAAAAATTTAAACTTTGTATTGCTTATAAACCACTTGGCTCTCACTTCACACTCTTTCAACATCTCCCTTTTATCTACTTCCCTACCCCCAGCATCCTAAATGATACTGTACATGTCTTCTTTAAAACAAAATTAATCTTACTAGTGTCTACATCCTTTTTCTAACTGAGAAGTTGGTGAATGGATAAGCACAAATTTCCAGGAATCAGTGCCTGCCTCACCTTGTTGATAATTAATGACACTGCCAAATTCTAATCTTTGGTGTTCAGGGATCTTACAACCTTTTTTTTTTTTTTTTTTAAACTATAGCACATACTATTTAAGAAAAACAATATGGATGGCAACCAAACAACTATCAAGGAAAAATCACAGAAAATAAGCATGAAAAATGAAGTAAACTTTATGATACTCAACAATCAACTGTAGGGGTACTTAAGAATCAACAGGGGTGCTTACTGAAAATGAACATTTCCCATCCCAGTCCCTCAGACACTCTGAATTAGCAGACATGGAGGGAGGTCCCAGAAACTGAATTTTTAATAAGTATTTCTCTTTTCCTAGTCTTCTTTTCTTTCTTTGAGACAGAGTCTCACTTTATTGGCCAGGCTGGAGTGCAGTGGCACAATCTCTCGACTCACTGCAACCTCCACCTCAGGGTTCAAGCAATTCTCCTGCCTCAGCCTCTCAAGTAGCTGGGATTACAGACGAACCACCACACCCAGCTAACTTTTGTGTTTTAGTAGAGACAGGTTTTCACCATGTTGGACAGGCTGGTCATTGAACTCCTGGCCTCAAGCAATCCACCTGCTATGGCCTCCCAAAGTGCTGGAATTACAGGTGTGAGCCACTGCACCCAGCCTTCCAAGCAATTTTGATACAGATGGCCCATGGATCATGCTTTGAGAAAAAGGACACAGCTATGTTCTCTAAGCACCGTTTAGAGTAAAATGAAAAAAAATTTCTCAAAGACCTCCAAGCTGAACAGTAGTCACACTGAGCAGGTCCTACACATCAGTCCCCTTACCCACAAGAACCACAAAGAATATAACAAACTGTATTTATGTTGTTGATTGAATCATTATTTTCTTCAAGCCTCCAGAGACAATTATCCTAACTACCATTAATGATTTCACCTGTCACCCACAGTCTTGTTATATAAGACATTTTCACACCTGGGATGCAATACAAGGGGCTTAATGGAATTTTTATGGCTGAAAATTAAAGTTCACTTGACTCCATAGAATAGTCAAATAAAACAAAGGAGAAAACCTCCCGCAAAGGAACAGGTTGAAAGTAGAGGCTTTTGACTTCCTAACGAGCCAATTTTGCCCAGAAATTCAAACCATGGGATGCTATATAGCTCATATGTCTTGAGACTGCCCAAATGTCAACTTATCACCAGAGCATCAGCCAGCTCAGGCTTACTGTAACATTTGGATGCACAAACCTGCTGTATAAAATGGCCTCTCCTGGGAGATAGAGGCTGTCACCATGGCAGAGATCATTCCATCTTTGGGCCTGAAGGACCAGGCAGTCCCTTTAATCTTTAACGAGCCACTTTCACATTCAGATACAGGAACTGGCACTGCATTAGGCTCAACCTGCTTCACAGCACTTTGCTGCAAAACAACCCCTGTTGCGTGAGGGTACGCTTACCCAGTCTGTCCCCACTGGTACAGTTACCAGAATCTGTTCTATAATGCAATTGTGAGTACTTTATTATCCTCTATGGTATAATACTTCATAGCTCAGAAAAGGTATCCAATATCAAGAGGCTAGCAACTGTCTACCTAGGGCACAATGAAATACTACGTTCCTATATGCCAGTAATTGAAAAAGTAGCAAGCATGCAGGAAAAGAATCCAGAGGGGTCAGGACCCAGCCCGAGGACCTGATAACAAGACTGGGAGAAAGGACGTCAGCGATGTGACCAAACTGCTATCTTGGGCAGCTCATTTCAGAAACCCAGCAACAGAAATCTTGGAATGATTTGATGGGCATAATTGTCTATATAAGGCTATTTCTTAGGGTTTTTTTTCCTTTCCTGAGCAGCTAATACAGAAGAAGCTCCACCACCTAAACTAATAGCTTCATAATGAAGTGACTAGCAGGCTCATGTCCTATTACTACCTTGCCCCAGTAACCATCCTCTCAGAACAAAGATTCTGTAATTCAGCTCTGAAGATTGTTTGAATACATCATTTTTCTTTACTGTATACCTCTGAATTTGTCTCTTCCCATAATACACACTCACGCACATGCTCTGTCTCCCTGACACACATGCCCTGCCTCCAATAAGTCAAACTTCCTAAACCACTACCCTGGTTTCCACTAATAATGCCCGAAGATTAAGTTACCTCTGTTCATGTTCTCAAGTATAGGGGGCCTTTGTTGACATGTGTTTCATCCTGAAGGGTGATTTCTAGCCAAGTAGATAAGATTACCTGTTCACCTACAGTTAATCTTCAACCTGGCTTCTGTAGGCTATAGAAATAAAAGGATACAACCGCACAGCTTGAATGTCTCATCAAGGTAATCAAAGTAATGGAAGAGGGAGAGAAGGCAGAAGGAGAGATTTCAAAATAAAGACTGAACTGTGCATTTCAGTAGCACTTAGGAAAACACTCCATCTGACTAAGCAGCTGATGAGTAGACAAATACCCAAAGGACTGTGCATTCTCTGAAGATTATTGTGCTCACAGTTCTCACTTCCCCCAACGTTCTGCAAGAGGTCACATCATAAAATCAGCCTTGCATTATTTATAATAAAGTAGATAGATGAATTCTAACATCCAGTATTCTACTGATTTACTCACAAATAAAGCTAAAACTTTATTTCAACTCAAACCCATGTAACAAGGAAGAAAACATTTTCTTTAGGTCTTTCAAAGATACCGTTCTCATTCCTTTTATAACAGAACAGACAAGGGTTAGAGAAAGGAAACCAAAGCTCCACCTGAGGACCTCTTAAAAAAATTCACATGGGGCTGGGCACAGTGGCTCATGCCTGTAATCCCAGCACTTTCGGAGGCTGAGGCAGGTGGATCACCTGAGGTCGGGAGTTCAAGACCAACCTGACCAACATGGAGAAACCCCATCTCTACTAAAAATACAAAATTAGCTGGGCGTGGTGGCAGGTGCCTACAATCCCAGCTACTCAGGAGGCTGAGGCAGAAGAATTGCTTGAACCCAGGAGGTGGAAGTTGTGGTGAGCCAAGATCATGCCATTGTACTCCAGCCTGGACAAGAGTGAAACTTCATCTCAAAAGAAAAAAAAAATTCACGTGAAAAAATGCCCCATAATACCTTACCCATTTGAAAAAAAGTACTGTGAACAATACATACATACACACTGACAGAGAGAACACCCGAGCACACGAGAGTGAGCACGCACACATATACTTAAGAAGTTTAAAACCATCTAATAGCAGTTATTCCTGGTAGGGATGGGGGGTTTAACTTCTGCTTTACGCTATTTTAGTTGTTTTTTTGTTTTGTTTTGTTTTGTTTTGTTTTGCTTTTTCTGAGATGGTTCTCACTGTCACCCAGGCTGAAGTGCAATGGTATGATCACAGCTCACTGCAGCCTTGACCGCCCTGGCTCAAGCAATCTCCCACCTCAGCCTCTCGAGTAGCTGGGACCACTGGTACATGCCACCATGCCTAGCTAAATCGTTTATCATTTGTAGAGATGGGGGTCTCTATATGTTTCCCAGACTGATCTCAAACACCTAGGCTCAAGCACTCCTCCTCTGCCTCAACCTCCCAAAGTGCTGAGATTATAGGTGTGAGCAGTTTAATTGTATTAGAAATAAAGTATTTCATAATATAATGTAACGCAAAACAACTTGAAAAAGTTTTTAGGGCCTTTGGAAGCCAAATTTTGAGTATATTTAAAGTTATAGTCATGGAGGCAAATTTATAAAGAATTAACAAGAAATTCACAGTTTTGAAATTACATTATTTGTCCATGGGCAGTACTGTGCTAGGAGTGCTGTGCTATCTCCTGCTGGGTAAAAAGAGTTTGTCTAGGACCTTGCTGTCAAGGAAACCATGTTGGGGAGGGATAAAAAGCCAGTCAACAGACCACTGTGACACTGTACAGAGGCAGATTCATCCAGAGAGCTAAAAATACAACTCAAAAATCTTTGTCAGTCAAATCAGTTTTACTAAGTAATCTGATGAATTTAAAAACCAGATATAGCCGGGCGCGGTGGCTCAAGCCTGTAATCCCAGCACTTTGGAAGGCCGAGACGGGTGAATCACGAGGTCAAGAGAATGAGATCATCCTGGTCAACATGGTGAAACCCCGTCTCTACTAAAAATACAAAAAATTAGCTGGGCATGGTGGCGCGTGCCTGTAATCCCAGCTACTCAGGAGGCTGAGGCGGGAGAATTGCTTGAACCCAGGAGGCGGAGGTTGCGGTGAGCCGAGATCGCACCATTGCACTCCGGCCTGGGTAACAAGGGTGAAACTCCGTCTCAAAAAAAAAAAACCAGATATAACATGTATTAGAGTGGCTAAAATTAAAAATGGTGGCCGGGCACGCTGGCCCATGCCCATAATCACAGCACTTTGGGAAGCCAAGGCAGGTGAACTGCTTGAGACCAGGAAATCGAGACCGGCCTGGCCAACAGGGCAAAACCCAGTCTCTACTAAAAATACAAAAAATTAGCCAGGCATGGTGGTACATGCCTGTCATCCCAGCTACTTGGGAGGCTGAGGCAGGAGAATCGCTTGAACCTGGAAGGTGGAGGTTGCAATTAGCCAAGATTATGCCACTGTACTCCAGCCTGGGCTACAGAGTGAGACTTTATCTCAAAAATAAATAAATAATTAAATAATGACAATATCAAATGCTGGTGAGGATGCAAAGAAACTGGATCTCATACACTGCTGGTGGGACTATAAAATGGTACAGCAACTCTGGAAAAGAATTTAGCAATTTTGGCCTGGTGTGGTGGCTCACGCCTGTCATCCCAGCACTTTGGGAAGCCATTGTGGGCAGATCACCTGAGGTCAGGAGTTCAAGACCAGCTTGGCCAACATGGTGAAACCCTGTTTCTACTAAAAATACAAAATTTGGCTGGTAATGGTGGTGCGTGCCTATAGTCCTAGCTACTTGGGAGGCTAAGTTGGAGAACTGCTTGAACCCAGGAGGCAGAGGCTGCAATGAGCTGAGATCGTGCCTGGGTGATGGAGTGAGAGTCTGTCTCAAAAAAAAAAAAAGAGTTTAGCAATTTCTTTGGAAAATTGAACACACTCTAAGATCCAGCAATTTCATTCCTGGATACTTAATCCAGAGAAATTAAAACTTATGTCCATAAAACACCTGTTCACAAATGTTGATTATGGTTTTATCTGTAATAGCCCCAAACTGCTAACAACAAAAATGCCCTGCAACAGGTGAATAATTAAACAGCCTGTGGTATACACACCATGGAATACTACTCAGCAAGAAAAGGAACAAACTATTGCTACACACAGTAACTTGGAAGGAGGGTGTGATGCTAAGAGAAAAAAGTCGAGTTCAAGACCAGACTGAGAAACACAGTGAGACCTATCTCTACAAAAAATACATTCCAGGCTGGGTGCAGTGGCTCACACCTGTAATCTCAGCATTTTGGGAGCCTGAGGCAGACAAATCAATTGAGCTCAGGAGTTCAAGACCAGCCTGGGCAACATGGTAAAACCCCATCTCTACAAAAAATTAGCTGGGCATGGTGGCACACACCTGTAGTCTCAGCTCCTCAGGGAGAAGTGGGTGGATGACTTCAGATAGGGAGGCAGAGGTTGTAGTGAGCTGAGACTATGACACTGCACTCCAGCCTAGGAGACAGAGCCAGACACAGTCTCAAAAAAAAAAAAAAGAGTTCCAACTGTTCTATGCATACAAAAGTTTTTTTTTAAACACCTAGTCAATAAAAAATAAAAATAAAAAACAAAAAAAAAAAACACCTAGTCTTAAAAGGTCACACATACTGTTATGATTCCATTTCCATAATATTTCTGAAATGACAACATTGTAGATACAGAACAGATTACTGGCTGACAAGGATTAGGACAGTAGGGAAAAGGGGATATGTATGATAATAAAGGAGTAGCACAAGGGGGATCTTTGTGGTGGTAGAACAGTTACAGAAATCAATACATGTGATAAAATGGCTCAGAACTACACACACACACACATACACACACACACACACAGAGAACTGTGTCAATTTCCTGGTTTTGATATTGTACTATGGCTAAATGAGATATAACTATTGGGAGAAAAATGGGTGAAGGGTACATGGAAACTGTGTAGTGTTTTTGCAACTTCCTGTGAATCTATAATTACCTAAAGATAAAGTTTAAATAAAAGGGGGGCAATTATTTAGTCAACTGTCCAGCCACTATGGGGGAACTAAGAAAGGCAAAAAGTTTATAAATTATAGCATGTTTCTTACTATTTTGCAATCTCTACTATGCAGGAGAGACAATTATTTAAGCATAGACTAGCTGTTGGCCCAACTATCTGAAATACTTTCAGGCACTATCTGTGCCCTATCTGTCACAATATTTTTATTGAGCCTCCCCAAAGCCATGAGTAATGGGCCAGAAGGTTGCAGAAGTAACCAGTCCAGAATGAATGAACTCTCATTGCAATTTTAGTTCAGCAGGCAGTGTCTGCTATCAGAAACATCCAAAAACTGCAGTAATTAGACAAATAAGTTGTGAAAGATGTGGTTTCCAGGTAAGATATGTGACAGGCAAATACTGCAAATAGTTTTACTTACAAATGAAGACAGATTTGTGGGAGAAATGATGGAAAAAATAAAAACAATGCTGCTTCTGTGATTCTCTGGCCCCTTCCTCAGAGGACTTCATATGTAGTGAAAGCAGAATATTTGCCTCAAGCCCAGATAACCAACTTTTACTTTCTACACTGACTCAGGCCTCTTACTGAAAATGGTGTATCATTATTTATTCAACTAACACCACTTACAAGATGAGGCCCTGTGGGACAGTAACATCTATCTATCTTATGTAGAATTTAACTCATTGGGAAGACCTACAACAAACAGGAAGACCCCCCCCAACCCCGCCAAAAAAAAATAAATAAATAAAAACTAACCACCAGTGAACTCTTCTCTAATCCAATGGTTTAGCTATTTATTTAGCCGAATGTGTGTGTGTGTATGTGTATGTGTGTGTGTGTTTCTATTTTTGTTTTTTTAAAGATGGGGTTTCACCATATTGGTCAGGCTGGTCTCAAACTCCTGACCTCAGGTGATCGGCCCACCTCAGCCTCCCAAACTGCGTGACCCGGCCAGCCAAATTTGTTTTTAAGGGTGAATGGCTTATGTATCAAAAACGTTCAGAATAAACTATAAAACATCCTTCAGTGCTAACAAAACTAAAACAAGTAAGAAGTATTGCTAATATCATTTTTAAATCACATTCCACACAAGTAGCCCCATGTTAAAAAGAATAGTTTTAAGCCCATATATGAAACAGAACCTATTTGTAAAGACCCATTCAAAAGGTAATCATCCTGATGGAGTGTGAGGCAGCTGGCGCCCAGTGGTTGACAGCTCAAACTTTACAGCTGGAATACTTGGGTTCCAACACTGTGTGGCTTTGGGACCCCCCCTTTAATTTCTCTGTGCAGCATTTTCGCATCTGTGGAACACAGATAACACCTACACACCTCATAGGATTGTTGGGAGGATTAAATGTGTTAATACAGCAAAGTCCCTGGCACCTGGACAGCACATAATAACTGTTGGTAATTTTCATACAGGTAAAATAGGGCACAAAGAGAAACACCACATAGCAAAAGAAGTGCCAGTCTTTTGATCAGTCTTACACAAAATTCTCTCATGCTTTTAGACAAGGATAAGACTTCTCCTAACTCCCACTGAAGAATGCATACAATTTCATTCAGAAAAAAGTATCATCTGACACAGTGGAATGAGTTAAATAAATCCTGCTGAGCCTGCCCAATGCTCCCCAAGCTCCTGTGGCCAACATACAGATTTCAATAGGAAAGGAAATTGTCTGTAAAGACAGTTTTACAACATCTATCACCAAACAACAGCGAAGTTCAAAGTGAAAATTCAACACTTCACAGAGCAGGCAGTGGGACTTTCAAAACAACATCTGTCCTCTCACTCCTCTTCCCTATCCCTCTTTCCTAATCAAGGTTATAATATCCCAAGCCCTCTGTAGGCTGGCACACAAGCTGACAACATGCTACCCTGCTGAATAGTCATTAAGAAGGAAAGAAAGGCCCAGGGGGCTGCTACAACAGTCCCATAAACCTCTCATCCTTAGTTAAAAAGATAAATTTGTTCTAGAGATGCTTAAAGAAAAAAACACTTGACTGGAACAACCTAGACACATGCAATACCTTTCTCCCATTTCTAGTTTTCTCAACTATTCAGGGAACAACCATGGACATTTTTGGAATTAGAAACAAATTGTTTCCAAAAGTGTTAAGCTGTGCTTGTCCAAATGCCTCCATATAGCTAGTAATTTAGACAGCTGTGTTAGGAGCCACAGAAGCTGCATTTTCTAACCAGTATTGCTTGTGAACAATTGAAACTTTCTCCAGTGTAAATCCAGACACAGGAAGCAGTGTTCTCCGAAAACATTGAAACAGTTTCATTATTGTTTAACTACCAAAATAACAGCTCCAATAATCTATCAAGTTTGACATTTCATCCAACTAAGCAATCAAACCAGGACGAAAGCATGCATAGAAAGATTTCCCCACCTGCTCCAAATCAACACCAATTTTGACATTATAACCACAAAAACTAATAATGTATCTTCGTAGACTATTTATGTTTTTTCTTGTTGCTTGAAAAATGATCTTGTTGCAAGACTATTTACAAAAGTCCTCTAAAAAGCAAACACAAAAGTGTCTCAAAGAAATTGCACATCCCTAAATTTTATTTTCTGTCTCCCATCCTTAAGCATCTTAACTATGTGTTAAATTACAGGCCAAGCAGTTAGAAACTTCTTTCCAGTATTTAGTCAAAAGAGGGGAATATGCCTCTTGATACAAGACCCCAGTGCAAGTTCTATCAAATTGTTGTTGTTGTTGTTATTATTTTGAGACGGAGTCTTGCTCTGTCTCCCAGGCTGGAATGCAGTGGCATGATCTCGGCTCACTGCAACCTCTGCCTCCCAGGTTCAAGCAGTTCTCCTGCTTGAGTAGCTGGGACTATAGGTGTGTGCCACCACATCTGGCTAATTTTTGTATTTTTAGTAGAGATGGGGTTTCACCCATGTTGGCCAGGCTGGTCTCCAACTCCTGACCTCAAGTGATCCACCCACCTTGGCCTCCCAAAGTGTTGGGATTACAGGCATGAGCCACTGCACCTAGCCTCAATTTACTCTTCAATATGTTAAAGATTGGCTACTCTGGGCACATTGCTTTGCAAGGAGCAATAATTAAAAGATGATGAAGGGAACATCATTGTTTGGAAAGTGTCACAATAAGACATGATAAGGCCTACCACCTTCAGAAGTCGACCTGTGGCAAATGTGGCTATGCTATGCTGCCAAGGGCAAGAGAAGGATAACTGGAGTGCCAAGGCTAAATGACAAAATACCACCAAAACTTGTCAAATGAGGCACTTAAAAATATGATGGCTCATACCTATAATCCCAGCACTTTGGGAGACTGAGGCAGGTGGATCACGAGGTCAAGAGATCGAGACCATCCAGGTCAACAAGATGAAACCCCGTCTCTACTAAAAATATAAAAATTAGCTGGGCATGGTGGTGCGCGCCTGTAGTCCCAGCTACTTGGGAGGCTGAGGCGGGAGAACTGCTTGTACCCAAGAGGCGGAGGTTGCGGTGAGCCGAGATCGTGCCATTGCACTCCAGTCTGGGTAACAACAGCGAAACTCTGTCTCAAAAAAAAAAAAAAAAATTGTATACAGCAGATTCAGGCATGGATTCTATGAAAGAACAACACCTATATCCAAGAGGGCAGCTGTTGCAGCATACAGTTCATCTTAAGAATTTCAACAATTAGACACTCAATAAATGTTTTGGTTTTAAAAAATAAAAATAAATATATTAAAGGTAAATGTTCCTTAACTAATCCCTAAGTATTATTTGTAGTTCTGACCTAGGAAATCACCAAATCATGAAACTTCTCTCCCCAGGTAGGAATGGGAGTTTTCTCAGTTGTAGGTGGCATGAGGAAGAAAATGACCAAGACCGCTGATATCAAGTTCCTAAGATGTCCTCAGAACCACCTGGAACAATGCTATTCAAAGTGTGTGTGCCAGACTGCTGGAGGCCCATTCATGTCAAGATAAACACAGAAAATCACGGTAAGCATTTAGAAACATTTCTAGCACTTTGACATTGCTGTGACATCCAAGTGCATGATTTTTCTGGTGACTCATTTTTCTTGTACTTTACAAAAATATTAGTTGGTAACAGATTGGGGGGTGGAGGGAAACCCTTACAAAGCTGGTCCTTTGCCACAGATAGTTTAAGAAGCACAAATTTTTCACACTATGAAGTGCCAATTTAGTCATTATTGTTAGGAGGGAATCAAAGTATCCTTGCCCTCATTATCTTACAGCTTCTAATTTAAAGCCAGTTAGATACACCACCAAGGAGGCACCATAATATAATCCAAGCTTGATCAATGCATGGCCTCTGGGCCCAACATAAAATCATAAACATTCATCAGCTATCATTAGTGTTAGTGTATTTTATGTGTGGCAAAAGATAATTCTTCCAATGTGGCTGAGGGAGGCCCAAAGATTGCACATCCCTGGACTACAATCTAATGGAAAGAGCACCAATCCAGAGTAGTCAGCCAACCTAACCTCTTCTGATCTGCAAGAGCCAAAAACCTAGCTGGATATCCTAGGTAAGTCTGAGTCTCTTGACTTTTCTGTGCTTTAAATTCCTCCTCTGCAAAGTAAGGCAGCTAACAGCATTTCTCAATCTTTTTTTTTTTTTTAATTTCTCACAGAAATACTTTCTCCAAGTAGGGTCTGCAGATAAGCTGTATCAGAATCCCATACCTCTATCCCAAACACTTTGATTCTGTAGGGCTGGGCTAGGAACTAGGTAATCTTTATTTTTTACAAGCACCTAGGAGATTTTTGATGCATATTAAAATTTAAGATCTATTGCAATAAACATGTAACCTCTCTAAAGCCTTTAGGAATAAAAAAAGGTCATAATTTGTATATAATCTCCAATAAAGAAGTTATACAGTTTTTATTATTTTTTTCTGGAGACAGGGTCTCATTCTGTTGTCCATGCTAGAGTACAGTAGTGCAACCATAGTTCACTATAACCTTGAACTCCTGGACTCAAGCAATCCTCCCATCTCAGACTCCTGAGTATCTGAGACTGCAGGCGCACAGCACCACATCTGGCTATTTTTTTGTATGTTTTGGAGACAAAGTTTTACTATGTTGACCAGGCTGATCTTGAACTCCTGGTTCAAGTGATCTGCCTGCTTTAGCCTTCCAAGGTGCCAAAATTACAAGCACAAGCCACCACACCCAGCCCCAGAAAGTACATTTTAATGTGCTTTCATAACATTTGTAATACATAACAACAGCAGATTTCAATTTGTCCCCATCTTAAAAAGTGACAGGCCAGGCGCAGAGGCTCAGAGCTGTAATCCCAACACTTATCCCAACACTTTGGGAGGCCGAGGCAGACAGATCACTTTAGGTCAGAAGTCTGACACCTGCCTGGCCAACAAGGTGAAACCGCATCTCGACAAAAAATATAAAAATTAGCCAGGTGTGGTGGTACACACCTGTGGTCCCAGCTACTTGGGAAGCTGAGGTGGGAGGATCACTTGAACCCAGGAGGCAGAGGTTGCCAAGATGGTATCACTGCACTCTAGCCTGGGTGACAGAGACTCTGTCTCAAAAAAAAGGAAAAAAAAAAACCTGATGTTTGGTTGGAAAGACCAATTGTATCTTAAAACACACAAACATTTAACTATAGGCCATGGCATTGAAAACTGCTTTCCTGACATGATAATCAGAATTCAAATATGGTATATCAATACCTCCCAAATAAAACTAGAGGCTTATTTTTATAATGTCTGTGTTCCTGAGATTGATTACAGGCATGCCCTACCAT
This sequence comes from Callithrix jacchus, assembly GCF_049354715.1. Lineage (NCBI taxonomy): Eukaryota > Metazoa > Chordata > Mammalia > Primates > Cebidae > Callithrix > Callithrix jacchus. Next base: position 99,089,692 of record NC_133506.1, on the reverse strand, counting down.
GCCTGGCTAAGTTTTGTGTTTTTAGTGGAGACAAAAGTTTCACATTGTTGGCTAAGGCGGTCTCAAACTCCTGACCTCAAGTGATCCACCCACCTCGGCCTCCCAAAGTGCTGGAATTACAGGTGTAAGCCACCACCCAACCTGTTGGTGTTGTTTCTAAAATAATATAAGGAGAAAGATTTCAGGCTGCTTTTTGCTAACATTTCCACAAATAATGATGTCGTTATAGAGAGCCTGTATCTCTTTCATTTTTTTATTTTTTTATTTTTATTTTTCTTCTTGCATTCTTTTCCTAGAAGAGCCTGTATCTCAAATAAAAAACAAACTAGATAGTAATTGTCAACATATTTTCCTTTTTAATACTGATTTGGGTAGTGCCAGAGACATGTTGATGTGCTGCAGCAAAAATTTTATCAAGTAAATGCAATTTAGGATCTGATGAAGATCATCTAGAGGTGAAGTTGCAGAACTACTATCATTTTAATGTCCCCCATTAATTGATGGGTCCACAGTCACTATTCCTCAAGCTGCTGGTCTCGAACTGTGTCAACATTTCAGAGTTGGGACACACTGAACTAGATCAATGGCAGTGGTGGTGAGGATTAAGAATTATCTGAAGTCCTGGATTCAACCATATGGCCAAGAGTACAACAGGAAGGTGGAATGCCCTTTGACAAGCTGAGAATATTCTGAAATCCTTCTTCCCACCCTCTCAGTAAACAATGGCTAAGGTATACTTTAGCTCTGACATAGAATGATTACACAAACTCTTCCATCAGTATATGATAAGCAGACAAATATAAGAGAATCAGAAAGATTCAGGATTTTCCACTGTGGACTGGGAAAGTCCTCATCTCCTAAATTATTCCTTCCTACCCCCGCTTGCACATAATTTTAGACCCTAACTGTTCCTCTCCACCCCTTGAGAAAAATCCAGATTCCTCAAACTAGCTGAATTTCAGCAGACCTACTCCTGCTAAGGCCCTAGAAAACACTCCTTCCTCTCTCCCCAAATTAGAACATTCCGTTACCCAGCATTTTAGAATAAAGCATATGCTCTTCCAAACCGTGTAAAATAATACTTAGTATAGTCAAGACGGTACAATCCAACCCAACTGCAATTGGCTATGCATCTACTGACGCAAGATCTAGAAGAGGGACGGAAGTTGACAGAAGCAGCAGCTTGGTTATTTCTCAGGCAGATATCTTAATCATTATGAAAGTAAAAAACCATGGGAGGATTAGCAGAAAATGCAGGGGGTAGGGCACATAGTTTCTTGTATATTTTAGGACAAAATACACTGATTCAATTGCCAGTAAGACTATATACATGTGATCAGTACCAAGACTGGAAAGATTTTCCAAAGCAAATGCAAAGAGTAAGACAAGAAGAGGGTAAAGTAGGAGAGGAGGATACACAATTTACCTAAGAAAAGCTTTTTTTCCCTTCCAAATCTTTTAACATAATCCAGCAGTTGCAAATAAACAATGATGTTGATCACTAATAAGTTGCAGTTAACCACTCAGAAGCCAGCAGAGCCTTCACTTGGCCTAACTTCCTGTAAGTTTCAAGATGACTAGGAAGCATTTCTTTTAAAAGAAGTTAAAACGTTTCAGCAAATCATACTGGCTGCAAGCAGTTCAAATCCAGGTGGATTTCCCCTACTCTTAGAAGTAGCCACTGGTAGAAACAAATGACTGTCCCAGGTAACCCGGCTTACTCCACAACCCAGAGATAATGAAAACATATTTTCATATGCAGTTCTAGAAAAGGCATGTGAACATGAAAACAGAAGATGTAGGTTTAACTGTAGCATTGCAGAGCAGCAGCTTTAAAAAGTCAGATAACATTAGCTCAACAAAATCATATACTGAAGTGTGCTCAAATTCAAATTCAGCACATAGCGGTAGCTAGCAGCTGAAAAAGGCTGCTGAGAGAGCAAGACGGTTTTGTTGTATCTTTTCAGAGGAGAGGACAATGAAGAAATTACCAGACCAAGGTCACTTTCCAACCTGAAAAAAAAAAGGTTAGTAACTTTAACAGAGATAAAAACCTGTATAGGTCATAACTCCATGAAATCAGCAGCCTGGTGAGTGTCCCTCCAAGAATCTTGTAGGAAATTAAGTGTGTATTCAAGTTATTAAATGTAAAGTCTCCTTAAGAGTAACTTCAGTTCCTGAAGACTAAAGCCACTTCTGTGAAACACACAGAAAAATTATGGGGAGGATTTACCAGGCATCACATCATACAGCCTTTCTACTTTCACATCAGGTTGGAAACACTAGAATCTAAAAAGCATAGAACAACGATTTGGGAATACATAACAAATAATAATATAGCTTATCTGAGAAAACCGCTTTATTCTCTAGTGTTTGCAAAAATTCATGTGCTAATGTAACTGTAATATACTTAGGAGTTTCCAAAAATGACACACATTTCCTCAAAAGAGATATAGAAAAAAAAATCTCTGGGTAAAAAGCCAATGTCTCTTCTGAATGCTTAAACAGCCAATTATGTGTCTTAATACATTAATTCTATAGAGAAAAAGACTATTACAGGAAAGTTGAATAAGACATCTTAAAAAATGTACCCTGAGGCCTAAATCCATTCAACTGACAGTAAAATCACCCCTCAAAAAAGCAGTTTCATGCAACATCTAGTATTTTAATTTTCCAGCTGCCAACAGAAATATATAAGGAGCAGAAATTAAACTAATTATGGCACCAGCAGTGAACAAAACTTTAATTGTATTACACATTACAGACATTTGCCAAACAATACAAAGGCACTTAAGGATAGAAACTTCTTTAGAATATAAATGATTCCCAATCAATATGACAGAAATTAGTCTGTTTAGGCAATCAATAGATTCATGGTTTAGATGTAAAAATTCAACTGACATCATAATTCAACATAGAAAATAAATATATAGTATAAGAAACTAATTTCTAAAATGGCTTTAAATCACATTTAAATGTGATTTACATATGCTGTATCATTAATTGGCCCTTTAAGCTGGTATTGTACTCATCAGCTTTTTTAACATCCTGCCTACAAAAGAGTTTTATTCATTTAGCTAGGAGACAGGTGTTAGCAACCAGAAACCTCTTTTAGCCTCGAGTTCCAGGGACCCAGCCTGTGTGTCTTAAAGGAAGGGCAGCTTTAAAGAGGGAAAAGGAGGCGAGAGGGATAGAGAAACAAAGACCAAAAGGGAGAAAGGAAGATAAGGAAAGAAATGGATGTCAGGTGCTAATTAATGGGGCCACCCTCAAAGCCTCCTAGGCTAGTCTGAGCTCCTGGGCTACCGTCCAAATACAGATGGCAGAATTTGGGTAATGTTATTCATTTATTCCTGCAGATAGTAACTCTGGGCACATGCCAACACTCCACTCATTCTAAAAAATTGTTTAAAGTGTTGCTAATTGTCCTGTGACTCATTCTTCTTACCCATATTCTCTGGTTCTTAACTTTAGTCCTCACTCTTTCATACATTTTCTGAAAGAGCTGACTGAACAGATATTCCTGGAAAGAGATATAGAGAAAGTTGGATTCAGAAAAGCAGCTTAAATCTACAGAATAAAAACTGTGTGAGGAAGTGGGAGAAGAGACATTTATTGAGTTGCCTACAATGTACAAAAAAACATATTTTTTCTCTTTTAATCTTCTCATGCATATTTTCCCTCTTTTAAGCCACCTAACGGTCCTACCAGGTAGTTTCATCTTGCAGATGAAAACAATTAAGCTCACCGAGGTTAAGTAATTTGCCTAAGGTAGCACAGCCAGGAAGTGGGGGAGTCAGAATTCAAAACCAGGTTTGTCTATTCGCTAACACATCTAGTGCCCGAATCTGTTTAAGTCAGATGGTTCTATATTTCAGCAATTATTCTTCCTCCCACGAACTCATCAAAGGACTGGTGACTAAATTTTATTAACTATTTATTACGCACCTATTATTTTCAATAAAGGCTTCAGCTGTGTAAAAATAAAACTGGCAAACTGACTTTATTCTAAAATTCGACATACTAGAATTCCCAGGCATCTCTCCCATCCAACACTGATCATAACTGGATTCAACTACCTATTCAGACCTCCAGTTGTTTCCACATTATCATTCATTTGTCACTCATGAGATAAAAGGAAGCTACTTTAACCAAAAACCTTCCCTCATGACTCCTGATAAATAATACAGCAGAGGGGGCCTCACTGTAAAGCAATTTACATAAAAGTTATAAAAGCCCTTTGTTATCTGTCATGACTAGGAAATGGGCTATTCTAGCAAAACAAACATTCTGCATAGCATAATGATTCTATTAGAGGGACTACCAATTTATAAGGAATTTCTTTTTTTTTTTTTTTTTAAAAGATGGGGTTTCACCATGTTGGTCAGGCTGGTCTTGAACTCCCGACCTCAGGTCATCTGCCCACCTTGGCCTCCAAAGTGCTTGGATTACAGGTGTGAGCCACCACGCCTGGCCAAGGAATTTCAATGTGCATAATTTCAATCTAAAAATTAAAAAAAACAAAAGTGGGCCAGGCGGGATGGCTCAAGCCTATAATTCCAGCACTTCTGGAGGTAAAGGCAGGTGGATCACCTGAGGTCAAAAGTTCGAGATCAACCTGGCCAACGTGGTGAAATCCCATCTTTATAAAAAATGCAAAAATCACCTGGGCTTGGTGGTGGGTGCCTGTAATCCCAGGTACTTGGGATCCTGGAGTAGGAGAATTGCTTGAATCTAGGAGACAGAGGTTGCCGTGATCAATATCACACCACTGCATTCCAGCCTGGGGGCAGAGTGATACTCCGTATCAAAAAAATAAAAATAAAAAAATAAGTAAATAAATAAGGTAGCTTCCATGGGGTATGGCCTCACACTAAAAATAAATCATAAAATAGAAAAAAGAATAAAAGGTAGCTCCCTGGTCATCACTAACCCACTCAATCAAAATCTCCAGGAAGTGGGGCTGGGAAATCCACATTTTTAAAGAATATTTCAGTCAGTGACTCAGTAGTAAATCACCAGGTATCCCATTGTTCAAGAAGTGGGTGGCTTTTGGGAACTCCTTACAATAAAACATGCTCAAAAGGCAAAAGCTGCACTGACTCAACACAATGTGACCTGTCTGATGATTCAGGAGACTTCAGGATCTCCCATGACCACTTGGTTATCATTCATTACCAGTCACCAGTCACTTTACTAGCAAAACAGTAAGGAAAAGTTAATAAAGACTTTCTGTTAGTAGAAAGCAGGGAAAAAAAAAAAAACAAAACAGCTTTTGTTTTACTATCAGATTCAAAAAGCTAGTTTTACTCCAGAGAAATGCAATTTTTTTTTTTTTTTTTTTTTTGAGACAGTTTCGCTCTTGTTGCCCAGGGCAGTGGCGCAATCGCAGCTCACTGCAATCTCTGTCCCCCGGGTTCAAGTCATTCTTCTGCCTCAGTATCCCAAGTAGCTGGAATTACAGGCATGTACCACCACGCCTGGCTAATTTTGTGTTTTTTTGTGTGTTTTTTTTTGCGATAGAGTCTTGCTCTGTCGCCAGGCTGGAGTGCAATGGGGCGATCTCGGCTCACTGCAACCTCTGCCTCCTGAGTTCAAGCGATTCCCCTGCCTCAGCCTCTGGAGTAGCTGGGACTACAGGTGTGCGACACCATGCCCAGCTAATTTTTGTATTTTTTTAGTAGAGATGGAAGTTTCACCATGCTGGCCAGAATGATCTCGAACTCCTGACCTGGTGATCCTCCTGCCCCAGCCTTCCAAAGTGCTGGGATTACAGGTGTGAGCCACCACGCCCGGCCTAATTTTGTGTTTTCAGTAGAGACCGAGATTCACCCTGTTGGTCAGGCTGGTCTCTAACTTCTGATGTCAGGTGATTCACCCGCCTCCCAAAGTACTGAGATTACTACAAGCATGAGCCACAGCACTGACCGAAATGCAATTTTATGCTTTAAAAAGGAAACTTTAAAAATGTGCGGACTCTTTTAACCAACTGCTTAGCTTCACTTCAGAATGTTAACACGCCCAAATACATAAAAAATGTGGAATATTCCACCCTCCATAAGAAAAGCAAGGGAGGAACTTCATGACAGTCTTAATGAAGAGAAAGGATAATGGGTTTAAACTAAGACTGGCATAACAGGATTAGATATGACCGCTGTCCTGACCACGGCAACTGTTAAATCCTGGAAACAGAAAGAGCAGAGGTCTTTAAATACAGGAGGCCAATTCCTACCTATCTGAGGTGGCTTTTACGTAAGATATAATAGGATATCCTATTAAGAGCCAAATTAGTTTTACTATTTTAAAACTCCCTAATATAAAGTTACCAAATAAGAAAGCGATCAGATATTTCACTATGAAAGAACAGGGAGTCTGTTTGTATATGAAGATTGTCTTTTGCCTGGGCACAGTGCCTCACACCCACAATCGCAGCACTTTGGGAGGCAGAGGCCAGCAGATCGCTTGAGCTGAAGGAGTTTGAGACCAGCCTGGGCAACACGGCAAAACCCTATCTCCACCAAAAACACAAAAATTAGCAGGGCGTAGTGACACACACCTGTGGTCCCAGGTACTTGGGAGGCTAAGGTAAGAGGCTTGCTTGAGCCCAGGACTCAAGGTTGCAGTGAGCTGGGATCATCCCACGGCACTCCAGCATGGGTGACAAGAGTGAGCCCCCATCTCAAATTAGAGAGAAAAAAAAAGATACTAGCATGACAACTTATAAAATAAAGACTGTCTATACAATTGCCAAAATCTTTCTTACATCAACACTAAATAACCATTACCAATAACCAGAAGTGAAACAAAAATAACCAGTAATCATCATCAAACCAGTAACCATTACAAAACAATAATACAACAACAGCCAAAAAGAAAAAAGAAAAAAATGAGTGAGGACCTCAATAAAAAAAAATAGAAGAAAAAAAGAAACAACAATAATAATGAAGCAGCTCCTTGCTTGAGACTTCACCAGTAACAATTTAAACTATGTGTTCTCATAAACTCTAACACCTTAACGCTGTTCCTGTATTAACAAGTTATGAGATTCTAAGGTATAGAGGTTAAATCTTTCCTTCAAAAACATAAACACTATGGCTAGTACAAGTTTGGTATAAAAGTCTCCATCATTAAAACAATGGCAGTATTAAAAGTTCTATGTCAAGAATAAAAATTCAAGGTGGAATTAGTCCCCCTAACGAGTTCTTAGGTTTACGGAGATGTTTTTAGAAAGTCTTAGGCATGACACTCATAGAGATGGGTGTGACTATATTTAAATCACAATGCTCATGTAATTAGAAAAGAAATTGTGCCCCTTTTTGTTATTGTTGCTGTTTGTTTTGTCTTCTTAAATGCTGGTCACTGAAAATGCCTTTTCCACTACCCTTAAGAAGTGTTCCAGCCCAGGAGGTAGCTTACAATTATAATCCCACCACTTTGGGAAGCCAAGGCAGGAGGATCGCTTGAGCCCAGTTCATGACCAACAACATGGCAAAACCTCACCTCTGCAAAAAATAGAAAAACTAGCTGGGCGTGGTCGTGCCTGCCTGAATTCCCAGCTACTCCGGAGGCTGAGAAGGGAGAGTCACCTAAGCCTAGGAGGTCGCCATGATTATGCCACTGGGTACAGTGGCTCACACCCATAATCCTAGCACTTTGGGAGGTGGAGGCCAGCAGATGGCTTGAGCTGAAGGAGTTTGAGACCAGATTGGGCAACACGGCAAAACCCTGTCTCCAGCCTGGGTGACAGTGAGACTGTTTCCAAAGGAAAAAAAAAAAAAAGGTGTTCCTATTAGATGGTACTAAGCAGAGTTATGTCAACTGGCTTGGTCGTGAGAGAAGGCATGAAATAAACCAATTTTTATGGTTTCTGAGAAGAGCTTTCTCTTTTTGTGCATGTTATTTTGGCAGTTGGTTAAACTGGTCGATTTAGAGTATTTACAACCCTTGATCCCAATGTAAACAAGATATCACAACTGTCTACCTCACCAATATAAAAGTTTTTAATGGGCCGGTCTTTGTAATTAGATGGATATTATAATAAGTGTGTCCTAGATTACATGAACATTTTCTTCAATCACCAGCAAGATATTAGTTAGCCCTGCCACATCCATCTGCAATTGTTATGCACAATACCCAAGAATTTTCAAACTTAAGAATACCTCTAAACAAACTGTAACTTATGAATTGTACTCTAAAATTCAGAATCAGTAAATGTACAATAAAAGTTCAGAAACCCTTGCCATCATCTATTTCCTTGAATGTGAAAGAGAATGCAATCAGGGAAAAGGATAGAGAAGCTGTCAAACCTGAAATCCCCTGAACAGAAAGAACTGTCACGGCTAGGCTGCAGCCCTAGAACTCTACACAAATTCAGCCCAGTGCCCTGTCCCCTGCCTACTCTCATTCCTAGAAGAATGGTATAATAAATGGGCAGCCCAGCCCACATTTGAGTAAATTGAACTGTCACTGGGAGAATGATTAGGCACCCCTAACAGTTGCAGTGACAGTGGTAACAGGAAGTCTCTCTGCCTCCAAACCAATAATCAAAGGGATGCATAAGGAACTTACTGCTTTCTTAGAAGGCCACAGGCACCCTGGGATGTTAGCTCATCACGTCACTCTGGCCTTTAACCAGGGAGCAAAGTGACAGTTGTGGGTAAAACCCTATTTCCAAGCTAACAATAATCTTTCCTTATGGTAGACTAGGGAGTGCAACGGTGCACTCTTGATTACACAAGCAGTTTTTTTCCCCCCAAGAACAAATGACAGACCAACAAAAAGGAGAAAATACGCTGTTGTTTGTCTCTTCTGCCAGCCTGAATTCATGAGCAGACATGCCAGCGGAGGCTCTGGCTCCCTGGTCTCGCCAGACTTCCCCATGTCTGGTCGAATGTCTCCTGGGCAGCCGGCTGAAGAGAGGCCCCATTTCCCTCTCGGTCTTGATCGCACAGTAGCGATCTCACACACATCGCGAACAGAGGACAACTCCCAAGCGAGGGAACAGTGGACCCTGGGGGTAGAGCCGCATTCCCAAACTTCTCCATCCAACCTCCAAACTCCAAACCTCCCTCCTCCAGCCGCCTCCGTCTAAGAGGGAGGTAGGGACCGGCTGGTTCCTTTAAAGGGGTGAGCAGGCCGCCGCAGACCTGCCTCAGTTTCCTCTGCCGTACAAAGAGGCTTCTATCTTTTCCCCACAGGCCAACTAGACCTGCCGGTCTGTAGGGCGCTTGGGGATAGTGGAGGACGCACGTCTCCCGTTACTGACCCCACAGGTGAAACGCTTTCTTTGAGAGGACTTTTCAAAGGACAGGTGTGGGCTGCCCTCAAGGCGGAGACTTCCAGCAAGGAAGGGGCTTTCCCCTCACCCCTGTAGGGCAGGGAGAGTCCCAGGCCGCGCCCCACACAGAGAAGGAGCCCCCAGACCACAGCCTGGCGGCACCCGAGCGCCCCCCTTCCCGTCATTCCCCAGGCCGGGCGCCCCACGGCCCCCAGCGCTGCCGCCGCCGCCTCCTCACCTGCTGCGGCCGCCGGCCGGGCCAGCACCTGGGAGGGGAGGCGAGGGGAGGGGCTGGATACCGGCTACGGATGCCTCAGGCAGGGAGGCTGCGGACTCCGCCGCGGCGGCGTCTCTGGGGCTGAGGGGCACCCGGGGGCGGTCGCGACATCCTCACGGGCGGCCCCAGGAAGTCGGCCCCCCCCCACCCATTCTCAGCCGGCCTGGCCCGGCCGCTCCCGCCCCTCGCACGGCCCCGCCCCTGGCTTGGCCCCGCCCACTCTCGGGAGCGCGCCTCCGCTCCCGCCGCGCCCGAGTCACCATAGAGAAGAGCGAGGCGCGCGGCGGCCTCGAGTGCGGCCTCCGCGCGCGCGCCCCCTGGCGGAGCTGAGGCTCCCGGAGGTGGGGGCCGGGGCGGCCGGAGCCTTGGGACCTATAGGAGGCGTCGTTTCCCCGAAGTCAGGTTGTGGACTGCTGGTTACTTTGATCACACAACTCTGCTAGAGGCGCCCAAGGGTCCAGGTCCAAGGTTACCTGGGTCAAGACTCGGCTTGGTGACCTTGATCGAGTCCCTTAACATCGCCGAACTCATTTCATAATAAAACTTTGAAAGGTGGCTTTCATGTCTCATTGCCTCTCTCATCAGTCTATGAGCAGGCGATGGTTTTCCCCACTTTATCATTGCAGAAACCCAGCCCCACTGGGGGTCACGAACTTATTCAGGGTCCCACAGCTGGGAGTTATTAGAGGCCGGGTCTGTTGAACCTAAAAACCCACGTTTGTCCCACTCACTCTAGCACTTTCCAGTCTAAACCCCTAGGACTAGCTACTTCCCCTCAGGAAGATGAGGAAACTGCTGAGGAAGGCTGTGGTAGAATGATAATGACTCAGCAAGAATCCACACCTTTCCCCCTTGCACCTTTTAGCAACGTATTTCACCTTAAGGAACTTTGGTTTTCTCATCCCAGAAACGCAGGTTGGCGTGAGGATTTAGTGAACGAATGCATGTAGCTGTGCTTAGTAAACCGCCCAGCAGCAGGGCGGCCCGGGGGATGGTTAGCCAGCGTGGGGCACAATGCCTAGTTATTAACATAATATTCATTTCTAATCCTTTTTTTTTTTTCAAACGGAGTCGCGCTCTGTCTCTCAGGCTGGAGTGCAGTGGCGCGATCTCGGCTCACTGCAACCTCCGCCTCCCAGGTTCAAGCGATTCTCCTGCCTCAGCCGCCCGAATAGCTGGGACTATCGGCGCGCGCCACCACACCCAGATAATGTTTGTATTTTAGTAGAGATGGGGTTTCGCCGTATTGGCCAGGCTAGTCTCGAACTCCTGACTCACCCGCCTCTGCCTCCCAAAGTGCTGGGATTACAGGAGTGAGCCACTGCGCCTGGCCTCTAATCTTTCTTTTAACTGAGGTCTAGTGACAATTTTCTTAGGCTTTAGATTCTATTGAGAAATCCCAGAGTTTTTCTGAGCAATTTGTATTTTCAAACAAGGAATATCAAAGGAAAAGTGAAGTAAAAATAAGGTCATGTATACGTATCAGACTCTGTCACAAGTATTATTTCCAATCCTCACAACCCAGCAAACTGACTACTATTATTCCCATATTATCAATGAGGACCTACATATTAATTTACCCAAAACCACGTGGTTAGAAAAAGGTGGAGCTGGAATTTATTCCTTTTTTTTTTCTTTCAACCAGAAGTGTCTTGAATACATAAAGCTGCAATTTATTTATTTATTTTTACTTTTTTGAGACAGGGTCTCGCTGTCACCCAGGCTGGAATTCAGTGGTGTGATCTCAGCTTACTGCAAACTCCACCTCCCAGGTTCAAAGGATCCTCCCACCTTTGAGTCTACCGTCACACACTACCACGCCTGGCAAATTTGTTTGTTTGTTTGCTTCTTTTTGGTAGAGACGGAGTTTCACCTTGTTGGCCAGGCTGGTCTCAAACACCTGACCTCAAGAGATCTGCCGCCTCAGCCTCCCAGAGTGCTGGGATTACAGAGATGATGGATTACAGGGATGAGCCACTGCGCCTTGACAAACTGGAATTTAAAACCGAGTCTTTCTATCACCTGGAATGCATGAAAGACTGACCTGCTAAAGGCCTCCCACATCCGAATTAAATGTCCCCATCGTTTTCCTTCCTGGCTGTTTTTGTAACTTTCCTTGATACAATTCCGTCTGGTTTTATTTTCACCCCTACACTCCAAGGCATGTATTGTCTCCTCCTTCCCCTCTAATTCCTTTTCTCTAGATATGCAAGGAACTTGTCCATCCGCTCACTTTTGAAATAGATTCCTAGCTGTGATGAACGCCCAGCATTTTCCACCACTTCGCTCTTTCTCTTGATAGAAATCATAGCTATACAAACAAAAAAAAGAAAGAAAGAAAGAAATCATAGCCATACAATCCCAGCACTTTGGGAGGCAGAGGAAGGGGGATCACTTGAGGTCAGGCATTTGAGACCAGCCTTGCCAATGTAGTAAAACCCTGTCTCTACTAAAAAGAACAAAAATTAGCCAGGTGTGGTGGCACGCGCCTATAATCCCAGTTACTCCGGGAAGCTGAGGCAGGAGAATCACTTAAACTCAGGAGGCAGAGGTTGCAGTGAGTCAAGATTGCACCACTGCACTTCAGCCTGGTTGACAGAGTGAGGCTCTATCTAAAACAAACAAACAAAAAAAAAAACTTAATAGGTCCAGAACAAGGGTGAGTGAGACCCGGAGATGTCCTTTTGTAAACTTCATTTACAAGCTGAAGGTTCAGTTCTGAAAGGGAGTACACTTAATCCACTGATTGGATCCAATAATTGAAATTTGGATTCACGACATCCTGTGGAAATCATTTTTTTCTGAGCCCTCTGGTCTATATTACAACCAAATCATTGGAATGCTGCTAAATAATGTGCACATTCACTGTAGCAGAGGCCTCCAAGCTGCATTTACCCACATTCCTCCTTTCTCCACCTTAGGCATTATCGCCATCACTATTTGTCATCTTTATCATGCCCTTCCACAGAGGCACTCAATAATATACCCATTGTGCAAGTAATCCGAAATCCTTTTCAGTGAGCAATAGTATTTAGTAGTAATAAAACACTAATTTGTCTACCAAGTGACATATTTATAGGATCTATTTACTTGGACATATTTTTATTATTTCTACTCATTTGCTAAGTACTTTCCAATACATATTTATGAAGCACAGGCCTTTCCCCAAACAGTAGTGAAAAAATAAATCATATTATTTCTTTTATTAGCAGCAGCATGGCTTGGAAGTCCTAGTGCCCTGATTTTAGTTACTTCTGGCAAGAACTGGAAGAATTAATAGTGATTGAGCACCTACTATGTGCCAGACTGTCTGTGAAAGGCACTTTACATAAATTATCTGTTTAATTCCCCTGAGACGTATTTTTCCAATAAAGAAAATGTAATTCCCCTACAACATATGCTTTATCAGTAGGACAGAGACATTACCTTGTCTAACTAACTGGGCCAGAAAGGATCTAGCAGGGTTTTGAATCTTTTTCCTGATTCCAAAATCCCAAATCACCATTCCATTTCACCAGCACCCCCACCAGCTTCTCTGGACCTAATAACTTCTGTAAAATATACACTGTTTCTTTATGAGAGAGGATGCGTAGGATCCTTACTGAGAATGGAACAGTTAGAAATAAACATACACAGGGTGCTAACCCTAATTTTTCTATGAGAGGTTACTCTTCAAGGGATTTACTCTCTAAGGAATCAATAATGGGATGTGTTCTAAAGAGAAGGGCCAGTACCAGTGCTTGATTCATTCCTGGACACAGAACTGGCTACATTGTTTACAAGGAACAGCGCAAAATATGGGACCTTGTTCAAAAATTAAGAATTTCAAGGTGGCAACAGCAGAGCATTAAACTAAGTGCAGGGCCCTGCTAAGCATGGGGCCCTGTGTGACTGCACTGGTCATACCACCATGTAGCTGGCCCTGCCTGGACAGAAGAAGGCTGTCATCAGGACCTCCTATTCATTGTGAGCTTCATAAATGAGATGGAGTGCCTATGTCATGCCTGGAAAAGTCAGTGTTTCATATAAGCTACATGATCCTAAAACAACTCTATGAAACAGATATTGTTTTTCCCATTTCGCAGTGGATGAAACTAAGGCTTAAAGAGACTAAGTTATTCATCCAGTGTTGTACACCAAGTAAATGTCAAAGCTAGGACTAAGTAGGGATATTTAAAAAAAAAAAATCCTGTTCCTTGACTTTGTATCTTTGTCAGCACAGGCCCATTGTTTTCCTACAAAAGCCAAACTTAAGCTGAGGCTATAATACCAAAAAACTAAAGAGAGGCCAAGGACGAGCAGAGATTCAAGGGCTACTCAAAAAGTCAAACGTGTGCAGCAGCTGAAGTGCAGCCATACAGCTCCAGAGCATGAGGACCTGGGAGAGAGAACTCCGTCATGCATAGTAAATGTCACGGCCGATACCCAGACTCCTCCAAGACTGAATGGAAACCCAATGAGGTCTTTGATAAAGAGCAGCTGCATGGAACTAAGGCAACTAACTCAGTAAAATATTGGAAAAGTCCACTAAAGTTAGGAACAAGACAAGGATGATTGTTATTGTGGCTTCTATTCTGTGTAGTACTAAAAGTCAGTTTACTTTAGCACTACAGTGCAATAAGACAAGAAAAAATGATAGAAAGCATTCACGTTCACTTTAGATTAATGATATACCTAACTCTAATTTAAGCTCTATGCATCACAGAGCCTTCTCCAACACCAAACCCCAACACACAGGATTAGACAGTTTAAACGTTACCCAGTGCTTGCTTCAGCACCATATATACTAAAATTGGAACAATACAAAAATTAGCATGGTCCCTGAAATACATTAAAAAATAAATAAATCCTACCCAGAGAGCTGCATGACAGAACACAGCAAAAACCTAGTAGGATATACATCTAAATCCCTTATTTCCTCCTACCTCACATCTCAGGGATACATAGACCCTGTCGTTTTGTTTTGGTTTTGTCTTTTTTTTTTTTTTTCCTTTTTTGGAGAATGGAGGGGGGTGGGTCTCACTATATTGTCCAGGTAGGTCTCGAAATCCTGGGCTCAAGCTATCCTTTTGTCTCTGCCTCCCTAAGAGCTGTGATTATAGGTATGAGCCACCGCACCTGTCTGTTTTGTTTTTTTGAGACAGTCTCACTCTGTTGCCCAGGCTGGAGTGCAGTAGCATGATCTCAGCTCACTGCAACCTCTGCCACCTGGGTTCAAGCGATTCTCCTGCCTCAGCCTTCCGAGTAGCTGGGACTACAGGCGCCCGCCACCATGCCCAGCTAATTTTTGTATTTTTAGTAGAGAAGGGGTTTTGCCATGTTGCCCAAGCTGGTCTCAAACTCCTGATCCACCTGCCTCAGCCTCCCAAAGCTGAGGTGATAGGCGTGAGCCACCGCACCCAGCCAGTCCTGTTGTTTTTTATTCAGCTTTATTTCCCCCTAAACCTCCAGTTATCTATCTGTAAAACTAATGTTATCTGCCTTCTCCAAGTGTTTGTCATTTTCTTATAATTTCCCTGGGGGAAATCAGGAAGAGCTGATAAAGTAGATCTCTGATCCAGCTTTTTATGGTAAGCTAAACTCAAAAGAGGTTGGGATGTGCAGCCCTTGCTGCTATCAGGACAAAGTATGAGAAAGAATTTTGTGAAAACATTTACATGTTTACAGCAGAAGGCAGCGTGCAGGTGGGACGACGTGGGTTTGGTATCAGGCAGACATGAGTCTGGATTCTCATGCTGCCACCTATGAGCTTTATGTCCTTATCTTTGCTGAGCTCCCATTTACTGTCTATAAAATGGAATAATTCCCTCTGCCACAAGGCTGTCCCAAGGTCATAATGAGAAATGCATCAAGGGCCTAAGGATACATAATAGAGCCTTGATAAACTTGCCTTTGGGACTACCGGGTACTAGTGGGAGGCTGCCCACCAGCATCCAGTTCATCCCCACACATTCTCTCCTTCCTAATAGAAAGGAAAACTCCCATTTTTCCTCCAGTGGCTCCAGCACATGCTTCAGGAAAGCCTGTCCCTAGCCTCAGCTCCAGGGCTACTTCCTAGTTGGTTTGAGTCAATCATAGCAGTCCCTTTTTCCTGACAGTTATTGTATTACACGTGGGTGTATGAAGCACCAATGAGATTTGAGGTGAGTCAGCTTTAGCTGGAAGTTAGTTCTGAGTTAGTCCCTTGTTAAATTAAGTTTGGAGTTGGGTGTGGTGGCTCACGCCTGTAATCTAGGCACTTTGGAAAGCGGAGGCAGGCAGTCACCTGAGGTCAGGAGTTTGAGACCAGTTTGGCCAACATGTAAAACCCTGTCTCTACTGAAAATACAAAAAGAGCCAGGTGTGGGGGTGCATGCCTGTAATCCCAGCTTCTTGGGAGGCTGAGGCAGGAGAATCACTTGGACCCAGCAGGCAGAGGTTGCAGTGAGCCAAGATGGTGCCACTGCACTCCAGCCTGGGTGACAGAGTGAGACTCCTTCTCAAACAAACAAAAACTAAATTTGGCCTGAGGGGCAGTCACAGTGGGTCATTCAAGTCAAGCGTGGTGGCATGTGCCTGTAATCCCAGATACTCAGTAAACTGAGGCAGGAGAATCTCTTGAACCTGGGAGGTGGAGGTTGCAGTGAGCCAAGATCGTGCTACTGCACTCCAGCCTGGGCAACAGAGCAAGACTCTATCTCAAAAAGGAAAAAAAAAATTGACCTGAGGAGGCTTCCTTACTTGAGCCCTTAACCATCTGCAGTCTTGGTATGCAAACTAACTGAAAACCTAATTTAGGAGTATACTTTTGTAACAGATTGCTGAGTCTCAGCCAATCACAGCATCTGAGCTTCAGTCTGTTGCAGGCAGCCAGCTATTCAAACCATTTTCTTTCTTTCTTTTTTTTTTTTAAAGACAGGGTTTCACCATGTTGGTCAGGCTGGTCTTGAACTCCGGACCTCAGGTGATCCGCCCTCCTTGGCCTCCAAAGTGCTTGGATTACAGGCGTGAGCCACCACGCCCGGGCTCAAACCATTTTCAAATAAGGCAAAAGCAGAGCTGTAACCAATTAGCTGTCTCTCTACCTCATTTCCGTTTTCTGACCATAAATGCTTTGTTTCAGACTATGTTGCAGCCTTGGAATTCTCTGAAACTGTCCTGATTCTGAGGGCAGCCCAATTCTAGAATTGCAAATAAAAGTCAATTACAATCTGCAGAACTAGATTTGCTTAATTTTGCCTTTTAATACCTTCTTTTCTTTTTCTTTTTCTTTTCTTTTTTTTTTTTTTTTTGATATGGAGTTTCGCTCTTGTTACCCAGGCTGGAGTGCAATGGCGCGATCTCGGCTCATCACAACCTCCACCTCCTGGGTTCAAGCAATTCTCCTGCCTCAGCCTCCCGAGTAGCTGGGACTACAGGCATGTGCCACCATGCCCAGCTAATTTTTGTATTTTTAGTAGAGACGGGGTTTCACCACGTTGACCAGGATGGTCTCGATCTCTTGACCTCGTGATCCACCCGCCTCAGCCTCCCAAAGTGCTGGGATTACAGGCATGAGCCACCGTGCCCGGCTCTTTTTTTTTTTTTAGACAGAGCCTTGCTCTGTTGCCAGGCACCAGGCTGGAGTGCAGTGGCGCCATCTCAGCTCAGTGCAACCTCTGCCTCCCGGGTTCAAGCAATTCTTCTGCCTCAGCCTTCCCAGTAGCTGGGACTACAGGTGCCCACCACCATGCCCAGCTAATTTTTGTATTTTAGTAGAAATGGGTTTAACTATGTTGGCCAGGATGGTCTCGATCTCTTGACCTTGTGATCCGCCCACCTTGGCCTCCCAAAGTGCTGGGATTACAGATGTGAGTCACCATGCCCAGCCAACACCTTGTTTTCTTAATTTTTATTATTATTTTATTTTATAAGACAAAGTCTTCCTATGTTGCCCAGGCTGGTCTGGAACTCCTGGCCTCGAGTGATCCTCCTACTTTGGCTTCCCAAAGTACTGGGATTACAGACAGAAGCCACAGTGCCTGGCACCTTAACACCTGTTTTTGTTTTTTAAAGATGGGATTTCACCATGATGGCCAGGCTAGTCTTGAACTCCTGATCTCAGGTGATCCACCCACCTCAGCCTCCCAAAGTGCTAGGATTACAGGCGTGAGCCATCGCGCCCAGCCAACACCTGTTCTTTAGAAGAAACACAGGTGATCCTTTTCCTGCCTGTAGATATTGTCATGCCTGGATTGTTTTTCAGAATGGTTGCAGCTAGGCTTTGATAAGGGAAACATGTTTGAAGACAAAACCTGTGGGTCAAGATGACCAGGGGGAGACCTATGTTAATTCTAGCTAAATAATTATAAGCTTGCTTGGCTCAGAGTACACTGAAGGTTATATACCGAACTAAACTATATTATTATTATATTTCTATATTATATTAGAAATCAAGCGGCAACAGGAGGCCTAAGGTAAAGACCATCTGAGAGCGCAGTAACACTGGTAAACACCGAGGGGTGGTTGCAGAGCAGGCAATACTGCTCTGGTCCCACGAACGCCTTCTCAACATGGAGACTGCATGAGGATCTTGTAAAGAGGGCTTATGCAAAGATCTCTGAGAAGGGAGGCGACCTCTGTTCACAAGGTCCGTCTTTGCAGGTGGGAGCTGGCAAGGAGGAGAAAAGCCTTGCGGGGCAGAGATCACAGAAGGCCTCAGTCTCTGCCTAGTTTCTCAGAATATTGAGTGATTTTAATTGCCTTATGTCCTCAGTGCTCGGGAGATGAAAGCCCCTTGAAGCATTGGGTGTGGTCAGACTCGGTGGCTCCTCATCCGCTGTGCTTCTGATGCAGCTCCACCCTGATAACAATCGGTGATGAACTCAGAGTAGTAGTTTAGCTTGTCTTAGAAGGATCTCAAGTGTTGTTAAACACTCAGAGCACTTAGTTTAGCGGGTTTTAGAAGGATCACAAGTGCTACCACTTCATCCTCCCCTTCCACTCCCATAAGATCAATGAGATTATGCACATAATAAAAGTGTTTGGAGCCCAGAGCTCAGGGCCAAAGCTTGCGTTATTCCCCTGGACCCATGCTGTAAATTCTACTTGTGTCTTTGTCTTTATTTCCTTTTCTCAATCCCTCATCACCGCCAGGACTAAGGGCACCCATGTACAGGGTTGGGGCTGGCACCCCAACAAAACCAACACAAAAGAACAGAGCAGAAGGATGCAAAGGCCCTGTGCTATTTGACAATGAGCCACTGAATAACCAGCTTCAGGCTTTGTGTTATCAGAGATCATAAGTGTCTGTGCTAGGCATGGTGGCTCATGACAATAATCCCTAGCACTTTGGGAGGCCAAGGAGGGTAGGTCACCTGAGCCCAGGAGTTCAAGACCAGCCTGGGAAACATAGGCAGACCCCGTCTCTACAAAAATTGCAAAACTTAGCCAGATGTGGTGGCGCACACCCATAGTCCCAGCTACTTGGGAGACTGAGGTGGGAGGATCACTTGAGCCTGGCAGGTAGAGGCTGCAGTGAGCTGTGATTGTGCCACTGCACTCCCACTCCAGCCTGGAAGACAGAGCAGGACTCTGTCTTGAATAATAATAGTAATAATAAAATATATATATGTGTGTGTATGTGTGTGTGTATGTGTGTGTGTGTCCCTATTATTTACACTTCTTTAAGCTAGGTTTTGTTACTTGCTGCCTTAATAATACATGAACTTTTTGCCTGAGTCCTTGAGAATTCAAATGCCTGATTTTTAATTAAAGCCATCAAGTGCTAGCACATAATAGGGTCTCCACATTAGTTTTGTCTAATGGCAGATGAAGGGCACACAATAGTCCCATGTAAAAAGATGCGTAAGATGACCCTCTGGGGACTCAATGATTAGATCAAGAGAAAAACATTCTTGCATTCCTCCCTTGCCATCTTTAAAATGCATTAAAACCCTCTCATTCATATATATATATATATATATATATGTACACTCTTTTTTTGAGATGCAGTCTCACTCTGTTGCTTAGGCTGGAGTACAGTGGCACAATCTCGGGTCACTGCAACCTCTATCTCCTGAGGGTGATTTTCGTGCCTCAGCCTCACAAATAACTGGGATTACAGGTGCCCACCACCACACCCAGCCAATTTTTGTATTTTTAGTAGAGACAGGGTTTCACCGTGTTGGCCAGGCTGATCTCTAACTCCTGACCTCAAGGGATCTGCCTGCCTCAGACTCCCAAAGTGCTGGGATTATAGGCGTGAGCCACTGTGCCTGGTGTGTGTGTGTGTATGTATATGTGTGTGTGTATGTATTTTTTTCCCTAAGAACTAGAGCGTGCCCTCAGGTCTCAAACCACCCCTGCAGGGGAGATTAAAAGCTAATACTTTATCGAAGGAACCCCTGAGATAGTCAGTCCTTTGCTTATTTATTTTTTTTAAATCATTCATCTATTTAATAATTACTGAGCTTCCATAATATAGAAAAACTGACAAAAAAAGTGGGAGCCTGTAGGCAGACAAGTGAAAAAAAAAGTACAAGTGAATAAATAATACAGGGGAGTTACTGCAAATATCTATCTGGACCACAGCTGAGGCATAAGAAAGGATGTCACGGTGGGTGTGCACCAGACACAGTGGGAGCTGGGCAGAAACAGACACCTTAGCAAAGGGAGCAAAAGGCACTTGGGCAAGAGAGTCAGCCTAGTCCAAGTCCTATCAGGGGACTGCACAGTGTGGTGTGGCTGGAAAAGAGAGTGCAGTGGCAGCAGGCAGGTCTAGGAAGATCTAAAGGATGAAGCCAGCTGTGAGGGGCACAGCCTGCAGGAATGTCACGTGGTGGTCTGAAGTAGCAGTGAATGGAATACTTTCCCATGGCCACAGCAGCTCCTTGAGTGAGAGCTATGGCGCCTTCAGCTGGAGGAGTTAGAGCCCTAGCAGGAATAGAACTGTATAGATTGGAAATTAAAGAAAATGTGGGGATTTCTTTTTTTTTTTTTGAGACGGAGTTTCGCTGTTGTTTTACCCAGACTGGAGTGCAATGGCACGTTCTTGGCTCACTGCAACCTCTGCCTTCTGGGTTCAAGCAATTCTCCTGCCTCACCCTCCCGAGTAGCTGGGATTACAGGCACGCACCACTATGCCCAGCTAATTTTTATATTTTTAGTAGAGACGGGGTTTCACCTCGTTGACCAGGATGGTCTCGATCTCTTGACCTCGTGATCCACCTGCCTCGGCCTCCCAAAGTGCTAGGATTATAGGCATGAGCCACCGCGCCCGGCCGAGGATTTCTTTTATTTTCTCTTTTTTGAAACAGAGTCTCTATTGCCCAGGTTGGAAGTGCAGTGGCATGTTCTCAGTTCATTGCAAACTCCACCTCCTGGGCTCAAGCGATCTTCCCTCCTCAGCCTTCCAAGTAGTTGGGATTACAGGCCTGTGCTACCACGCCCAGCTAATTTCTATATTTCTATCAGAGACAGTGGTTCGCCATATTGACCAGGCTGGTCTCGAACTCCTGGGCTCAAGTGATCCTCCTGCCTCAGGCTCCTAAATTGCTACCATACAGGTTTGAGCCATGGTATCTGGTCCCCAGGTGATGTCAAACAGCAGATCTAGGGTCCTCAGTTAGGTATTAAGTACCTGAACTCACTATATACAGGAAACAGGGCAGAGATGGCAGCCCAGACTCCACCTTGAATACCAACTCCAACTGACTGGTAGTGGCTACCTGGAGTGCTGTATTGAGAAAAACTTCAAAACACTTTGAATTCCACAAAAAAGAGTGCTTGTGCTTTATTAGCGATGTCTGCTGTGGGCTTCAGATCCCCAAATAGTACCTTGAGTGGCAGGAAATTGCAATTTCCAGCATCATGTATTGCTTCTTACTGGGGTTGCAGGAATGTGCCAATCACCCATGATATAAAGATATTGAAGATTAATTTCTCCTGGGGTCTTCTGTGAAAGTAAGTGGGAGGGTTCCCCCAGCCTTAGGCTTACCAACCCTGTCCTCCCTCCAACACCCTGGTGCCAGTTTGCCACGCCTTCCCAATCCTCCATGGTTCTATCCCTGCTGCATTCATCACCTTTAAATGTCATTATCTTCTGAATGTAACTCTGACCCTCTTTTCTTGCAGCCAAGACACAACTAATTCATTACACAACAGTCTCTCTAACCAAGAAAGGCAACTTTCCTTTTCTTTTTTTTTTTTTTCAATAATAGAGGTGGGGTTTCTCCATGTTGGTCAGGCTGGTCTTGAACTCCTAACCTTGTGATTCGCCTGCCTCAGCCTCCCAAAGTGCCAGGATTACAGGCATGAGCCAACGTGCCTGGCTTTTTTTTTTTTTTGAGACAGAGTTTCGTTCTCGTTGCCCAGGCTGGAGTGCAATGGCACGATCTCCGCAAACTGCAACTTCTGCCTCCTGGGTTTAAGTGATTCTCCTGCCTCAGCCTCCAAGTAGTTGAGATTACAGGCATGCACTGCCACACCCGGCTAATTTTGTATTTTTAGTAGAGACGGGGTTTCTCCATGTTGGTCAGGCTGGTCTCGAACTCCCGACCTTGGGTGATCCGCCCACCTCGGCCTCCCAAAGTGCTGGGATTACAGGCTTGAGCCACCATACCCAGCCGGTGACCTTCCTTTAAAAGATGTGGCTAATAAAAAAAAAATAAAAAATAAAAAAAAAAAGATGTGGCCAACAAACAATCCTGATTTCTCTACTTTTCCTTTTATTTTCCATTTCCTGGTGTCGTCCTCCCCTCCCGGTGAGGCTCATGGCTCTCAGACAATGGCCACAGTGCTGGTAAAAGACAGAGGAGTATTCTATACACTAGGGCACTAGGCCATGGTACAGCTGGCAGGAAGAGAGGTGTAATTATATTGTATCTTGGAGCCACCAGCAATGAATTTCTGCATAAAGGACTAGATTTGCCATGTATTATTTACACCAGCATCAATTTTCCCAGCTGGCTCTATTTACTGTGCAGATTCTCCTGTCTGTTTATGGGCAAGGCCATGGTTCAGCACCTCTAGTTACGCTGTACTGTGGAGGGGCCCCACAGGGCACCATGCATATTAAACAAGTGGCTGGATTCACCAGGAGCAGGTCAGATCCTCCCTTCCTGTTAAATTATATCCCTGGGACTGCAGCGAGCCCACATGTTTTCATCTAATCATGGTGATGCATGCACGTCTGAAACCCAATCAGCAAGAGGAAAGGAGGAATAACTGTTCTTTGGGCCTCACTGGGGGAAACTGAAAAACAACCTTCTGGGGGAAAATCAGGTGGCTCTAGGGCTCGGGGAATTGCCTTTTAATATTTTTAAGAGCAAAACAGAGATGAAGAAGAGTATTTAATTTATAAGCTTATTTCCACCCAGTAACTCAGAGACAGAGCTAAGGGAGAGTGGCCCCCATTTAACAAATGAAAAACCAAGAGGCAGCAGTGGGGATATGTCCCCTTCCTAAAGGGCCACTTTGGGGTTTGGAAGCTGACATTTAAGCAGCAACAGCAAAGACAAGTTAGAGGCTTTCCCGGCTTGGCCACTGAGCTAGGATGGAGCACAGGACACATGGTGATACACAGGTTATCCATCCAGTGGCCAGCATGCCTCTTCAGAGATGCTCCCAGCCAGGGTGAACTTGGTTTCCACTGGAAACATACACATTCAAAATGAGGGAAGGAAATGTGGTACCAGCATGAATTTCTGGGTCCTCGCACTGCAGCATCCTCTCTCGCCTGTGGTTTATATGCTTATAGAGAGTGAGGACATGGAAACCAAGATGTCTCTTCTGGCCAGCCTGAGAACTTCTGTGGTCATCAGTGCCAGGTGGCAGTAAACAGCAGGCATTACTGGGAAGGAAAGTTGGCAGGTTTTCCAAATACTACACAGGTCACATCTGATCGACCTGTAACATGGTGCTCTGCTCTGAGGTCCCCCAGGTCCCAATGTCTACCATCTTCTGGAAACCTGTGGGCTGGAAGAAGGAATAGGAAGGAATAAGTGGAATTAAGCAACCCAAGTGGGTAGCTTCTTTAGTTGCAAGGTTTCAGCCTCTAAAGAGTTCTTCTCGCCAAGGTGCAGTGGCTCACGCCTGTAATCCCAGCATTTTGGGAGGCAGAGGAGGGTAGATCACTAGGTCAGGAGTTCGAGACCAGCCTGGCCAATATGGTGAAACCCTGTCTCTACTAAAAATACAAAAATTAGCTGGGTGTGGTGGTGCATGCCTGTAATCCCAGCTACTTGGGAGGTTGAGGCAGGAGAACCACTTGAACCCAGGAGGTGGAGGTTGCAGTGAGCCAAGATTGTGCCACTGCACTCCAGCCTGGGCGACAAAGCAAGACTCTGTCTCAAAAAAGAAAAAAAAAAAAGGCCGAGCGTGGTGGCTCACACCTGTAATCCCAGCACGTTGGGAGGCCGAAATAGGTGGATTACCTGGCTCAGGAGTTTGAGACCAGCCAGGCCAACATGGGGAAACTCCATCTCTACTAAAAATACAAAATTAGCTGGGCGTGTTGGCACATGCCTATAATCCCATCTACTCAGGAGGCTGAGGCAAGAAAACTGCTTGAACCTGGGAGGCAGAAGTTGCAGTGAGCCAAGATTACACCACTGTACTCCAGCCTGGGCAACAAGAGCGAAACTCCATCTCAAAAAAACAAGCAAATAAAGAGTTCTTCTCAAATACATATGTGAGTATGGAAACCACCCTCCAGGGCCCAAGATTATTGGCATCCTCCTGGGGCTGGCTCACCTGTCGGGGAGATTTGATCAGACATGCCATGCGCCGGCCGCCTGATGCTCCTGCTCCATTGATGGTGTCCAGGAGAATCCGAGTGCTGGGCACAAAGCTCCAGGAGTGTCCCAGGGCAGGTTTGAGCCTACCGCTGTCCCTGTCTCGAGTTATGTGGTTGGTCACCTGCAGCAAAAACAGACTTACAGGTCCATAATGCTAGTATAAAGGACATCTGTTACTACTGCTTCATTTTACAGACAGGAGAACGGAGGCCTACCACGGAGAAATAACTTCCCCAAGGTTACAAAACCTAATGGCAGGTCTACAACCAGAACCTGGGCCTCCTGACTTGTGTCCAGATCTTCCCACTAAACTTTGATGCCTCGGGCTTGACTTGAACCAGAAGGTGATGGGGCACACGTCTGGGAAAAAGCAGTGCTAGCTGTACTTTCCAGGAAAGCCAGTGGTGGGCTTAGATCTACTGTACCACCAACCCAACAAATGGGCATCCAGAGACCATGTCCACCACACTTTTTTTTTTTTGAGACAGGGTCTCACTTTGTCACCCAGCCTGGAGTGCAGTGGCATGATCATGACTCACTGCAGCCTCCGCCTCCTGGGCTCAAGCGATCCTCCCACTTCAGCCTCCCAAGTAGCTGGAACTACAGGGGTGTACCACCATGCCTGGCTCATGTTTTGTATTTTTTGTAGAGACAGGGTGTCACCATGTTGTCCAGGCTGGTCTCAAACTCTTGAGCTCAAGCAATCTGCCAGTCTCAGCCTCCCAAAGTGCTGGGATTGCAGGCATGAGCCACCGTGCCTGGCCTGTTTGTTTTTGAGATGAGGTTTTGCTCTGTTGCCCAGGCTGGAGTGCAGTGGCATGATCATAGCTCACTGAAGCCTCGACCTTCCAGGCTCAAGCAATCCTCCTGCCACCAAGGCTACCCGGATTTTGTACTTTTTATAGAGGTGCAATTTTGCCATGTTGCCCAGGCTGGTCTCGAACTCCTGGGCTAACGTGATCCACCAGCCATGGCTTCCCAAAGTGCTGGGATGTACGGGCATAAACCACTACACCTGGCCTATTTTTTTTTTCATGAGGTTAGTTTAGTTAGAAAGTTGGTTAAGGCTGGGCTCACACCTGTAATATCAACATTTTGGGAGGCTGAGGCGGGTGGATTGGTTGAGCCTGGGAGGTTGAGCTGCAGTGAGCAGTGATTGCACCCTCACAATCCAGCCTGGGCAACAGAGTGAAACCCTATCTTAAAAAAAAGGAAAGAAAAAGAAAAAAGAAAAAAAAGTTGGTTAAATGTATAAGTAAATATGCAGAAAAAATATTTTATGGAGATATGTAAAAATATTAATATGGTTTCTGTGGATATAGAGATTGATGGCAAATATGAATCATATATTTTTTTATCCTTTCTATGAGAAAGAAGCAAGCAGACTTTAAAAAAAACTACCTCATAAGCAGAAAAAGTTACTTCAACAGCAAAAACATCCATTCATATGAAGCTCTGGAAAAGGCCAAACTATTGGGATGGAAAACAGATCAGTGGCTGCACGGGCCTGGGGGACCCTTTGGTAAGGTCACAAGACTGGATACAACTATCTCCATTAGTCGAATTTCAAGGAGAAAGTTACTCTATGTAAGTTACACCTCAATAAACCTGACTAAAAAGAAAAAGGTAGGAAAAAACCAATCAACAAACAAAGCCAATTCCTGATTCCTTAAGCTATTTATGGTGCAGAGCTTTAGCTGACCCAGGAAAGCAGGGATCTGTCCCCTTCCTAAAGGGCCACTTTGGTGTTTGGAAGCTGACATTGAAAGGAAATAAAGAGCTAGCAATAACTAAAAATCAAGTTCACTGGCCAAGCCTGCTTCCTCACCACCACTGCCATGCCAAGGTCCCGGGCCAGGGTCTTCAGCTCTCGGGCCAGCTGCATCATCAAGGCCAAGCCTGCAGGAGGAGGAGAAGCAGAGAGGGAGGGCAGCGGGGAACCAGGGATGGGGCTGGCCAGGGGCCAGAATCCAGAGCTGGGAGGCGAGGTCACATTCCACTGACCCCAGGCTCTGCCACATCACTCACCTTCCCTCTGCTGACCTCCCAGAAGTGGGGAGACTACCGCAGTGACTGAGTCCACGACCACCACCTTCATAGTTCCTGAAGAACCAGTCACCTGAGGGAATGTGGGGGAAGCACTCACGAACCTCTTGGCCTCTAGGACACATTACAGGACAAGCCTGCTCTTCTGTCTGAAACTAGTAAGAAATAACTGTCCCCCACCCTCGTGGGGGTCTAGGGGAGGGATAGCAGGGGGTAGGGAATTGGGGAGGGATAACATTAGGAGAAATACCTAATGTAGATGACAGGTTGATGGATGCAGCAAACCACCATGGCACATGTATACCTATGTAACAAACCTGCACATTCTGCACATGTATCCCAGAACTTAAAGTATAATAAATAAATTAAAAAAATAAATAAATAACCCCCCTCATCCCAAATACAGCTAGCTGCATCACAGAACGTCATCAGCAGCAATGTCTCCCTCATCCCATTGGTATGTATAACAGACTTCACTGAAGACTTGAGTCGAAATAAAGGATTTAAATCACAGGACATCAAAACTAAAGTGGCCAGGTGCAGTGGCTCACACCTGTAATCTCAACACTTTGGGAAGCCACGGCAGTGTATCACTTGAGATCAGGAGTTCGACACCAGCCTGGCCAACATGGCGAAACCCTATCTCCACTAAACATACAAAAATTAGCTGGCTGTGGTGGTGCACACATGTAATCCCAGCTACCTGGGAGGCTGAAGCAGGAAAATCGCTTGAACCTGGGAGGTGTAGTTTGCAGTGAACTGAGATTGCACCACTGCACTCCAGCCTGGGCAACAGATCAAGACTCTCAAAAAAAAAAAAAAAAATTTAAAACCATACTAAAGTCATCACATTTCAGAAAGCCCAATGTAGTCCTGAGGCCTTTCTGGTCATGGATCTCTCAGCAGCCATCTTTCTCCTGCATCCAGCCTCCCACCATAGTGGTAGGCCCTTCTCTTCCTTTGCTGACTCCCCACCTTCTTTCTCCTGTCCTGCTAACTACCACCCTTAAATTTCTAACTTCCTTTGCTGAAGAGTTTAGCCTTCTCTTTACTCCACTGTCTCCTTCTAGATCATGACTCCAGGCCTCATCTTCCATATCTAAAATGCCTCCAAATAAATTCCCTAAGTCTTGCTCTGTCACCCAGGCTGGAGTGCAGTGGCATGATCTCAGTTAACTGCAACCTCTCTCTATGGGTTTAAGTGATTCTCATGCCTCAGCCTCCTAAGTAGCTGGGACTACAGGTGCACACTACCACATCCAGCTAATTTTTGTATTTTTAGCAGAGACGGATTTTACCAAGTTGGCTAGGCTGGTCTCACACTCCTGGCCTCAAGTGATCTGCCCACCTTGGCCTCCCAAAGTGCCAGGATTAGAGGCATGAGCTAGCATGCCCAGCCTGGTGCCATCTTTGTAACCATAATTTCCTGTCTTTACACACGCAGGAGCATCCTCCTGGTTTCCCTGGATTTAAATTGTTTTTGTTGCTTCTTTTCTCTTCTCCCTTACTTCTTATATCCTGATTCTGGTTCTCTCTCTCTGTCTCTCTCTTTCTTTTTGTAGACAGGGTCTCACTATGTTGCCCAGGCTAGTCTTGAACTCCTGGGTTCAAGTGATCCTCCTGCCTCGGCCTTCCAAAGAGTTGGGATTATAGGCATGAGCCACGGCTCCCGGCCTCAGATTCTTAACCCATAGAAACTGTGAGATAAGAAATACATGTCTTAAACCACTAAGGTTTTGATAACTTATTATGCAACAATAAAAGATATGCCATCTCATGGTCCTGTAGTACAAAATATAGTCTTCTGATCTGGAATGGAGAGGACTTGGCTGTAGGGTTAGTTCTTGTCCTAAATATGTTGTCAACTTTGGTCAACTCACTTCACTTCTCTGGCCTTCACTCTTCTCATCTCTAAAAGTGAGATCAGTACTACTCAGCTTCATGTCTCAACAAGCTGGTGGGTCATAACCAGCTATGACCTATGACTTCTGAGGCAAGTATTTGTTCAAAATTTGTAGGATACAGGGTCTAGCTCTCTTACCCAGGCTAAGGTGCAGTGGCATGATCAGCTCACTGCAGCCTCCAACTCCTGGGCTCAAGCAATCCTCTCACTGTAGTCTCTCGAGTCATTAAGATTACAGGTGTGGGTCACCACTCCCAGCTTGTTCAACTATTTTATGTTCTAAAGTTTGTAAAAACCACCGACTCTATATACAGTCCTGGGGATGCCCGTATGAACATGTCATGCTTTGGGGTGAGAGAAAAGGTTTGAGGTGAACTATTCTATCTTTAAGGTATCTTCCAAATCGAGTAGTTTATAAATCAGTGCACCAAACCCTGTCTAAGCACCCAACACGAATGGCAAAGTACCAAACCAAATGCCATTCTAAATCCTCCCTGTTAACAGGACTCTGAATGTGTTCAGGCCCCAGGAAGAAATCTGACTTTAGGGATAGTGGGCCCAGGCCTTAGTCCAAGATACACACGTAACTCCATTTTGGCCAACCAGATGTAAGGGGAAGAGGGATGCCTACCAGTGGGCTCTGGAGAAAGATTCTTCCTTCCTGATAAAAGGGGAAGAGGTACAAAAAAGAACCATCTATCTTTCACTGACCTGAATCTGGATATGGATGCATGAAGACAAGATGCTTAGAGCTATAGCAACCTCTTTGCAACCATGAGGGGAAGAACAAGAAAATCAGATATACAACCTATTGCCCTGATAGCATGGACCTGCCAACCTCCCAACTCATGTGAGATAATTAAATGTCCTCAAGGTTCAAGTCTCTGTCAGACAACCTCTATTACTTACAGCTAAAAATATTCCTCACTCATCTAGTGGGGAATGCAGAGATAAATATGACCTGATCCTTCCGCTCAAGGGGCTTTACTGTTCAGCAGGGAAGATGAACACGTAAACAATGAGGTATATGATTTAGGTGCTCAGGAGTTCCATCCTGAGAGTGGCAAGCATAGCTGGAGTCATCAGATTGCACATCTGCATTTCCAAACAGTCTGTAGTAGGACACTTGTCCACAGAGGTAGCACCTGGCAAGCTGAGTTAAGCAAGGAGGTGCAAAACAGTAGGCTCACCTGCTGAACCACAGTGCCTCGGAGCTCCTGCAGCACATCCAGCATCTGGAAGATGTCGAATGCATACACCACCTGGATCCTCTGGAGAGCTTCTGCCTTAAGGGGTGGAAAAGAGAAGCCAGGGCTTTAGATAAGAGAGAGCAGGGGGTCAAGGTAAGGCTGAGAAGGAAGAGGCAGCTGGATGTAAGGACTCAGGTCCAGGGTGGCAAACGAGCATTGTCTAATGGGCCAGTTGTCACAGCGGTGGCTGCCTGGGTGCTGAGCTATAAAGTACTCAGTGGGAAAGAGGGATACGACCAATTAGCGATGTCTCTCATGGGCGAGAAATGGACTGGAAACATAAAGAAGCTCAGTGTTTGCCAGCCCTGATTTACGATATGCAAGGAGTTGGGTTTCCTGGAAGAATCAGTGTGAGCAGCACCCCAAATGGGATGATGGCATCAACAGGGGTGGCTTAAGGAATACACGATGTATTAATAGAACAGCAAATTTCAAGGCAGGGAATGACTACTCACCCCCAGTTCTTACAATGTAAGGGATAATGGGGTTTTCTTGTGGTCAGAATCTCAACGGAATCCAGCATGCTGCCCCTTACCTGTTCCTCCTCATCCTGGGTTTTAGCCTGAAGCAGCTGGAGGAGGCGGGAAGCTGTCAGCCCTCCACTGGAATCTACGTATAGGACGTTTTGCTGCAGGCCGTGGGCCACATTTGCTGCCACACAAAGACATACCTGGGGGTGGGGGCATTGAATGAACTTGACACTTTAGAGAAGGTCCAGAATGGGAGCTCTCCACCAAACCTTGCCCAGATTCCAGGAACACAAATGGGCCAAGTCCAAGCCCCACTCCTTATTATCCATCTTCTCTCCATTGGGCTCTGAACCCAACAGTACACTGAAGCTCCCCCAGGGACCCTGGCCTATGCATCCACTACTCCCATCCCCAAATCCTTCTGACTGCTGGCCTCACGTGTACCTGAGTTTTGCCGCTACCTGGGCCTCCTACAATTTCAGTAACTTCTCCAGTATAGAGACCAGCATCAAGCAGTTTGTCCAGGCTTATGGAAAAAGAGAAGAAAATCAACACAGGAGGTTAAGAGGAGGAGAGGGGAAAAGGTACCAAGAAGAAAAGTAAGACATTCCTTTCAAGCACTGGTTCTGTCTTTGAACATCACTGGCTAGGAGGCTTCTCCTGGTGTTTTCTTCTGGGAAGAATGGAATACCCAAATGTTCCTTCTCTGATCTCTCTTCATCCCTCCAGAGAAGCCTTTGCCACCCCATCAGGAGGTCTTCCTTTCATTTTTCATCTCAGGCTCTGTGGGTTTCCTTTTTCTTTTTTTGAGAGTTTCTCTCTGTTGTCCAGGCTGGAGTGCTGGAGTACAGTGGCACAATCTCCACTCGCTGCAACCTCTGCCTCCCAGGCTCAAGTGATTCTCCTACCTCAACCTCCTGAGTAGCTGGAATTACAGGCATCCGCCACCATGCCCCGCTAACTTTTAAAAATTAGAGATGGGGTTTCACTATGTTGGTCAGGCTAGTCTTGAACTCCTGACCTCAAGTGATCTGCCCGCCTCAGCCTCCCAAAGTGTTGGAATTACAGGTGTGAGCCACCATACCCAGCTGTTTCTGGGTTTCCTTGATAGCATTTCCCATAATTTGTCATTTTTTTTTTTCAAACTTTGATCGCATGCCTGTAGTCCCAGCTACTCAGGAGGCTGAGGCAGGAGAATTGATTAGACCCAGGAGGCAGAGGTTGCAGTGAGCCAAGATTGCACCACTGCACTCCAGCCTGGCGACAGAGTGAGACTCCATCTCAAAAAAAAAAAAAAAGCCAAACAAAAAACTTTGAGATAATTATAGATTCCCAGGAAGCTGCAAAAAGTCCACAAACCCTTCACTTGGTTTCCCTTAATAATAACAACTGTACCACAAAATGTATTGTACAAGCCAGGGGCCTGTAGTACCAGTTACTTGGGAGGCTAGGGTGAGAGGATCACTTGAGTCCACGAGTTCAAGTCTAGCCCAGGTGACATAGCAAGACCCTTATCTTTAAAAAAAAAAAGTGCTATAGTATATCACAAATAGCAAACTGACATTGGTACTATCCACAGAGCTTGTTCGGATTTCACCAGTGTTCCTAGCTTTCAAGCGCATGTGTTGATATGTCTAGTTCTATGCCATTTTATCACATATGTAGATTTACACAACCACTATAATCAAGACACAGAACATTTCCATCACTATAAGGCTTCCTCCTGCTACCCTTTCATAGCCACATTCCTCCCATTCACCCCTAATCCCCAACCCCTGGCAACCACTAAATCTCTATTATGTTATTTCAAGAACAAAGTTATATACATAGAATTATACACTATGTGACCTTTGTGATTGGCTTTATTTTTTTATTTTTTGAGATGGAGTCTTGCTCTGTTGCCCAGGCTGGAGTGTAACGGCACAATCTCAGTTCACTGCAACCTCCACCTCCAGAGTTCAAATGATTCTCCTGCCTCAGCCTTCCACACCTGGGATTACAGGCGTGAACCACTGTGCCCAGTGAGCTTTTTTTGTTGTTGTTGTTTGAGATGGAGTCTCACTCTGTTGCCCAGGCTGCAGTGTAATGGCATGATCTCAGATCACTGCAACCTCCACCTCCCAGGTTCAAGCGATTCTTCTGTCTCAGACTCCTGAGTAGTTGGGATTACAGGCATGCGCCGCCACAGGTGGATAATTTCTGTATTTTTTAGCAGAGATGAGATTTTTGTCATGTTGGGCAGGCTGGTCTCGAACTCCTGACCTCAAGTGATCTGTCCACCTCAGCCTCCCAAAGTGCTGGGATTAAAGGCATAAGACACCTCACCCAGCCCTGTGATTGGCTTTTTTTACTCAGCATCATTCCCTTGAGATCCATCCCAGTTGTTGTATATATGGATAGTTCACTCTGTTTTATTGCTAAAAAGTATTTCATGGTATGGAGGTACCACAGTTTACTTAACCTTTCATCCATTTAAGGGCATTTGGTTGTTTCTACTTTGGGGCTACTATGAATAAATCTGCTGTAAGCGGCCGGGCGCGGTGGCTCAAGCCTGTAATCCCAGCACTTTGGGAGGCCGAGGCGGGTGGATCACGAGGTCAAGAGAACAAGACCATCCTGGTCAACTTGGTGAAACCCAGTCTCTACTAAAAATACAAAAAATTAGCTGGGCATGGTGGCGCGTGCCTGTAATCCCAGCTACTCAGGAGGCTGAGGAAGGAGAATTGCCTGAACCCAGGAGGCGGAGGTTTCGGTGACCTGAGATCGCACCATTGCACTCCAGCCTGGGTAACAAGAGTGAAACTCCGTCTCAAAAAAAAAAAAAAAAAAATAAAATAAAATAAAATAATAAATAAAACTGCTATAAGCATTTATGTACAGGTTTTTGTATAAACCCAAGTTTTCACATCTTTGGGATAAATGCCCAAGAATACAATTGCTGGGTGGTAAGGTAAATGTAATATTATTTTATAAGAAACTAGCAAACTATTTTCCAGAGTGTCTGTGCCATTTTACATCTCCACTAGCAATATGTATATGAGTAGTCCAGTGTTGCCACATCCTTGACGGCATTTGGTGTTCTCACTATTTTTGCATTTTAGTCTTTCTGATAGGTGTGTCGTAATAGCTCATTGTGTTTTTAATTTGCATTTCCCTAATAGTTAATAGTGGTGAACTTTTTTTTGTTTTGTTTTAGATAGAGTCTCATGTCTCACTGTGTCACCCAGGCTACAATGCAGTGGCATGATCACAGCTCACTGCAACCTTGACCTCCCAGGCTGAGGCGATCCTGCCACCTCAGCTCCCCCAAGAGACTACAGGCATGTGCCACCACATCTAGCTAATTTTTGTATTTTTGGGGTAGAGACAGGGTTTTTGCCATGTTGCCCAGGCCAGTGTTGAACTCCTGAGCTCAAGTGATCTGACCACCGCAGCCTCCCAAAGTGCTGGGATTACAGGTGTGAGCAACTATATCCATCTTCTAATTGAATTGTTTGTTACTGTTGGGTTTTAAGAATTCTTTATACATTACAGACACCGGCCCTTTGTTGAATACATCACTTGCAACTATTTTTCCCATTCTGTACTTGTCTTTTCATTCTGTTTTGCACAGCAAAAGTTTTTAATTTTGATTAGGCCCAATTAATCAAAAATTTTTCATGGATTATGAAAAATTTGACACTTTTGGTGTCAAATCTAAGAACTCTTTGCCTAGATTTTGTCCTGTTTTGTTCTAAAAATTAGACAATTTTATTTTACATTTAAGTCCATAATCCATTTTCAGTCAACTTTTATATAAGGTATAAGTTTTAGGTCTATTATTGTGTATTTTTAGCCTAAGATGTCTAATAGCTCCAGTGCCCTTTGTTCAAAGGCTGTCTTTCTTCCCTTACATTGCTTTTGTACCTTTGTAAAAAATCAATTGTGTGTAATCTCAGCATTTTGGGAGGCTGAGGTGGGAGGATTTCTTGAACTCCGAAATTCGAGGCTAGCCTGGGCAACATAGTGAAACCTTGTCTCTATAAAAAAATAAAAATAGGCTGGTCTGGTGGCTTACTCCCATAATCTCAGCACTTTGGGAGACCGAGGCAGGTGGATCATCTGAGGTCAGGAGTTTACGATCAGCCCAGCCAACATGGTGCAACCCTGTCTCTGCTAAAAGTACAAAACAAGCTAGCTGGCCATGGTGACACGTGCCTGTAATCCCAGCTATTCCAGAGGCTGAGACAGGAGAATCACTTGAACCCGGGAGGTGGAGGCTGCAGTGAGCCAAGATCACACCACTGCACTCCAGCCTGGGCAAAAAGAAACTCCATCTGAAAACAACAACAACAACAACAAAAACAAAACAAATACAAATAGCCAGGCATGGTGGCCTACACCTGTAATCCCAGCTACTTGGGAGGCTTGGGGTGGAAGGATTGCCTGAGCCCAGGGAGGTCAAGGCTGCAGTGAGCTGTAATAGCACCAGGGCCCTCCATCCTGGGTGACAGAGCAAGACCCTGCCTAAAAAAAAATCAGTTGTATATACTTGTGGAGGTCTAGTTCTGGGTTCTGTTGGGTTCCATTGATCTGTGTCCACCTGTCCCTTGGCCAATACCACACTAGGCTGGATTATGTAGCTATATAGCAAGTCTTACCCTGAGTAAACTGATTCCTCCAACTATACCTTTTTTTTTTTTTTTAAATAAAGATAGGGTTTCACCATGATGGCCAGGCTGGTCTTGAACTCCTGACCTCAGGTGATCCACCCACCTCCGCCTCCCAAAGTGCTGGGATTACAGGCATGAGCCACTGCGCCCAGCCACCAACTATCCTTTTTCCAAATTGTTTTAGCTAATCTAGGTAAAATTGGTCTTTCCACAATTATTAGAATCAGTTTGTCTATGTCTATTAAAAAAACCTGGCTGGGATTTTTATAGAAACTGCATTAAATCTACAGATCAACTTAGGGAGAATTGAAATCTTTTTTTTTTTTCCAAGATGGGGTTTCACCATATTGGTCAAGCTGGTCTCAAACTCCTAACATCAGGTGATCCGCCCGCCTCAGCCTCCCAAAGTCCTGGGATTACAGGCGTGAGTCACTGTACTCGGCTGAAATCCTTATTATGTTCAGTCTCCCAATCCATGAACACAGTACATGTCATCCATTTGTCTGAGTCATCTTAGTTCTTTTTCATCAGCAATTTAAAATTTCAGCAGATTCTACACATGCTTTGTTAGACTTATACCTAAGTATTTAATTTTATCTGAAGCAACTATAAATGGTATTGTTTTTTTGTTTTTGTTTTTGAAACAGAGCTTCACTCTGTCACCCAGGCTGGAGTGCAGTGGTGCAATCTCCACTCATGTAACCTCTGCCTCCCAGGTTCAAGTGATTCTTCTGTCTCAACCTCCCGAGTAGCTGGGATTACAGTCACCTGCCACTATGCCCGCTAATTTTTGTATTTTTAGTAGAGACCAGGTTTCACCATGTTGGCCAGGCTGGTCTTGAACTCCTGACCTCAGGTTATCCACTTGCCTTGGCCTCACAAAGTGCTGGGATTACAGGCATGAGCCACTGCGCCTGGCCAATAAATGGTAGTGTTTTTTATTTTAGTTTCAGCATGTCCATTGTGAGTATAGAGAAATGTAGTTGATTTGTATGTGTTGATCTTGTATCCTCACTAGTCCTAGGAGTCTGTAATTATTATTATTAGTAGTAGTAGTAATTATTTTTTATTTGCTTTTCTCTGTCTCACTCCTCTAAGCTGAGGGCACCGTGGGGCAAGGACTGGGTCCTATCCCTATTGCATCCCCAGCACTAGCACAGTGCCTGAAACACAGGAGGCGCCCAATAATCATTCCAGAAAAATGAATAATAGAAATGTGTTATCACTTTTAATTAGCTTGTGTATCATCAACACTGGCTGTGCAAGCCTTGGGATAAACCTCATGGCATGCCAATTCCTAATCCAGGTTCTGTCCCTCAACCACATGAAACAGTCCCCACCTGCCCTCCACACCCTGCCCGATCTCTGGGCTGAAGCTTCTTCTATGCCATGTGCCGTACCAACGCCTTACCACATGCATCCCTTTTCTAGCCCTACAAGTATCTTCACAGGTTCCAGTCCTTAAAATGGTTCTTGAGGCCGGGCGTGGTGGCTCACGCCTGTAATCGCAGCACTTTGGGAGGCCGAGATTCAGACCATCCTGGCCAACATGGTGAAACACCATCTCTACTTAAAAAGATGCAAAAATTAGCTGGGCATGGTGGTGGATGTCCGTAATCCCAGCTATTCAGGAGGCTGAGGCGGGAGAACTGTTTAAGCAGGAGGCGGAGGTTGCAGTGAGCCGAGATCACACCACTGTACTCCAGCCTGGTGAGAGAGCGAGACTCTTTCTCAAAAAAAAAAAGAAAAAAGAAAAAGAAAAGGTTCTTGAAGACCTCCCATGGCCTCTCTGTATATGTCAAGCAGCACTTTAGTAAGCACCCTATCCATTTAATTCCAGGGACCCCCACGATGATACCCGCAGGTTCCTCTGGTTGCCGCTCTAGCCCTGTGGCTTCTTGAGATAATTGTGCTCACCCCATCTCTGTTGAATAAGCATCTAGCCTCTGCCACTCCTGATTCTATTCTTCCCATTGAAATCAAGGGAACCCCAGGGTGGGTCCCCAGTGTGGTCCCCAGACCAGGTGCAGCAGCAACCTTTAGGGACTGGCTAGAAATGCAAATTCTCAGCTCCCCTCCCCAAGACCTACTGAATCAGAAACTCTGGGAATGGAGCCCACACTTGAAACCTGCGTTTCAACAAGGCCTCCAGGTGATTCTGATACACACTCAGGTTTCAGAATCATTAGACTAGTTAGTCTCAATCCTGCCTGTACATTAAAATCAGGGGAGTTTTTTTAAAAAAATGCCTACATCAGCAGTACCCAAAGTTGTCTGCACATTAGATTCACCTGGGAGCTTCAAAAAAAATACTGATGATGGATTGGGCAAGGTGGCTCACACCTGTAATCCCAGCACTTTGGGAAGCTGAGGTGGGTGAATCATGAGGTCAAAAGTTCCAGACCAGCCTGACCAACATGGTGAAACTCCATCTCTACAAAAAAAAAAAACCACATAAAAATAGCCAGGTGTGCTGGCGCATGCCTATGTTCCAGCTACTCAGGAGGCTGAGGCAGGAGAATCACTTGAACTTGGGAGGTAGAGGTTGCAGTGAGCTGAGATCATGCCATGACACTCCAGCCTGGGTGACAGAGCAAGACTCAGTCTCAAAAAAAAAAAAAAAAAACCACTGATGCCTGGCCAGGCATGGTGGCTTATACCTGTCATCTCAGCACCTTGGGAGGCCCAGGTGGGAGGACTGCTTTAGCCCAGGACTTTGAGATCAGCCTGGGCAACATAGCAAGACCTTGTCTCTACAAAAAAAAAAAAAATTTTCTTTTTTTTTTGATTAGCCAGGCATGGTGGTAAGCACCTGTAGTCCCAGCTACTTGGGAGGCTGAGGCGGGAGGACTGCTTGAGTCCAGGAGTTCAAAGCTGAAGTGAGCTATGATCGTGCACCACTGCATTCCAGCCTGGGCAACACAGCAAGACCCTGTCTGTGGAAAACAAATTTAAAAACACTGACGTCTGTGTCCCACTCCCAGTGAATGTGATTAACTGGTGTGGGGAAGACTTGGGCTTTGTAATGTTTAAAAGAGTCCTCGGGTGATTCCAATGTGCACACAAGTTTGGGAACCACTGGCCCAGACTAATTTAGAATTTCTAGAGTTGGGACCAGAGCATAAATATCTCTTTTTCAGTTTCCCAGATGAAATTTAACGTGTGGCTGGGGTTGAACCACTGATATTGACTCCAGTCAAGAATCAGCCACATCCTTGGCTGTGGAGATTAGTCTGTATAAGGTATTCCCAAATCCACCTTCCAGCCAACCTCTCACCTGAGTTTCCATTTCATGCCTCTCCTACTGCCCAGAGGACCTTCCTAGCAATATGTCCCCATCACCCCTAACTCCACATGTCAACAGGGAGAGACCCGTCTTGCCTCGTGAAGCAGAAGTACACCTCGGTTTTACCACTGCCTAGAATGCAGGTGAGTTCTGGGATTTCTCCTCTGCCTTTCCCTCTGAACTGCCTTTTAGCCATTCTTTCAGTCCATTCACACTTCACCTCAATGTCTCCTATTTCCTGAAGACCTTATTCTAAAATGAGGGATATTAGGATGAACATAACTAACTCTGGCTTGTGAGGAATAATCAATATCCCTCATGAACACAGCTTTTCCCAAGGTATGTAATATGCTATAACACCCAGTAAGGCATCACTGCGCCTCAGCACTAAAGGCTCTGAGGTGGCCCACAACAGAGAAACCTGTTTAATTTGGATTCGTCAGGCACGTCTCAAACTTCTGACTACAGAACTCCCCTCCTCCCAAGTTTTAAAGTTACACTGTTAACCGTCCACAGAACACTATAAGAAAGGCTAGACACCAGGCGAGCCAGCTTTGATTCTTCACCATACATTCCTCTTGATAGTAGGCCTTGTCACAGTGCTTCAACATGTCTGTCACCTGCCCTAGACTGGACTCGCACACCCCAGACCAGCACTGCCAGGGCCCTGCTTGGCCTCTGCCACCCTTCCACCCTGCACACCTCTACCCCACTGCCTATAACCCTGATTTCACAATGGCTTCCCACCTCTAGGCGGATGAGTTAGAGCTGCATTCCTAGACTTGGGATTATGACAGGCATGACCTCAAATAACTGGTCTGCCGTTTGCTAACTGCACAACCTTGAGCAAGTCTTTTAACCTGAGTCCCAACTTCTTCGCCTATGGAATAATGATTTAAACAGCAACATGTTCATTGGTGGTTGTGATGAATAAATAAAATAATGTACGGTGAAGTGCTGAGCACCATGCCTGTTCATGGAAAGCATTCAGCAAAAGTTAATCTGTTCCTCCAAGCCCAAGTCCCGCCTTCTTCAGAGCACTCCTGAATCACTCCACCATCTCCCTGCAGAGACCAGAGGCAGCTGCAATCCTTCCAGGTTGCCACTTGAATTCGCCCTCCGTGTCTGTTGGTTTTATAAATTCCCTAAGCCCAAGGCCAATTGGCTTCCTGTTCATCACTCCCTCCTCACAGCTGCCTCCCTCTGTGCTTGCTACACCTGTCTTGTATTCACCTACTTTTCTCCTAAACTCAACTAGGGGCCTTAAGGGCAGGGCCTTGCCTCATTCATGTATGTATCATCTGCGCATACCAAGCACCCAGCAGGCCCTAGCCAGTGCTTCATGGATCACAGGCCCAGACCCCCAATCAGGGAGAACCAGGGAGAGCGAGCACCATGCTGTATAAACCCTGCCAAGAGAATGTGTTATGGAAACAGAAAGGGCCAAACCAATCCAGACCTTTGTGGCAGTGGCCATCAAATTCTGCACAAACGGACCAGGAAAGAGGTCAAGACTCACGTGGCCAGCAAATGTCTGTCATTTTTGCAACTCTTCCCCAACCCACCAAACCACGTGGCAGAACATAACTGCTCCTTTTGTTTGAGACAGTGTCTTGCTGTCACCCAGGCTGGAGTGCAGTGGTGCAATCTCAGCTTATTGCAACCTCTGCCTCCCCGGTTCAAGCGATTCTCCAGCCTCAGCCTCCCAAGTAGCTGGGATTACAAGCGCCTGCCACCACACCTGACTGATTTTTGTATAGAGCCGGGGTTGCATCATGTTGGCCAGGCAGGTCTCAACTTCCTGGCCTCCAGTGATCTGCCTGCCTCAGCCTCTCAAAGTGCTCAGATTACAGGCGTGAGCACTGCGTCTGGCCCACAACTGCTCCTTTATCTGAACTCCCCTCTTCCCTACTGTTGCAGATGTGGTGAAGGAACCATGTTCTGGGCCACATACCCCTGGGCTTGAGCCTCAGCTTTGCCATTTGCTCCTCTTAGGCCAAACTCAAGTAGGGTTAATAATCTCTAACTGGGAGAGCCACCGAAGAGATTACTTAGAACACACAGGCGATGCCTGCACATAGTAGGCACTCAGTAAATTCTCTTGCCATATCCTTAAATAAAACAAGAAGCAGGGCCAGAGAAGATGGTGAAAATAATGAGATAATGACATTTGTGTTATAGGACAGTGTTTCTTAGCTCGAGGCAATTGTGCCTCCCAGGGACATTTAGCCACGTCAGGAGACATTTCTGATGGTCACAACTGGAGTGGGGAAGGTGCTGCTGGCATCTAGTGGGCAGAGACCAGGGGTGCTGCTAAACATCCTACAATGCACAGGACCACCTCCACACTCCCCACCGCAACAAATAATTACCTGTTCCTAAATATCAACAGTGTCAAGGCCGAGAAGCCCCATAAACCTGTTATAGGATAAGAACCCCTTTCCTTCCCTTCATCCATCGTTTAAAAAAAAAAATCCCTCCTATCTAGACTCAAGCATCAAAAGCAGAGCTGAGAGGCAGCCCCGTCCTCCTGCCTCTCACCTTCTTCCCCCAGTACACATACAAACCTGCCAATGCCGGTGGACAGGATGGCAGTGGAGGTCTTCAGTTCCTCATAGAGATCAGCACCATTCAAGGGGAAAGCTGAGAACTGAGCCAGCAGCACCCGCCTCAGGGCAACCAGGGCCTGCCAAAGGGGCCCAGAGTGCTCAGCAAAGAACCGCCTGTAGAAGCTGCCATCCCAGGGTCTCATTTACCCCGCTTATCAGTCTCTGAGAATCCTCTGCTCCCCTTGGTTTGGAATGGACTTTTGTTGTTGTTTTAGACAGAGCGTCACTCTGTCGCCCAGACTGGAGTGCAGTGGTATGATCTCGGTTCACTGCACCCTTGGCCTCCGGGGTTCAAGTGATTCTCGTTCCTCAGTCTACCGAGTAGCTAGGATTGTAGGCGTGCACCACCATACCCAGCTAATTTTTGTATTTTTAGTAGAGACGGGGTTTTACTATGTTGGCCAAGCTGGTCTCGAACTCCTCTGGAGACCTCTGGCTTCAAGTGATCCACCTGCCTTGGCTTCCCGAAGTGATGGGATTACAGGCATGAGGCACCGCACCCAGCCGGTTTGGGATGGGCTTTAAAGACACTCAGGTTTGGAGGGTGGAGATCCGGAGCTCACCTTGTAAGACAAGCCACATTTCTGAGCTACCTCCTCCAGGTCTGCAGAAACCAGGTCCACCACTGAAAACAAAACAAAAAAAGAGGTTTGGCAGAGGAGGCCTGGGGCCTCCCACACTAGGTTTTTCCTCATCTGTAAAATGGGGTGTCAATTCTGCCTCCCAGCAGGCCGTCTCAGGAGACCAGTGTGCAATAACAGAGCTGCTGGAGCCGGCGCGGTGCCCTGCACACAGCAGGAATCCTCCCCCTACTCTGCTTTAGAGCTTGGTTCCCGACGCCCACCCTTGCTGAGCCTCTCCAAAGCGTGGCCCTCTAGGAATGGAGGGGAAGCGCCTTGCAGGTATGCCAGGACAGTGTGCCAGCCCTTGGGGCCTGTCCAGGCTGGGCGCGGGTCGCGCGGCTCCCTGGCACGCGCACAACCGGTCACCTGTCTTGATCCCGCGGTTCCTGAGAAGCTGGATCATCTCCTGGGTGAGGCCTGGGCACAGTCCGACCCTGAGCACGCCCATGTTCCCCACAGGCCCGGACAGCCCCAGGGGGACTACCCGTCACGTGAGCATCCGCGGGGCCCTCTCCAGACGCCCCTCCACGCCCTTTCCTAGAAAGGACACCGGCGCGCTGGCTGCGGGAGGAGGAAGGAGGGAGGAGGAGGCGGCGCCGAGGGTCGGGCTGGGGGCCATCCGCCCTCCCAGGATCCGCCGGAATTCCCGCGCCCGAAGCCCGCCCGCCCGGTCGCGCCTCGCCGCCGCTTCCGGGTTCCCGGCTGGCGCGCGGCGAGGGCCTGGCCTGCAGCGCCATCTGTGGGCCATGAAGGTCGGAGCCGCTGCGCCCCCTACACCCGGCCCGCGGCGCGCGCCCCTCTCCACCGCCGCCCGCTGGCCACCCGCAGGCGCAGGTTCCCGCGTCCCACGACCCCCTCCGCGCTCAACACGCCACCCACGGCCGCATCGCAGTTGGCCTCTACCTTCTTCCGCAACACACACACCGACATTCTAAAGAGCCTCCTGTGTGCTAGCTTCCGTTCCAAACGCTGGGGACAAAATATGACACAAGACGACCTGCCCTTACACCCAGGGAGCTTACCCGTGAGCGAGGGAAATATAGACAATGAAAACGAATTGCAGAAGTCACACCATTACAGATTATACGACAGGTGCCAAGAAGCAGCACCCAGAGGGCACCTGCGTCTATTTTTTTTTTTTGGTTATTACAGGTTCTAGGTCTGCTGCCCAGGCTGGAGTGCCCTGGTGAGTTCTCAGCTCATTGCAGCCTTGACCTCCTGAGTTCAAGCGATCCTCCTGCCTCAGCCTCCTGAGTAGCTGGGACTGCACTCACGTGCCACCATGCCCAGCTAATTTTTGTGTTTTCTGTAGAGGTTTCGCCTATACAAAACAGGGTTTCACCATGTTGCCCAGGCAGGACT
Source organism: Callithrix jacchus (assembly GCF_049354715.1). Taxonomy (NCBI): domain Eukaryota; kingdom Metazoa; phylum Chordata; class Mammalia; order Primates; family Cebidae; genus Callithrix; species Callithrix jacchus. The sequence continues at coordinate 99,047,181 of NC_133506.1, read as the reverse complement.
CAAACTCCTGGGCTCAAACAATCCTGCCTTGGTCTCCTAAAGTGGCGGGACTACAGGTGTGAGCCACCGTGCCCGGCCTTTTTTTTTTTTTTAACACTCTGTCACCCAGGCTGGAGTGCAGTGGGCGATCTCGGCTCCTGGCAATCTCTGCCTCCCAGATTCAAGCGATTCTCCTCCCTCAGCCTCCTGAGTAGCTGGGATTACAGGCACCTGCCACCGAGCCAGGCTAATTTGTGTATTTTTAGTAGAGACAGGGTTTCACCATCTTGGCCAGGCTGGTCTTGAACTCCTGACCTCGGACTGATCCACCTCCCTCAGTCTCCCAAAGTGCTGGGATCACAGGCGTGAGCCATTGAGCCTGGCTTTTTTTTTTTTTAAGGTCGAAAAACCTTGGTTATATAGAAGACACACACACACACACACACACACACGATTTGCTATTTTTAAATGTCCTTTGCTTTGCCTTATCCATTGGAAGAAACAAAACTTTACATAGTTATCTCCTTACAAATCTATGAGGGAGGCGCTATTTTTTATCCCTGTTTCACCAATGAAGAAACTGAGGTTAAATCACTTGCCAAAGGTCACCCAGCCAGGCAGCACAGGGCTGGATTCACATCCACATGTGACTGCAGAGCCAGTGCTTTGTAACAGCCTCCCTCCCACCCCTGAAGCTGTGTACATGTTTTCCTACTACTGTCAGGTGGTTTCTCTGAGAGCAGAGATCATGTGTGGCCCATCTCTGTATCCTGTTGCAACAGCCACCATTGTCACTCAACACAGGAAGGTACTTGGGAGTACGGGTTTGGCACATGTCAAATTCTAGCAGTGAAGTCTGATCATATGTGAGCCATGAACCCCTATGAACCATCTGGGCTTTCCCTTTCTGTAACCGACTGGGCACAGTGGAGTCTGCTGCCTATGGTTTCAGGATAGAAAGCTCTAGCATCTATGGACAAAGTCTCCCGCCTCCACAGACACTTTCCAGTACTGCCTATCTCTCAGGGCCGCACGGTCTTCCTCTACACCCCATGCCCATCTCTCACCATCCTTGTTCTCCTTCCCACCAGGGCAGTGCCAAAGGGCACAGGTATTAGTCATTTTGAGATCATCAGAGAAGGGCAGGGCTGCTATCACCATGGAGTATTAGAGCTGGAAGGGGCCCAAGGGCTCATCCAGTCTGTTCCTTGGTTCTACCCCTCTCATGACACTGGTTCTCAGTCACACTGGCCCTTGGTCTGGCCAGCCACATAGCTAGCCTGGAGCAGTAGCCTCAAACCAAGGGGAGGCTCGCATTAATTGTTACACTCTGTGATGATTATGAAGTCAGCTCATTGCACCTGCATCCTGCCCAAACTAAAGGTGGGGCACTGTCCCCACAGTTTCTCTCTGCTTCTGGTCAACTGGGTTGTCCTGCACAGTGACAGCCGTCATCCCAACAAACCAGATGGCATCAGAGGCACTCCACCAAGTGGGAGATGGGGAGGAGGCTGTACTGAAGAAAGAAAACTTCAACATGATGAATGCCCTCGACCAACTGCCAAAGCCCTTTCCAAACCCCAAGTCTATGAACCGGACCGTCACTACCAAAGGACTCCCATTATCCTCAAAAGGCAGTTTGGTCAACTTCTTGGAGGATGATACCATCAACCTACCGTAAGACACAAGTCTGGTCCTTTCCTTCCTTCCTTTTGTCCTTCCTTCCTTTTGTCCTTCCTTCCTTCCTTCCTTCCTTCCTTCCTTCCTTCCTTCCTTCCTTCCTTCCTTCCCTCCTTCCCTCCCTCCTTTCTCTCTTTTTCTTCCTTTCCTTCTTTCTTTCTTCCTTCCTTCCTCTTCCTTTCCTTCCTCCTTTCCTCCCTCCCTCCCTCCTTTCTTCCTTTTTTTCCTTTTCTTCCTTTCTTCTTTTCCTCCCTCCCTCCCTCCCTCCTTCCTTCCTCCCTTCCTTCTTTCCTTTTTTCCCTTTCTCTCTTTCTTTTTGAGATAGTGTCTTGCTCTATTGGCCAGACTGGAGTGCAGCAGTGTAATCTTGGATCACTGCAGCCTTGACTTCCTGAGCACAGGTGATCCTCCCACCTCAGCCTCTCAAGTAGCTGGGACTATTGATGTACTGCTGCCACACCTGGCTAATTTTCTTTCTTTTCTTTTCTTTCTTTCTTTCTTTTTTTTTTTTTTTTTTGTAGAAACGGGGTTTCACTATGTTGCTCAGGCTGGTCTTGAACTTCTGGGCTCAAGTGATCCTCCCATCTCAGCCTCTCACAGTGTTGGGATTATAAGTGTGAGCCACTGTGCCAATAGTTTCTAAGAAAGGCTGGAGCTGGGGGCTGGGCAGAGAGACTTAAAGAAGCTATACTTCCATGACTTGTCACAATCCAGTCCCTTGACTCACAGAGAAGAGCGTGTGGGCAGGTTGGATCTATTTATGTATTCCTGATCCCCACCTCACTTCCTGGTGGCATATGGACCTCCTACTCCAGGAGGCCTTCCTGGATTAGTCAGTTTTGTTGACAGTGCTCCTTATCTCATCCTTCCTTGTCTGGCTGTGGTCCTCACCATCACCAAACCCCTGACACCCCCATGACTCCTCCTCAACCCGCCCCCTTTGGTACCTTCATCTACCTGACTATGTTCCCCAATAGCCTATCTTCCTTCAGATTGGGGTTTGCTGTTCCTCCTCACCGAGTCTGGTGACGCCATTCCACAAAACTCTTTGAGCACCTGCAAGGTGTCTCACCCAGTGTTTAAGTTCTGGGAATGTAGAGCTGGAAAGCACAGTCCCTTCCTTTAAGGAGCTCCCAGTCCGGTGTGTGGAGATCCGGGGTGGGAGGATGGGGATCGTGCAACAGGGAGAATGATACAGCATGGTCTGGTAAGTGCTATGACAGGATGCCTTGAGGGACCAGAGGGGCTTACTATAGCTTGAGACTGGATGCAATTGAGAGAGGCTTCTTGGAGGAAGTGATATTTGAGCTGAGTCTCCAAGGAAGGAAAAGAGTTAGCCAGTGAAGGGGTGGTGGTGAAAGGTGATATGCGCTGGGGGAATTACATGCAGGGCATTTTTATGGGTGGGTGACCTGTGTAGTCACACACAGCCCTGTACTTAACAAGGGTCTGTGTTTAGTTTAACACTTTGCTTCAAATTCATATGTTTTGAATACGGGGCTCAATGTACTCAATTTGCACTGGGTCCCACAAACTACATAGCTGGTCTGGATTATATGAGAGGGATTCCCTAAAGTGCCCATAAGCAAGCAGGTATGGCTAAAGTGATGGATCCTTGTAGGGAACTTCATGGTATGGTGGGAAACTTGGGCTAGAAGCCCAAATTCAAAATCAAGTTCTGCGACTTAGACAAGTCAAGGGGGCAAGACACGGTGGCTCGAGCCTGTAATCCCAGCACTTTGAGAGGCTGAGGAAGGTGAATTAATTGCAGTCAGGAGTTCCAGACCAGCCTGACCAACATGGTGAACCCCGTGTCTAACAAAAATATAAAAATTAGCTGGGCCTGGTGGCATGTGCCTGTAATCCCAGCTATGCAGGAGGCTGAGGCAAGAGAATTGTTTGAACCTGGGAGGTGGATGTTGCAATGAGCTGAGATTGTGCCACTGCACTCCAGCCTGGACAACAAGAGTGAAACTTCATCTCAAAAAAAAAAAAAGACCGGGTGAGGCGGCTCATGCCTATAATCCCAGCACTTCGGGAGGCCAAGGCAGGCAAATCACCTGAGGTCAGCGGTTCAAGACCAGCCTAGTCAACATGGTGAAACCCCATCTCTACTAAAAATACAAAAATTGGCCAGGTGTGGCAGCGTGGGCCTATAATCCCAGCTACTTGGGAGGCTGTGACAGGAGAATCGCTTAAACTGGGAAGGCGGAGCTTGCAGTGAATCAAGGTTGCACCAGTGCACTCCAGCCTGAGCAATAGAGTGAGACTGTCTCAAAGTGAAAAAAGGAAAAAAAAAAAAGAATAAAAAAAGAAAAAAATTTTAATGGTGGGGAATTATGTACAAGGTTTTTCTTTGTAATAGCAAATAATTTATAAAAATACAAATATTCATGTAGGCCAGTTACAGTGGCTCATGCCTATAATCCAAGCACTTTGGGAGGATCACTTGAGTTCAAGATCAGCCTGGGCAACATGATGAAACCCTTCCTTTACCAAAAAATACAAAAATTAGCTAGACATGGTGATGTGCACCTATAGTCCCAGCTACCCAGGAGGCTGAGGTGGATGGATGTTAAGCCCAGGGGTTTGCGTCACTGCACTCCAGCCTGGGCAGCAGAGCGAAACCCTGTCTCAAAAAACAAAAACAGATATCCATGTAATGGAAAATCATACAGCAGTAAAAATGACTGAACCAGAGCTACAGTATCAATACAGATGAATGTCAACACAAAGTTGAGTGAAAAGAACAAGTTGCAGATGGATATGTGCTGAATAATGCCTTTTATTTATACAACATCTACAATGTGAAAAATGATAGATCTGGGCTAGGGATAACATAAATATGTAAGAAACCTATAAAAATACACGTTGAGCCGGGCGTAGTGGCTCACGCCTGTAATCCAAGCACTTTGGAGGCCAAGGCAGGTGGATCACCTGAGGTTGGGAGTTCAAGACCAGCCTGACCAACATGGTGAAACCCCGTCTTTAATATCTATCTATCTATCTATCTATCTGTCTATCTATCTATCTCTATATATAGGCCAGGTGCGGTGGCTCACGCCTATAATCCCAGCACTTTGGGAGGCTGAGGTGGGTGGATCACGAGGTCAAGAGATCGAGACCATCCTGGTCAACAAAGTGAAACACCGTCTCTACTAAAAATACAAAAATTAGCTGGGTACGGTGGCACGCGCCTGTAGTCCCAGCTACTCGGGAGGCTGTGGCAGGAGAATTGCTTGAACCCAGGAGGCAGAGGTTGCAGTGAGCCGAGATCGCGCCATTGCACTCCAGCCTGGGTAACAAGAGCGAAACTCCGTCTCAAAAAAAAAAAGCACACATTGAATAATAAATACACAATTTAAAATTTACTCATCTAGGCTGGGCGTGGTGGCTCATGTCTGTAATCCCAGCACTTTGGGAGGCTGAGGTGGGCAGATCACCAGGTCAGGAGATCGAGACCATCTGGTCAACATGGTGAAACCCATTTCTACTAAAATACAAACATTAGCTGGGTGTGGTGGTGTGCAACTATTCGGGAGGCTGAGGCAGGAGAAGTGCTTGAACCCAGGAAGTGGAGGTTGCAGCAAACTGAGATGGCACCACTGCACTCCATCACTCTCATTCTGGCTACAGAACGAGACTCCATCTCAAAAGAAAACAAAAATTTTACTGTACTTATTACTTTTCAGTCAAAGGATAAGTTTGGTTGGGGAGAGAAGTATCTGGGGGGCTTTACCTGTAGTGATAAGGTTTTCTTTCTTAAGCTGGATGAGGAGTAAATGGAGGTTTAATATAATATTCTTGACATTTTTGTATAAGTCTAAAATACTTCATAATTTAAAAAAATCAGAATGGAAGAAATACGTTTTTGAGCATCCATCCCAACATATGTATATTTGTTTTATTTTATTTATTTTTGAGACAGGGTCTCGCTCTGTCACCCAGGCTGGAGTGCAGTGGTGCTATCTCAGCTCACTGCAACCTCCACCTCCCGAGTTCAAGCGAATCTAGCCCCTCGGCCTCCCAGGCGCTGGAATTACAAGCACCTGCCACCACGTCCAGCTAATTTTTTAAACTTTTAGTAGAGACGAGGTTTCGCCATGTTGGCCAGGCTGGTCTTGAACTCCTGGACTCAAGCAATCTGCCCGCCTTGGCCTCCCAAAGTGCTAGGATTATAGGCATGAGCCACCGTGCCTGGCCCATATGTGTATTTGTACTCCTGTTAATTTTATGTGCTAAATATTAATAGGTATTATTAAATGCTACTAAAATGTAAGTAAATATTAGTAATTATATTAAAATTTAAACAATAGTAAATAAACATTAGTGAACTTGAACGTTTTACTTCCAAACCCCAGGTATGGAAGTAAACCATTATTATCTGATTATTCCCTGGGGCATTTACACCCCACTCTGGAGGGAGGACTTGCCATTTTAGTGTGTTTTTCAAATGGTGGTTTTCAGAACACTTGCATCAGGATTGTCTAAGGATCTTTTTTTTGAGAAAGAGTTTCACTATGTCGCCCAGTGGCATGATCTTGGCTCACTGAAACTTCTGCCCCCCAGGTTCGAGTGATTCTTCTGCCTCAGCCACCCAAGTATCTGGGATTACAGGTGCCAAACATCACACCTGGCTAAATTTTGTGTTTTTAGGCTAGTCTCCTGGCCAACCTCAAGTAATATGCCTGCCTTGGCTTCCCAAAGTGCTACCGTGGGAAGGCATGAGCCACCGTGCCCAGCCAGGATCATATTAAAGATGCAGATTCTGTAGTTCCATGGTAACTAGGGACCAGGGACTAAAAGTCTGCCTTTTTAGTAAGTGCCCTGGTGAGTCTAATGCAATGCTATAGAACAATGAGACTGTTCAAGCTGTTTGCAAATGGTTGGGGATGCTGGTAAGTCAGGTCTAAGGACTGTCCTCAGGAGCCCTCAGGTGGAACAGGTTGGGGTGGCCTCCTTCATCTGACTTGTCTCCCCTCTTGCTCCAGGAAGCTGATGCCAGTGGAGAATTCAGATTTCAGCTCTGATGATACCAACATCTCTGCCTTCTCACCTACCCCGCTGGATCCCATCAAATTAGCTGTGACCCAGCCCAACAGCAGCTTCTTTGCAGGGATGCTGGAGGGGGAGCTGAACAAACTCAGCTTCTCCCCGGTGGCCAAGAATACAGAAAAGGAGGACCTAGCTATCGACCCCTGCCAGTGCTCATCAAAGTCCCAAACGGCCACCGGGGGCCTGCTGGACCTTGACAACCCTAAGCTGGAAACAGAAGCCTCCTCAACATCCTCAGAATCTTCTTTGGTCGTGGACCTGCCGGACACCCCCTTCATCTTTGAGCACACCGTCAGCAATTCCACAGCTGTGGTGCGTTTCCCTTGCTCATGTGTTCGGCAGAGGCTTGTTGTGCCAGGCACTGAGCTGAGCTCCATAGGTAGTGAGAATGTGCCTGCCACCTGCCTCTCAACCTCAAGATCATGGTTTAGGAAGGGAGAGGACGTATCTGTAAAACTCCAGTGCAAGACAGAAAGGATTCAGTGCTGTAGGACAAGTTTAGACCAAGTGCTGCCAGGAATTAAGAGGGAAAGAAACATTACTCTCCACTGCGGGACTAAGCTTGGTGGCTTTTGGTAACATCCCGGCTGGGACACAGAGATAGCATGTAAACATTTAGAGGTGGAGGAGGGAAGGCATTCCCTGGAGGAGGGGCCATAGCAAAAGCTCACAGGAAAGTGTGGGAGGAAATCTCAATTTGCACAAGACGATAGGTGATCTGTAGGAACATGAAAGCACTCGAAGCCCTGGATGAGGACCTGGGATCAAGTGAGGCTACTTAGGATTCACAGGCTTTATCCCTAGAGGGTCTGGGGTGAAGCGTGATAATTTGCATTAGTAACAGATTCCTGGAGGCAGCTGGTGCTGCCAGTCTGCGGGCTACACGTCAAATAGCACCATCCTAGACTATGGAAAGGGAAGATAGGGGACAGGAGGGGGAATGCTACTCTGGGGTCATCTTTCAGAGTCCTCCAGTGTTAGGCTACTTTAGAGATTTTTCTGTAATAGGGAACAGCTTTGTATGAAGCTTCATCTCAGGTGATGAAAGTAATTCGAGCTGTATCTTGGGAAGATATCTGGAATTCCATTGTTGGATGGCCCAGAGCAGTGTTTCTCTTAAGTGCTCTCTGGATGGACAGCGTCAGCATCACACAGCAAATAGTTAGAAATTTAAATTCTCATCTCCCTCCAATACACTTGGGCCTCCTGAGACAGAAACTGTTGGGGCGGAGGGCAGCAATCTATCTATGTATCTATATATTTTTTGAGGTGGAGTTTCACTCTTGTTGCCGAGGCTGGAGTGCAGTGGCATGATCTTGGCTCACCACAACCTTCACCTCCTGGGTTCAAGCGATTCCTTTGCCTCAGCCTCCCGAGTAGCTGGGATTACAGGCATGCGCCACTAGGCCGGGCTAATTTTGTATTTTTAGTAGAGATGGGGCTCTCCATGTTGGTCAGGCTGCTCTTGAACTACCAACCTAAGGTGATCCGCCCACCTTAGCCTCCTAAAGTGCTGGGATTACAGGCGTGAGCCACCGTGCCTGGCACAATCTATCTTTTATCTTTTAATAAGTCCTCCAGGGTATTCTAATGCACACCAAGTTTGACAACCACTGGCCTAGATGGAGGAGAAACCAGACAGGAGGCAGCAGGCCCAGAAATCTGCAGTTATAAAACCTTCCTGAGATGCTTAGCTAGACTTGGCAACCATTGTAGTACAAAGTATATAGGCCCCGGAGCTATGGGTTTGAACCCTGGCTGTCACTTAATTGCTGAGTGATCATGGCCCAGTCCCTTGCACTCTCTGGACCTAGTGGATATGATCTCTAAGGGCCAGGGGCGGTGGCTCATGCCTGTAATCCCAGCACTTTGGGAGGCAGAGATGGGTGGATCACGAGGTCAGGAGTTCAAGACCAGCCTGGCCAAGATGGTGAAACCCCATCTCTATTTTTTATATAAAAAAAGATGATCTCTAAGGTCCCTCTCAGCTGACAGTCTAGAACAGCGGTTCCCAAGCTTTTTGCCACCAGGGACTGGTTTCAGGGAAGATAATCTTTCCATAGATAGGGTTGGGGGAATGTTTTCAGGATGATTCAAGCATATTACATTTATTGTATACTTTTATACAACTCACCATAATGTAGAAACTGTGGGAGCCCTGAGCTTGTTTCCTGCAACTAGATGGTTCCATTTGGGGGTGATGGGAGACAGTGACAGATCATCAGGTATTAGATTCTCATAAAGAGCACTCAACTTAGATCCCTCCCATGCAATTCACAATAGGGTTCAAGCTCCTATGAGAATCTACTGCTGCTGCTGATCTGACAGGAGGCGGAGCTCAGGTGGTGCCGTCAGCCATGCGGAGCAGCTGTAAATATAGATGAAGCTTTGCTTGCTCACCCACCCATCACCTCCTGCTGTGCTATCCAGTTCCTAACAGGCTATGGGCTGCTATTAGTCCATGGCCCAAGGGTTGGGGAGCCCTGATGTAGAAGGTGGAATGAGGGCGCACCCTGAGGTGGGTGAGGCTGCCCAGGATAGTAGCACGTGCTATGAGGCAGGGGTTCCGCACCCAGTGCTGGAGTACCTTGCACCCTCCATCTGACCTGCCTGGGTCCCAGCAGGAGCAGGGGATGGGCATGGGACATTCTGACCCCAGTTGGGAGGGTGAGGGGACAGGAAGCACAGGACCCATCTGAAGAAGCCTCGGGGCTCTCTCTTCCCCTAGATTTCCTGGACCTATGCCGTGGGCAAGCAGCCAGTCAGTTTCTACCAGGTCCTGTTACAGGAGGTGGCCAAGACCCAGGAGAATGAGTTGCTTAAGGCAAAGAATCGTCCATGGATCTTCAACAGGATTTTGGGCACCACTGTCAAGCTAATGGAGCTGAAGCCTAACACATGTTACTGCCTTACTGTCCGTGCAGCCAACACAGCTGGAGTGGGGAAGTGGTGCAAGCCCTATAAAGTGAGCCCTGGGAAAAGAGGGGCTTTGGGGGTGGAGAGAAGTCTGAGACCAGGGTACCAGGGCTTTGGAGGTTGAGAACACCCTTATACTCACATGACTCATCTGGCTAGCTTTCCTTCTGCCTGGGTCAAAAAGCATCAATCCCAGGATGCATGCTTCTGGGAGGTTTAAGGATTAAACCACTCTGGGACCCAGAAGGAATGCAAACTAATCTATTTTCCAACATCACTATAATGCTCACCTTCCAAAGCCATTGGTTTTTAGACTCTGCAACTCAGTGCCAATCATTGAGTAGGCTGGGAAGTCAAGGGCATTGAAAGAAACAGGGAAGACAAGAGGCTACATGACAAAGAAGAGAACAGCCTGGGTATGGGTGGGGGTATGGGGGTATAGAGGCCTGAGTACCGACAGCCCTTTGGTAGGAAACATCCCATAAAGGAGGAGACACAGGTTTGAATCACGCATCTTTGCATCTATTTCCTGGGTCAATGGCTGAGTTGGATAAGACTGTTTAAGGTCTGAGTTAGCAGACAACAAAAAAAGGAGGGGTGACAGAGACATAGAGAGCCAGGCTCAGATCTGGGAATTCTGAGCTGTCTTCTTGTTTCACTTCAGTTTGCAACCCTGGCCACTGACTTCAGCAGCTTTCCTGAGAACAACCCCATCCAGGTCACCGTGCGGCGCAAGAAGCCCCAGCGGAAGATTGTGTCCATCAGGCCAGAGGAGATGCGGAGGCTGGAGGACCTGGAATACCTGTCCCCCTATTAAGGGGGGAGGGTCCCAGGACACCCCTCACCTACTTTCAGCTTCAGCCCAGGGCCCCCAAGAACCAGAACCATGAGACTTACCATACCACCAGCACCATGCCGGCCCAGGGCCTGGCAGAGTGGTATGGGAACCCGCCCCAGGGCTAGAGCCAATGATACACAGGGGGGTCCATTCACGCAGAGACATCTCAGACCAGGCCAGGCCCAGCCACTGCCCACAGCTGCCAGAATCCCTTCTTCCCCAAATCTGGGCTGGGTCCAGGCCTCTCATTAAAGAACTGCAGGTCATCCAGCACCCTAAATTCTGCTTTATGCTGCAGACAGCCTCAGATGGGCCAGCTGACACCCACCTCCTAGCTTTACCAGGACAGAGTCTACATGGGTTGGGAAGGTGGAAAAGAGGCAGTGGAGCTGCCATCACCCCTTCCCCAGTGGGGCGGGGAGGTGGGGGCAAGGAGACTGGTGTCAAAGACTAAAATGCTCTTATGCCAGGAAAAAAACAAATAGCTGTCATGGACAGACATGGTGTCCCATGGGTTGTCAAACTGGCTTGAGCTGGAGGCAGAGATGTGGTACAAAGTGTGCAATAAGCTTTGGGGCAGGGCCTGGTTTAATCCCAGCTCTTCCTCTTACCGGATGTGAGGGTGCGGGCTAATCATTTAAGCTTGTGCTGTTTCCATATCAAGTTTGAGGGCTTGAGAACCTTCCAGGCATGGTGCAATCTGAGCATAGCAGACAAGCACCTGGCCCCGAGGAGCTCAGTGGCCAATAGCTCTGTGTGCTTCTTACGCAGCCTCATGACAGAGATGTGAAAGGTGGAGGCCAAGCACCACAGCTAGGTGACATGCAAAACCCAAAGCACAGCCAGGGCTGGAGGAGGGTGAGAAGGAGCAAGACGCTAGTTCTGAGCAGTTCATACTTTTATGGTTTGGAAACCCAATCTGAGTAGTTTATACTATGACCCAGCTTAGCATGGGATGCAGGAGAAAGCAGAGGCTTTGGAGCAAGATGTCAGCCTGGGGTCTGAGTCCTGAATGGGGATTCCTTTCACTACTTGAAAGTTCTCATGGGGCAAAGAACTATCCTCCGTATCAACCATACCCACTTCTGCTCAGAGCTCACACTGCCGCTCTGGGACAGCCATCAACATCCCCACTTCTATCCTGAGGGCCCAGGGCAGTGCTTGGTGCCTGAGCAGCACCTCAAGCAGAGTGCTACGGGAAGGCAGAGACATCCCCTAGAGCAGGGCTGGCTAGCGGAACTCTCTAGATGACAAAAACCTTTGTGTGCTGTCCAATGCTGGAGGCCTCACCCAGTGCGGCTGAGGAACTGCACTTCTAGTTCACGTTGGCAGCCACACGTGGCCGGTGCCTACTGTAGTGGACAACAATACAGCCCTAGATTCTCCTTGGCCACTATCACAACTGATCTCTCCCTTACAGACACGGAGGAAGAGAGGGAAGGCAAGTGCCTGGTCAGTGTGGTTTTGGCGTCGTCCAGAGCAAGGGAGGGGGATGGACAAACTGATTTAGCCCAGTCCTTGACTGAGCCCTGAGGATTCTAGGACAAGGAATTAGAACCCGAACACACACAATATAAGTTATTCATTTGGTCACAGAACCTGGGGTCTGACCCAGAACAGAGCTGACACTAAGGACCCACTCAGAGCCTGGCTGCCCTCCACTCTTGCCTGCACCAGCAAGGTACAGAGTGGTGGCCACAGGCCAAGTTGGTGACAACCTTCTGTGACTTCAACTTCTGGCTCTGGGCTGGTGCTACAGGCAGAGGACCTGTGGGAAGACCCCACTCGGGTCTGTCAAGGACAGCAGGCCATGTGCATTCTCAGGTCCCCACTGGTGGGGAGGGTGTGTGCCCTGCCATCCCACCCTTTGTTCTCTGGCAGGGCAGGCAGCTGGCAGAGGCCGAGTCCAGGGGGGGTCAGAGAGAACTGCCGGTCTTCTCATCTCCTCCATCTGTGGAGAAGGGAAGAGTGTCAGGATGGGGATTCCACCTCATGAAAGGGAGGCTGCCACATAATCCCAGTGTTGACTGATGGGCAGCCTGTGGTCCACCATCAGAGTCACCAAGAGCTGGGCGACCGTGCCTGCTCTGGCCATCCAAACTCAGGCTGCCCACCCACTGCTTGGCCCCCAGAATGCCCACCACCAAACAGTTACAATCCCTTATAAGCACACAACACTTTAGCTCCCAGAGGGTTGACCCTCCCATTTTTGATCCTCCTGTCTATGAAGGTTTGATAATTCCCAAGAGACCAATGAACAAAGTTCTCTGTGATTACTCATTGGCAGAAGTAGGATTTGAACCTGGGTCTTGGGACTCTGAAGTCCAGTGAGGGAAAGACCCGGACACACCCTTTAAGAGGATGTCCTATGGCGTCTGTTATTCTTGTGTCCCTCCCAATTGCCACTGAAAACCTGGCTCCACACACCTCAGTCTGAGCACCTGGAGGGCCCTGCAGAATTCTACACCATAAGGGAAAGTGTGCAAACAGAGACTGCTTTAGGGGCAGAAGAGCTGATCACGCCAACCACCACCTCCCCTACACTCACATCCGGAGGCATTTGTCCTTCCCACCACTTGCCACTCTCTGGCCATCTGGACTCCAGTCAACAGCATATACCTAAAGGGAGGCAGAGGAGGAAGGCAAGTGGGGTAGTGAGAGGGAGACAGCCAGGCTGCAATCCCTGCCCCTCCTTTGCCCGAGGGTTGGCCCTACCTCATCTGCGTGGCCAGGCAGGTCTATGGCCAGCTTCTGGGCCTTCACATCCCACACCTTCAGTGTGCTGTCACTGCTGCCACTGACCAGGAGCCGGCTGTCAGCTGACCATGCAATCTGGTACACGGCAGCCACGTGGCCACGTAGGGAAGCCAGGTACCTGGTCCAGGAGAAGATGACGATGAATCTTAGTCTGAGTTAGATCTCCCAAATGTCTGAAGGGTCCCCTATGCTCACAGCCGTGGTTCTCAACCTTGGCTGTCTGTTAGAAATACCTGAGAACTTTTATAAAATCACACTGCCTGGTCCCCATCCCAGACCATTTTAATCATTACCAGTCATTACAATTTATAAAATGTCTCCAAATGAGTAGCTTTCCTCTTGCTAGACCTCCATACCTGCACAGCTTTGCATGCCTTAGATTCCAATGCGACCATCTGCTTAGCCCATCTGCCTGACATCCCTCCAAACAGCAGGTGCCTGCTGACAGGCAGCACGGAGTAACAATGGGCCAGGCCTACCTGGAACTTTCAGGTCAACACAGTCTAGCTGTTTCTCTTTGGACAAACCATCAGGCATCTCTGAGACTCAGTTTCCTTATTTTAAAAAGGAATCGAGCCCGGGCACAGTGGCTCACACCTGTAATCCCAGCAATTTGGGAGGCTGAGGTGGGCAGATCATGAGGTCAAGAGATCAAGACCATCCTGGCCAGCAAGGTGAAACCCCGTCTCTACTAAAAATACAAAACTTAGGTGGGCATGGTGGTGTGCACGTGTAGTCCCAACTACTCAGGAGGCTGAGGCAAGAGAATCGCTTAAACCCGGGAGGTGGAGGTTACAGTGAGCTGAGATCATGCCACTGCACTCCAGACTAGCCACAGGGCGAGACTCCGTCTCAAAAAAAAAAAAAAAAAAAAAAAGGAACCATATTACCTATTACCTGTGTTCAAGGGTTGCTGTGTGAAAACACAGTGATAGACATAGAGGTTCCCCTTCACCCCACCAAGGTTTCCCTGGCTCTTCTTCTCCCCTTGCCTCTGCCTTTGCCTCTCCTCTGATCTGATTAACCCTAAGGGCATCATGCCTCATCACACCAAGGGTTCCCACACTTGAGTGGGTAGCAGAGTCACCTGATAACTTTATTAAAATGAAGAATCGGATCCACAAGGTCTGAGTTGGGGCCCAGGACTCTGCATTTCTATCAGGCTCCCAGGCGATGCTGATGCTGCTGGTCTGTGGCCCACACTTTGAGGAAGGCCAAGTAACAGTGGTACCACAAAACCTACCTACTATCATTCACCTTCTCCAGGGTTACATCTCTAACCCTTCAGCTAGCTCTAAGATCACTTCTCTCCTAAGATATAAACTAGCTTTTTTTTTTTTTTTTTTTTTGAGGCAGAATCTCACTCTGTTGCCCAGGTTGGAATGCAGTGATGCAATCTTGGCTCACTGTAACCTCCCAGGTGCAAACAATTCTCCTGCCTCAGCCTCTGGGGGCAGCTGGGATTACAGACATGTCCCATAACACTTGGCTAAGTTTTGTATTTTTAGTAGAGACAGGGTTTTGCCATGTTGGCCAGGCTGGTCTTGAACTCCTAAGCTCAGGTGATCCACCTGCCTTGGCCTCCTAAAGTGCTGGGATTATAGGCACAAGCCACTGTGCCCACCTGAACTAGCATTTTTAGTGACCACTTAGTGCGGGTCCTAAACATACTGTCTCATTAAATCTTTGTAACTAGTCTGGGCTTGGTGGCTCACATCTGTAATCTCAGCACTTTGGGAGGCTGAGGTGGTCAGATCACTTGAGCTCAGGAGTTCAAGACCAGCTGACCAACACTGCAAAACCCCGGGCTCTACTAAAAATACAAAAATTAGCCAGGCATGGTGGTGGGGGCCTGTAATCCCAGCTACTTGGGAGGCTGGGGCAGGAGAATCACTTGAACCTGGGAGGTGGAGGCTGCAGTGAGCTGAGATTGTGCCATTGCACTCCTGGGTGCACACACAGCCTGGGTGACAGAGTGAGACTCCGTCTCAACAACAGCAACAACAACAACAACAACAAAAAACCCCTGTAACAAAGCTGAGAAGTAGGAGGTCTGCATATTACCGAAGAGGAAACAGAAGCTTAGAAAATTTTAATATCCAAATACCTGGCAAGGCCACACAGCTAGTGGCAGTGCCAAGCCCCTCCCACTATCCATTCCTTACAGAGGAGCAGGACACCCCCCCCCCCCACCACTCACTTGCCCGTCCTGCCATCCCACAGCTTGATGGACTTGTCAAAGGAGGCACTAGCCACGATGCGGGAGTCTGGAGAGAAGAGCACCTGGTTGATGAGAGCTTGGTGTCCTGTCATCCGAGTGAGAGGCTTTTTGTCCTCTGCTGGGGACCACAGGAATAAGGTGAAGTCGTCTGAGCCGGACACCAGCCTCTCTGGACCCTGGCCCTAGGGGAGGCAGAAAGCACACTGTGTTGGGTGTGGTCTCAGAAAGAAGGAGGGGGGCCTGGCTTTGGAAGCAAACACACACCCTGATTACTCAATGCCAGGGACAGACAGAGGCCAGCACTAGGAGCCATGAGGACTGGGTTGGCCACTCACTCACATGTGACCCCAGGCAAGTCACTTCACCTTAAAAGGAAAAAAAACTCCACAGGCATGTACAAAAAAAATTTAAGATACATAATTACAGAAAAAGCAAGGCACAAAATAATATGTTAAAATGAGAAGGATTTTATGTATATACGTGTGTGTGCTTATAAATATATGCTGTATACATACACATGTATATGTGTATATCAAATCTCTGGCAGGTGACTCAGGATATTGGTAGCACTGGATGCTACAACAGAGATGGGAGACTTCAAGATCTACCTTTTTGTATTCTTGGAATCTGAATGTGTAAACAATCTTAAATAAAACAAACTAAAATAAAAGAAGAGGCATCTTGGAAATATAATAAATAGATAAGCAAATAAACTGAAAAAATGAAATAAAATGATCCCTAGCACATTAAGATTTCAGGATTGTAAACCAGAATGATGAAGAACAACTTTTTGAAACAGGTACATTCTGAGCTGGGTCTAGAAGGGAGAGGGGTCTGAGAGGGTTGTAGTGATTGGCTAAGGACTTGTACAGAGCTAGGGGAGCATGTGGCTGGTACACACTCACCCGCACGAGGTTGTATCGGCTCAGAGCCCTCTCCTTCACCTCTTGCACTGTGTCCAGGTACCAGCGGGGAGAAAAGGAGATGAGGAACAAGGCCGATTAGAAAATCTGAGAGAGAGCTGGCCCCTTCCCCAGCAGCCCCGGCTCTTCCTTCTCCCGGTAACTCACAGGATCCTTGGAGATCTTGGGGATTAACCGAGGCCTCAGCAGGTTCAAAGGCCCCAGTGCGCAGGGCATAGTCAGTGCTGAGGGCCATGGTGTTCACCCAGTGGCCGTGGCCTTGCAGAGTCCGGCACAGCACACCCTAGGGGAGAGTGAATCAGGTCAGACATACATACCCCTCCCCACCCCTGGGAGATTAGCTCCAGGAGATGGGTGGTACAGCACTAAAAATCACCATCACTCATTCACTGTGATCCTAATCAAACTAACCCTCTGGGGTCAAGTCTCTCCCCATTTGTAAAACGGAGTCCAGATCACGAAAATGTTACATAGAAGAGGAGTTAGGTATGTCAGAGGAAAATGTTCCAGTCTAATAAGTTTGGTATATGGTGGGTGTGATAAAGGGCAACTGGCTTCCTAAAGCAGGCCTTTCCAAAGCGTGATGATCCCATGAGGACTCTGGCATCTCTACTGCGGTGCAGCACCAACCATACAACTCCTCATTCCCAAAACACCTCCCTTGATGTTCCCATCACACATCTGGGAAACACTGGACTCGCTGATGTCAAGTTTGTTTCCAGTGCAAGCATCTTGTGACTTAGATTTTCTGGACTGGTTTCTGAACCCTCTCAGCTCTTACGTCATGAGCCCTCCAGACTTTGATGGTGCGGTCCTGGGAGGCAGAGTAGAGAAGTCCGTCCCCTCCCCACCGGAGACAGGTGACCGACTGGGTGTGCCCGGTGAGGATGCGCTCACAGCGGCCTGCAGTTGTGTCCCAGATCCGCACACTGCCATCCTTGGAGCTGCTGGCCACATAGCGGCACTCAGGGTTCCTGGCGAGAAGGGAGATGTGACCCCATCCGTGACCTGGCAACAGCTGTCTCCCCATGGCACCTCCCCATTCCCAATTCAAGGCCATGGACAATCTCTTGACAGCTTTCTGACACCAAGACCTGGCTGCACTGCAAGGTGGTTGCAATGAGCAGGCCCTGTGATGAGCAGCCTCTCCCAAGCAGCAACGCAGCTCTGTATCTGGAAGACCATCTCCCGTGTCTGCCAAGCCATCATGGTCATTCAGGCTGCCCATCTTATCCCCTCATGTAAAACATCTATGCATTGAGCAGGGAAGGGGGATGGCTTTGATCTCCTGACTCCTCATCTGTCCCAGCTTGGTCAGTGTCACTTACACATGGAGGGGCTCCCAGCTCAGGCCTGTGATCCACTTGCTGTGGCCAGTGAGGGTCCTGCCCACCTGTTTCCCTGTGCTTGGGTCCCAGAGGAGAATCTGAAGGACAGAAGCTCAGTGAATAATCCTCCCCAACAGGTCTCTGGCTCCACCAAAAATTCCTGCCTACCACTTCCCACCCAACCCTCCCCGATGACTCCGGAACCCGAGTCTGAACAGTCCCCTAGGGATAAGTCTCTGCTTGTTACCCTGAGCACCACCTACCTGGCCATTCTTGCAGCCTGAGGCCAGCTTCTTGCCATCTGGAGACCAGGATATACTAAGGACCCAGTGTCTGTGTCCTAAGAAAGCAGAGGAGGGAGATATAAGGGACTAAGTCTCTTTATCCTCAGTACCCAACAATGCCTGGCAGGTGCCAGGTACTCCTTAACCATTTGAATAAATGAATGATCAAACAAAAGGAGTGATGAGGCTTTCTAGGGATGGAGAGAATGCACCCCAAGTGTTAGAGCTGTGCATCTTGCCGCACAGATAACACCAACACTCTCTAATGATTCCTTATGTCACACATATTGTGAAGTGTTTTCGTACATGTCATCCCTTGTTGTTCTTACGAGGGCTCTAAAGTATGGCGCAAAGTGAGAATTATCATCCACATTTTCCAGATGAGAAAACTGAAGCTCAGAAAGGGAACATGACCTGCACACACAAGGTCACTCAGCTAATCGGTGGTATAGCAGTGGTTCTTCAAGGGTGGTTCCCAGAGCATCAGCAGCAGCATCACTGGGAACCTGGTAGAAACGGAAATTCTCAGGCCCGATAGAGCTAAAACTCTGGGGGTAGGACCCAGAAATCTGTAATTTAGTTTGTTTGCTTTGTTTTTTTGAGATGGAGTTTCACTCTGTCGCCCAAGCTAGAGTGCAATGGGGCCATCTCGGTTCACTGCAACCTCCACCTCCTAGATTCAAGCAATTCTCCTGCCTCAGCCTCCCGAGTAGCTGGGATTATAAACACATGCCCCTGTGCCTGGCTAATTTTTGTATTTTTAGTAGAGATGGGGTTTCACTGTGTTGGTCAGGTTGGTCTTGAACTCCGGACCTCAAGTGATCTGCCTGCCTCGGCCTCCTAAAGTGCTGGGATATTAGGCATGAGCCACCATGACTGGTTGCAATCTGTTGCTACCAGTCAGTCAGCCTCTCCCTACATCCCACATTGACTCCTTCGTGCAGTTCTGCTTGTGTCTAAGGGGCTGGCTGGGCTCAAGGACATGGTCTCTACCTAGGAACAGACAGCCGCTAACTATTAAGGGGTTGTAATCTGCAAAGGGAGACCCTCATCTCTGCAGAACAAAAACGAGCAAGGTATGGTGGCAAGTGCCTGTAGTCCCAGCTACTCTGGAGGCTGAGGTAGGGGAGCTGCTTGAGCCCAGGAGTTCAAGTGAGCCGTGATGACCCATTCTGGTCAACAGAGCAGCAAGACCCTGTCTCAAATAAAAAAAAAGAAGACCCCCTAAATGGCTAATTGCATACTGACCCTTGCATGTGAAATGCGGTGTCTCTGTGCCGAGATCCCAGAAGCGCACAGTGGTGTCTCCAGAGCCACTGGCCAGGTACCTGAAGAAGAGAGGATGGTTAACACTGCGTATGTGCATTTCTGCCACCTAGTCAATCGCTTTCTGTGAATAGAATATGGAATGGGACTCCCCTCTCCCCTAAAAAGTAGAAAGACAATACTGATGTTGCCATCTGGAAGAATACCTCAGGAGACCATTTCTTTCCTCTCCAGAGCTATAACCAGCTTTTGAAGAAGCTTCTCAACACCTTCATAAAATTGAGAGAAGCAATTAACCCCAGTTTCACAGATGAAAAATTAACTCAGAAAGGTTAAGTGAGTTATACAAGTCACGCAGCTCAGATCTTCCGAAATCAAGTCCAGGAAAGGTCTGTCCTAGGCAGGGGTCCTTAGTCTTTGGGGAGCATGCCCTACTGTGGAAATCGCTTAATTGCAAGCTGAGTCCAGAGCTTGGGTCTATGGTAGGCAACCCTGAGGCTCCATCAATTATAACTCTGGGGGACCCTCCCCACACCAGGAACTACACCCCCACATACCCCCTCCGTGAGTCTGCAGCTGTCCTTACTTTCCTGTGGGGCTGAAGGCCACAGAAATGACTGCCTCACTGTGACCCTCCAAGGAGCTGGTGCAGCGAGTCACAGCCCGGACTCTGAAGACAGCCTGTGGCTGGTAGATGATGTCTAGGACCTTCTCTGTCTCCACTGCTTGGGACTCCAATGTCTTCCCCAGAGAGGAGACAATCTCAGCATCTTGGACAAAGAAAGCCAGCGGCAGGGGATCCTCCTGAAGGGCAATGATAAAGAGCAACCCCGCATCAAAGGATGTGCAGGGGCACCCTCTGCCAAGGAAGTTCCCCACTGAGCTGCGGGAGATGAAGCTGCTTCTTTTCAGCCACCAGGCTACGGATATGCCCATCACTGCCCATTGAGTGAGACTTTTAATTAATTAACTTATTTATTTTTGAGACAGAGTCTCGCTCTGTCAACCAGCCTGGAGTGCAGTGGCACAATCTTTGCTCACTGTAACCTCTGACTCCTGGGTTCAAGTGATTCTCCTGCCTCAGCCTCCCATGTAGCTGGGCTTACAGGCACCCACCACCAGGCCTAGCTAAGCTTTGTATTTTTAGTAGATATGGTGGGTTTTTTTTTTTTTTTCCTTAGATACGGTGTTTTGCCATGTTGGCCAGGCTGGTCTCAAACTCCTGATCTCAGATGATCCACCTATCTTAGCCTCCCAAAGTGCTGGGATTACAGGCATGAGCCACTACGCCCAGACTAGCAAGACCTTTTAAATCACTGAACAGCAGTTATAGGACACTTACACGGCACTTTGAAATTCTTTTTTCTTTCTTTTGAGATGGAATCTTGCTCAGTTACCCAGGCTAGAGTGCAGTGGCGAGATCTTGGTTCACTGCATCCTCAGCTTCCTGGGTTCAAATGATTCTCATGCCTCAGCCTCTTGATAGGCTGGGACTACAGGCACCTGCCACCACGCCCAGCTAATTTTTGTATTTTTAGTACAGACTGGTTTCTCTATGTTGGCTAGGCTGGTCTCAAACTCCTGACCTCAAGTGATCTGCCCACCTCAGCCTCCCTGTGTTGGGATTACAGGCGTGAGACCAGCCTGAAATTCTTTATCTGCATCTCATAACAACCCTGAGAAGTAGACACTAATATTCCCAGTAACAGTTTCAAAAGCAGAGGCTCAGAACAACTAAGTAATTAGTTCAATGTCCTATTGCCAACGATTAATTCAGCTTCTTTAGGTCCAAGATAGGATTAACATATAGCATTACACAGTGTTTCCCAAACCACCACACCACACTATATTTGTGTAATAAGCACCCAAAAAGCCTGTTAAAAAATGTAGACCTCCTGAATGTTTTATCCCAGTGTTTGGTTTAGTAAATCTGGGGTGGGGTCCAGGAACTGCATTTTTAAGGCCCTCCCCTCTCCCCAGGGCAGCATTTCGGTAAACATTGGCTTAAAGGTTAAAAGCATGGGTATTCAGATAGTTTTGGTTTCCAATTCCAAATCTACTACCTACTGCATAGCATCGTGCAAATAGCTCAGTCCCTCCGGGCCACGATGTAAAATGGAGATATTAATGTGTCCCATCTTGGGGGGCTATGACAAAGAACCAATGAAATATAGCACCCAATGCGTTCAAGGCTAGGCCCTTCACCGCAGGTGGGCCCTGCGCTTTGCCACAGCTTCCATCTCTGATTCCCCAGACATAGGTGGGAACTTACACCAGGTAAGTCGCCCCTGTCGGTTACTAGGTCATCTGATTCCCCCACTGCGCCCGCTCGGGGTAAGAGACGCAAGGCTCACCTGGCCAGCCACTCACCTGGGCCAGTAGCGCGTTGCACACGAGCTGCAGCCTGTCCGGGGTAATGTCCACGGGCACGTCGAACGGGGAGCCCAGCAGCTGCCCGCCCTCATCCTGGAACTGCACTAGCAACCGCTGAACGTCGCGCACCGCCGCCTCCTCCTGCGCGAGCAAGCGGGGCGGCAGTCAGCCTCGTCGCCCTTCCAGAAAGGCCCCACTTCGCCTCCCTCCGGCCTCAGGGACCCGGGCCCAAGCGTCGCCGTGACGCCCCCGCCCCCATCCACGCACACCCACCGCCACCGCCGCCGCCATCCTGCGTCCCCACGTGGAGAAGAAAGAGCCCGGCAGACAGAGCGCCGTCTCCGTGGTCGGGCGGGGTCGCCGCCGGCCACATTGCCCTCTGCTGTTGGGGAGGAGAAGCGTCCCGCTTTGCCTGGCCTCAGGGATTAGAAATGAGCTTACTTGGTGTTCCACCCGCCTCTTGACAGCATTCACATTAATTTTTTCCCAGGGTCTTAGAGGACACAGCCAAGTTTTGACCCTTCACAACAGGGATTTTTGCCCCGTTTTAATTTTAATTTAATTTTGTTTTGAGACAGGGTTCCACTCCGTCGCCCAGACTAGAATGCAGTGGCACCATCACTGCTCACTGCTGTCTCGAAGTCCAGGGCTCAAGCGTTCTCCCACCTCAGCCTCCCGAGTAGCCTGGACTCCAGGCACAAGACACCCTGCCTGTTTATTTTTTTTCCTCACTTTTTGTAGAGACGAGGTCTCACTATGTTGCCCAGGCTGATCTCAAACTCCTGAACTAAAGCAATGACTCCCCCACTCCCCGAAGTGCTGGGATTACAGGTGTGACCCACCACGCCTGGCCTACAAATTAGTATCCTTTTAAAAAATAGATCATGTCAAGGCCTGGTATGGTGGTTTGCGCCTGTAATCCCAGCTTGGGAGGCTGCAGTGGGCAGATCACTCGAGCCCAGGAGTTCGAGAGCAGCCCGGCCAACGTGGTGAAACCGCGTCTCTAATAAAAATACAAAAAAATTAGCCAGGCGTGGTGGCATGCACCTGTGGTCCCAGCTACTTGGGAGGCTGACATGGTAGATCACTTGAACTCGAGGGGCAGAGGTAGCAGTGAGCCAAGCTCTCTTCATTGCACTCCAGCCTGGGTGACAGAGCAAGACTCTGTCTCAATACATACATACATACATACATACATACATAAAATGGATCAACTCAATTAATAATACTTGAGTACAAAAGCAAACCATTTCTACAATCATCAACCCTGTAAAGCAATAATAGTGATAATGACATCAGTGAGTCAGGAATTGTTCCAAGTGCTTTTCCCACATAACTCATTTAATTCTCACAACTCTTTTCTCCCCATATTACAGAGGAGGAACTGAAGCAGACAGCAATGAACTTGGGCTCTCTTGCCTGAGACATAGGATCTCCCTTGCCAACTCTCCTCTCCCTCACTCCCCTGCTCAGGCAGTCTCAAGCTCTGCCAAGTCAACCTCCTGAACACAGCTTGAATCTGCTCTCCCCATCTCCACCGCCCCACTCTGGTCAGAGTCACCATCATCACCTGCCTGAACCACTACAACAGCCCCCTGATGAGCCCTGTTTCCATTCCTGCCTCTCTCTCTTTTTTTTTTTTTGAGACGAAGTCTCACTCTTGTCCCAAGAGTTTGAGACCAGACTGGGCAACACGGTGAGACCTTGTCTCTACAGAAATATTTTTTTTAATAGCCAGGTGGCACACACCAGCAGTCCCAGCTACTCAGGAGGCTGAGATGGGCGAAATGCTTGAACCTGAAGGTTAAGGCTGCAGTGAGCTGTGATCACGTCACTGTACGCCGTTTGTGACAATGAGACCCTGTCTCAAAAAAAAAAAAAAAAGAAATCACAGAATCACAGATCCATGGAATTATTTCTTTCATTCATTCAGTGAATACTGTTGAGCACTTTCTTTTTCTTTTTTCTCTTTTTTTTTTTTTGTGACAGAATCTTGCTCTGTCACCCAGGCTGGAGTGCAGTGGTGCAATTTTGGCTCACGGCAACCTCCACCTCCTGGGTTCAGCTGATTCTCCTGCCTCAACCTCCCTAGTAGACAGGATTACAGGCACCTGCCGCCATGCTCGGCTAATTTTTGTAATTTTAGTAGAAACGGGGTTTCGCCATGTTGGCCAGGCTGATCTCAAACCCATGACCTCAGGTGATCCACCTGCCTTGGCCTCACAAAATGCTGGGATTATAGGCATAAGCCATCACACCTGGCCTCATTGACCACTTTCTATGTGCCACCCATTGTTACAAACGCTTGGAATATGTAAGGGAACAACCTAGACACAAACCCTTACCCTCATGAGTGTTCTATGCTTCACAGTTCCTGGCACATAATAGATGTTTAAGCAATATGGGCTGGGATTGCTAACGCCTGCAATCCCAGCACTTTAGGAGGCCAAGGCAGGTGGATCACAAGGTCAGGAGCTCGAGACCAGCCTGGTCAATATGAAGAAACCCCGTCTCTAATGAAAATACAAAAATTAGCTGGGAGCAGTGGCACACACCTGTTATCTCAGCTACTTGGGAGGCTGAAACAGGAGAATTGCTTGAACCCAGGAGCTGGAGGTTCAGTGAGCCAAGATTGCTCCACTGCACTCCGGCCTGGGCAGCAGAACAAGACTCAGTCTCAAAAACAACAACAACAACAAAATGTTAAGAAATGCTTGTGGAATGAATTACTGAATCAGTATTTGAATATAAGATCCTTTGGACCTAAAGTCACAGAGCCACAGGTCTTTGCCAGTGTCAGGATCATTTATCCTATTACCTCATTGCTGTAGAGAGCTTGCCCCACAAAGCGGCCCAGGGCTCACGATAACATGAAGGCAGGGAATTCATCAATCTATTCATTCATTTATTTGCTCATTCAACAAACGTGTTACTGCTGGGCTTTGTGTCCAGCAAGGCAGTAGAACCTTTACAAGGTCACGTAGCTGTGTGTCCAAGGTCACATGTCTGGGAGTAGAATCTAGTATGAGTGATTCCACCTGAGACTTTCTTCTGTGTCTTTCTCAGCTTCACCAGGTAAGTTTGAAGATATGTGTGGGGTGGAGGGGAGAGGGACGAGAGGTGAGTAGAGGAAATCGTCAGCATGAAGACACCATTCTTTCATTCATACATTCATTCCATTAAGGAAACACACTTCGAACACTGACTGTGCCAGAACCTGTGCAGGGAGCGGGTTAGGGGACAAGCTGCATGGGATGCTATCTTTGCTTTTCAGGAGGGAGCTCACAGCCCAGGCTTGGGGCCACTGAAATGCAGAAGAGTTCTGGGTCCAAGTGGGAACAACGTCATAAATTTGCTTCAGGAACTCCCAGTTAGCTAAGGAGAAACATTCTTGCCTAGGAGAGACCCCTCTGTGATGGTGAATACATAGTTCTTGTCCCAGAAGACTTCCTTCTGAGGAGGGAGCCTCAGTGTGTCCCAGAAGAGTTCCCAGTCGGGTGGGGGGAACTTTGGTCCCAGGGAATCTCCAGTCTGACCCGACCTTTGCCCTAGGAGATTTCAGTCTGATGGAGAGACAAAGCCCACTCTCTGAGAGCTCCCAATCCGATGGGAGAGGTAGTCTGAATATATGCACTCCATACACGGGGGAGGAACAGGAGACCACATGCGGACTGAAACTAACGAACCACTCACTCACACTAAACTGAGTTAGCAAGTCCTGTTGGTCTTTCTGAAAAGTGAAGACATTTTCAACACATGAAAGCAGGGTGGGTTGAGGTGTTGCGCAGAAGTGGAAAAAGGAAGGAACTTTCTTCCCCTGTTCCCTCCCTCCTCCCTCCAGAAAGGTATTTCTGGAAGTCTCCAGCTGGTCTGGGATCTGAGCAACTGCTATGTGTCCAAGTCTGTCAGCCCCTCAGCTGTCACTCTACTCCCAAAATAGCAATGGTTGAGGGGAGGGAGAGGAGGCTGTTTATCTGGGATAGAGGGGGAAAGGGGCATTAGAGCTGTGCCCAGGGAGGGGATCTGCTGGGGGGGTTCCCGTCCCTTCTGGATCTTTCTGTCTCTGTTTGGGGTGTGAGCGTCTGAGTTTCCCAGGATGCCCCAGAGTGGGGTGCTTGGGCATAGGCTGGTCAGCCCCTCCACGTGGTCATGATTGACCAGTCTGCAGAGGGGGAGGAACCTGAGTATCAGTGACAGACTCCAGGGGCACCTGCCCCTGTGGCCAAATATGGTCCAGAGCCACTGGTTGAGGCAAGAAAATCTCTTGGGTGGGGGCTGGGAGGTGCATTTTGAGGCTGGCTGGTTGACACAGGAGTGCTCAGGGGAGCAGCCTCACAGGAGGGTAGATCGGAAGCATTGTCCTCAGAGAGAAAGTGAGCGGGGTGGGGGGGTGGGGGGGGTCTGGGGTGTGCCCTGGGCTGGGGAGGGAGACAGCGACTTCTAAGACCTGCAAGGAGAGTTCAGGCCTTTGGCACGAACTGCGTGGCTTTGCCTGCTCAGGCTGGGAGGGGCAGAGAGTGAGGCACAGGGGCTCTGAGTAAATGCTGTAATGTCCTCATGGGGAAATAGATTTGGGGGTTTTGGGGGTGGGACCCTTCCATCGTCTCTGGTGCAAGAGGACCCTGGAGCTCCAGACCTCAGGCCAGGAGCCCAGCCCTGAGTGTGGAGTGAGGGGCTGACCGACGGAGCTGCTCCTGTCCCAGCAGATGGCAGAGGCAGAAGCGGTACAGCTGAAGGAGGAAGGGAATCGGCATTTCCAGCTCCAGGACTACAAGGCTGCCACAAAGAGCTACAGCCAGGCCCTGAAGCTCACCAAGGACAAGGCCCTGCTGGCCACGCTTTATCGGAACCGGGCAGCCTGTGGCCTGAAAACGGTCTGGGGCAGGGCAGGGCACAGGGCGGGAGCGAAGCAGAGGGGCTTTGGGTCTGGGTGGCAGCCCCTTCACCCTGATAGGAATTGTCCTTCATCCCAGCTGGCTCTCCTGGATGCCTCAAGTTGGAGAAGAGTGCCTCCAACCCCCGACCCATGCCCTGGAAAGACAGAAATTCATCCGGAGCAGAAGCAGCCCAATGCCAGGTGCTCTCATAGGTTATTCTTGGCATCTTACTAATGGCCGGTGAGAGAGCTGCTGTTGTCCCCCTTCTATTGCAGATAAGAAACTTGCGATCCAGAGGGCTTCATTAACTTGCCCAAACTCTCCCAGGTAGTAACAGAGCCGAGATTCAAACCTGGGTTTGCCTGATGAGCCTGTCCTCTTTTCCATGCCTCGAGGAGCATGCTCTGAGGCTCTGAGAGCCTGTAGCTCCCCCAGCAAACCCTCACCCCTCCAGGTGGGGACACTCTCTGGCCGTCTCTGCATGGGGCCCCATTAACCAAGTCTCCTCCCTTTTCCTCAGGAGAGCTTTGTCCAGGCAGCGTCAGATGCCTCCAGAGGTGAGCCCCTCCCGGCCCAAGCTTGCCCCCTCACATGCTCCTCTGCATGGCCTGGGTTTTAATCTAGTTGCCATTTTGAAAGAAAAGACAGTGAGTACGGAGTGACTTCAGGTTTGGAAACATACCCTGTGAAGAGCAGTTGAGGAAAACTGCAGTAGTTAGCCCGGAAAAGGCAACTCCCAGGTGGGACAAAGAGCCACCTTCAAATTTCTAAAAGGCTGTCACAGGAAGAAGGATCGGATTTCATCTCAGTGGTGCAAAGGCTGGGCAGAAGCTAAAAGGGCTGTGTTACAGGGAGGGCTGTGTTACAGGGAACACATTTCAGATAGGGAGAGGGAGAGGTTTTCTGATTAAGCTGCCTGGTTCTTTTTTTTTTTGAGACAGAGTTTCACTCTGTGGCCAGGCATCAGGCTGGAGTGCAATGGTGTGATCTTGACTCACTGCAACCTCCATCTCCTGGGTTCAAGCAATTCTCCTGCCTCAGTTTCTCGAGTAGTTGGGGCTACAGGCATGCACCACCATGCCCAGCTAATTTTTGTATTTTTTAGCAGAGATAGAGTTTTACCATGTTGGCCAGGATGGTCTCGATCTCTTGACCTTGTGATCTGCTGGCCTTGGCCTCCCAAAATACTGCGATTACAGGTGTGAGCCACCGTGTCTGGCCTTTTATTTATTTTTTTTTGAGCTGGAGTCTCGCTCTGTTGCCCAGGCTGGAGTGCAATGGCATGATCTTGGCTCTCTGCAACCTCTGCCTCCCTGGGTCAAGCAATTCTCCTGTCTCAGCCTCCCAAGTAGCTGGGATTACAAGCGCCTGCCACCACGCCTGGCTGACTTTTGTATTTTTAGAAGACATGGAGTTTCACCATGTTGGCCAGGCTGGTCTTGAGCTCCTGAGCTTGTGATCTCCCGACTTTGGCCTCCCAAAGTGCTGGGATTACAGGTGTGAGCCACTGCACCTGGCCGGCCTGGCTGTCTTGAGAAGGAGGGAGCTCCCCACTGCAGGAGGAATGCAAGCACCGATTGGTTAAGCCCCTGGCAGGAATCCTGTAGCAGAGACTCGAGCATTAGGAATTGGATGACACGATCCTTAAGCTCTCTTCCCACCTTGAAATTCTGGATCTCACTGTCTCCCTAATAAAGGGGAGGTATGGACCAGAGAGTCCATATGGGTGGATAATCTCCAAGGAAGACAGAGAAGCCCAGCAGGAGCATGCTTCCTGGCATTGGGGCAGTGGAGCTAGTGTTCTGTTGTCTAAGGGCCTCATCCCCATCTCTTCTCAATAGCCATCGACATCAACTCCTCAGATATCAAGGCTCTGTACCGGCGATGCCAGGCACTGGAGCACCTGGGGAAGCTGGACCAGGCCTTCAAGGATGTGCAGCGTTGTGCCACCCTTGAGCCACGGAACCAGAACTTCCAGGAGACTCTGAGGAGACTCAACACCAGCATTCAGGAGAAGGTGAGCTGGACCTCTTCCCACAGCCCTTGGCTACCCAGCTCCTCTCTTAATTCCTAGTAGGAATGGGTTAGGGAGGTGAGACATCAGGGCAGGGCTAGCCCTACCTCCACTCTGAGATGGAGACAGCAAGTGGCATGGGCAGGCTGCACAGAATGGCTCAACAGGCGCTTCTATCTGTGATGCTTGTTCGAGGGCACAAACCAGCCAAGGCTAGAACACAGGTCGTTTAAATTCCATATCGGGCTGGATGGGGTGGCTCATGCCTATAATCCCAACATTTTGGGAGGCTGAGGCGGGTGAATCACCTGATGTCAGGAGTTTGAGACTAGCCTGGACAACATGGAGAAACCTCACCTCTACCAAAAATACAAAAAATAGCCAGGCGTGGTGGGGGGCACCTGTAATCCCAGCTACTCAAGAGGCTGAGGCAGGAGAATTGCTTGAATTTGGGAGGCAGAAGTTGCAGTGAGCTGAGATTATGTGCCATTGTACTTCAGCCTGGGCAACGGAGTGTGAGACTCCATCTCCCCCGCCCCCCTAAAATATTCCAGATGGTGGCTTAGAAATATTGTTATAACTTAGTATGTCTGCAACATGATCTATCTCTTTTCATGGGAATTGAGGACATCAATGAGGGACAGAGGAGAGCCAGGCCCCATTAGGAGCATGATTTTTTTTTTTTTGAGACAGACTCTCCCTTTGTTGCCCAGGCTGAAGTGCAGTGTCATGATCTGAGCTGCTCACTTCAACCTCTGCCTCCAGGGTTTAAGTGATTCTTGTGCCTGAGCCTCCTGAGTAGCTGGGATTATAGACATGTACCACCATGGTTACTTTTTGTATTTTTGGTAGAGATGGGGTTTCGCCATGTTGGCCTTGCTGGTCTCCAACTCCTGGCTTCATGTGATCCACCCACCTCAGCCTCCCAAAGTACTGGGATTACAGGTGTGAGCCACCGTGCCTGGCCAGAAGCATGAAATATTTTCTAGGAAACTGGAGGAGGGTGGGGAGAACCTGGACCAGAGGTGAGAAATCCTGAACCCTAGTCCTGGCTCAACTGCTAGTTTTGTGGGGCATCTCTTGGGGTGTTGGTTTCCTCTCTGTAAGAGCAGTAAGGTAATTGATCACTCAGCCCCTTGCTCCAAGACTCAGTAACTTCTACACATCTGGAGCAGCCCTGTGGTAGGACCACAGCATGGTGTCCAGGGTGCAGACTCAAGGACTGAGGAAATACAAACCGAGGAGAGATTCAGAGAGGGATAGGCAAAGGAATGACCTCTCTGCACCCCCAAAGAAAATGAGAACAGGGCTGGGTGCGGTGGCTCATGCCTGTAATCCCAGCACTTTGGGAGTCCAAGGTGGGAGGATCACTTGAGCCCAGGAGTTAACCAGCCTGGGCAACATAGGGAGATCTTGTTCCTACCAAAAACTAAAAATAAACTAAAAATAGGCTGGGTGTGGTGGCTTGAGCCTGCAATTCCACCACTTTGGGAGGCTGAGGTGGGTGAATCACTTGACATCAGGAGTTCAAAACCAGCCTGGCCGACATGGTGAAACCCCGTCTCTACTAAAAATATAAAAATTAGCTGGGCATGATGGCACATGTCTATAATCCCAACTACTCAGGAGGCTGAGACAGGAGAATCACTTGAAACTGGGAGGCAGATGTTACCGTGAACCGAGGTCGTACCACTGCACTCCAGCCTGGGTAACAAAGTGAGACTCCATCTCAAAAAAAAAAAAAAAAAATTAAAAATTAAAAAATGAGCTCAGGAGCAGGTGGGAGTAGTGTGGACCCAAAGAACAAAGTAGTAGGAGGTTCAAAAGGAGCTGGCGAGGCGGAAGATGATGATCAGTTAGGTCACTTTATGAAAGACCCAGAGCAGTGGGGTTGGAGTGGGGATGGCGAGGGACTAGATATCCAAACATAACGAGTTTGATTTACTTGAAACAGTGCTGGAAAGCTGCTTCGTCTACAGTTCAGGTGTGTTAAAAAGAAAAAACAGAAAGCTGCTTCAGGATTCTGAGTATGGAGACATATTTCTGTTTTATCCCTATTTAAATGTCTAATAGCAGATTGTTTACTGGACTCTAAAACTGGGCTGATGACCCTTTGCCTTCCTAGACCATTGTGATGACCAAATGGAATAACAAATGTAGCCAGATGGTGAGCCTTCAGGGCAAGGACTTGCTTTTGTTCACTATTCTATTGCATTTATTCATTCATCGTAGTTATCCAGTAAATGTTGAATGAATACCTGAATGAATGTATGTGTGGAAGCCCAGAGTAGACACCCTGATATTTACTGAGATGAACTGAATGTGGAGCCGACTGAAATGACGTGGACCCCGCCTGCCTCCCTCCCCACTCCCTCCTCTCTTCTCAGCTCCGAGTGCAGTTCTCCACAGACTCAAGGGTACAGAAGATGTTTGAGATCCTTTTGGATGAAAACAGTGAGGCTGATAAGCGTGAAAAGGTGAGTGCTGGCCAATGCTAACCAGCCAACAGAAGGACCCAGCCAACAGTCTGAACAGTGACATCATTCCAAGGGGGAAGGGGACCCGCAGGCCTGTCTTTGGAGCCTAGGAAGGAAAATTGGCCAAAGGTTAAGCACGTTAGGACACAGTGTAAATCATAAGAAGGACTCAGATTCGGGTGAATCCAGTGAGGAGAGTCATGCAGCTGGGTTGGATCCTGTCTTTATTTGCAATTTGATGTTTTGTTCATCATGGATTTTTCTGGCATTGATTTTAATTTTAAAAATACAGCATTGACGGCCAGGCACGGTGGCTCATGACTGTAATCCCAGCACTCTGGGAGGCTGAGGTGGGTGGATCTTGAGGTCAGGAGTTCGAGACTGGCCTGACCAACATGGTGAAACCCTATCCCTACTAAAAATACAAAAATTAGCTGAGTGTGGTGGCATGAGCCTATAATCCCAGCTACTTGGGAGGCTGAGGAAGGAGAATCTTTTGAACCTGGGAGGTGAAGGTTGCAGTGAACTGAGATTGCACCACTGTACTCCAGCCTGGGTGACAGAGTGAGACTTGTCTCAAAAAAGAAATCTACCTATCTATCATTGACTATTATTTGATTGTTAAGTTCTTTGGGGCCCCTTTAAATTTTGCATCCTAGGCAAGTACCTCATTTGCTTCACCATAATTTTTGTCCTAAGAAATAACGCCGATTAAAATTATGTTTTATTTTATTAAAAAGTATTGTAAAGAAGTTGTTCTGAAAATTTTAAATATTTACCGATATGATCATCCTCTTAACCAAATTTGTTACATTTTTTTTTTAATGTTTCCTTCTAGTCTTTCTGCAGAGGCAAAAAAATAATTGAACGTTTGTGTGTTTTACATTTATAAGAACTTGAGAGACAATGTCTGGGAATTTTTATTAGTTTTATGGTCAATAAATCCATGAACTATGCAAATATCTTTTATAACAAACTCTTGGGAGAACATAATGGGTTGTTATAGATAAAACAAGTTGTTTTTTTTTCTTTTGGAAAAGTACAAAACCCTTAGCTGATAGTGATGGTTCTGGTCATGCTTGCCTGGAATTCTCTCATCAGCCCTCTCCCCAACTTGACATCTCTTTGTCCACCTCCTCACCTTCTTCAGCCTTCTGTGTTTCTCAGCCCTGGGTTCTCAGGTCCTGCTTGAGACCTGGGGCCTTTTAAGTTTCATGCATCCTTAAATTGGAATGCTCTAGGTGGGAAGAGAGTTGGGAACCTGTTTGCTCAACTGCCTAAATTGACAGGTGAGAAGTCTAGGGTCCAGAGAAGTGCCGTGACTTACCCAAGCTCACACAGCTAGCGGGGAGCAGAATCAGAACTCAAACCCAGGGCTTTCAGGTCCCATCTAGTGTTTTTGCTGCCCACTTTCTGGGAACTTCAGATTCCCTGAATAGGAGAATCAACAAAATGTTTAAGGAAATTATTCTCCATGTAAAAATACTTCATCTCTCCACCTTTTTTCTAGTCCTTCTCCATAAGCATTATATACATCTTTATTTGAAAGTAAGTGCAATTGGAGTAAACATTTGCTTCTGATTCTGCATACCAATGCTTTTTCCATTGCTCTTTGTCTTTTTATTTATGACTTTAATGGCTGCAATATATTTCATCAAGTTGGTCTCTATACAAGTTACTTGGCTTTTTTTTCTTGAATTATGTTCTTGGGCTGTGTTTCCAGGAGTAGGATTACAAGGTGGGAGAATAGAACAATGTTCTGAAATCCCAGTCTTTGCACTGGCTGTTGTACTTGGCCCATGGTCCAGGCCTAGGTGGCCATACCTCCCTCATAACCCTCATTGCCTCTTCCTCCTTCAGGCTGCCAACAATCTCATTGTCCTAGGCCGTGAGGAAGCAGGGGCTGAGAAGATCTTCCAGAACAATGGGGTAGCCTTGCTGCTGCAGCTTCTGGACACTAAGAAGCCTGAGCTGGTGCTGGCTGCAGTGCGGACCCTGTCGGGCATGTGCAGTGGCCACCGAGCCAGGGTGAGCGCCTGGCTGTGGGGCACATAGAGCAGATGGCTGCTGGTCCCAGGATCTGGAGGGTGACCTGTGGTCAGGGCTGTGGCTGGCATCATTGGAACCTGATAAAAAGTCAAAGCATGCTCCAGTCTCTTTTTCCCTTTGAGTTGGAAATGGGTTTCACTAAGCAAAGACAAGGTTATTGAAAGTGCTTAATGCTGCTGGGCGAGGTGTCTCACTCCTGTAATCCCAGCACTTTGGGAGGCCAAGGTAGGTGGATCATGAAGTCAGAAGTTCAAGACCAGCTTGACCAACATGGTGAAACTCCGTCTCTACTAAAAATACAAAATTAGCTGGGCATGGTGGCATGCGCCTGCAATTCCAGCTACTTGGGAGGCTGAGACAGGAGAATCACTTGAACCCAGGAGATAGAGATTGCAGTGAGCCAAGATTGCGCCATTGCACTCCAGCCTGGGTGACAGAGTGAGAGTCTGTCTCAAAACAAAAAAGAAATTGCTTAATGCAAAAGTGGTGAATGCAAAGGCTATGATATTTTACATTTTTTTATGCTAAGTCTTTGAAACCCAGTGTATAGTTTACACTACAGCACATCTCCATGTGGTTTTGCCACAGTGCAAGTGCTCAACGGCCCTGTGTAGCCAGTGGCCACTGCATTGGATGGTACAGCTCCGTCCTCTAGGAAGGCACATGGCTTGTGTCAAGAGGCTTCCAGGACCAGGGAGCACCGTGAGGCACTGGCTGTCTGGGCTTATTTCTCTACTGCACAGGGTGGGATGGGGAGGATTATTACACCCCCTCTCACTTGCATGGTAGCTGACCATGGTTCTTGCTGGAGTTCTAGGCCACAGTGATTCTGCATGCAGTGCGGATAGACCGAATCTGTAGTCTCATGGCCGTGGAGAACGAGGAGATGTCTCTGGCTGTCTGCAACCTGCTCCAAGCCATCATTGACTCCCTGTCTGGGGATGATAAGCAGGAGCATCGAGGGAAGGAGGAGGCCCTGGTTCTAGGTAGGAAACATTCTTCAGTTTGGGTTCAAGGGGATGGGGAAAGAAAGAGTCAGTTGCCACCCCAGACAGGGCATCTGGGCATTTCCTGTTTGTGGAGGTGGCTTGGTTTTATATATTTTCTTCTTCTTCTTCTTTTTTTTTTTTTTTTGTGACGGAGTCTCACTCTGTCACCCAGGCTGGAGTGAAGTGACGCTATCTAGACTCACTGCAACCTCTGCCTCCTGGGTTCAAGCACTTCTCGTGCCTCAGCCTTGCAAGTATCTGGGACTACAGGCACACGCCACCATGCCTGGCTAATTTTTGTATTTTTGGTAGAGACAGGGTTTCATCATGTTGGCCAGGCTGATCTCAAACTCCTGACCTCAGGCCATCTGCCCACCTTGGCCTCCCAGAGTGCTGGGATTACAGGCATGAGCCACTGCACCCGGCCTGTTATATATTTTCTGATTATAAGAGTAGCAGGTGTAGCTGCAGTATTCACAATAGCTAAAAGATGCACAACGTGAGTTTCCATTGGCAGGTGACTGGATGAGCAAAATGTGGTATATACATAAATAGAATATTAGTCAGCTTTAAAAAGGAAGGAGATTTTGACAAAATTATCTTGTTTGATTCAAAATAAATTATTCATGAGATTAATCATTTTTGGGGTATCTTCATTAGCCATTTGGCTTCCTTTATCTTTGGTTGGTTTGTTCATGTTGTTACCTATTTTTTTTTTGAGATGGAGTTTCACTCTTGTTACCCAGGCTGGAGCGCAATGGCGCGATCTTGGCTCACCGCAACCTCCGCCTCCTGGGTTCAGGCAATTCTCCCGCCTCAGCCTCCTGAGTAGCTGGGATTACAGGCACGTGCCACCATGCCCAGCTAATTTTTTGTATTTTTAGTAGAGACGGGGTTTCACCATGTTGACCAGGATGGTCTCGATCTCTTGACCTCATGATCCACCCGCCTCGGCCTCCCAAAGTACTGGGATTACAAGCTTGAGCCACTGTGCCCGGCCATTGTTACCTATTTTTTAATGTTTTTTCTTATTTTGTTTATAAGAGTATTTTGTTGTTGTTTCTTTTTTGAGACAGAGTCTTGTCTGTCACCCAGGCTAGACTGTAGTAATGCAATCACAGCTCACGGCAGGCTCAATTTTCTGGGCTCAATCTTCCCACCTCAGCTTCTGAAGTCACTAGAACTACAGGCTCACGCCACCATGACTGGCTAATTTTTAAATTTTTCATGGAAACAGGGTTTTGCTTTTTTGCCCAGGCTGGTCTCAAACTCCTGGCTTCAAGTGATCTTCCTTCTGTGGCCGCACAAAATGTTGGTATTACAGGCCGCTGCGCCTAGCCCTGAAGTCCTGGATTCTTGGTATGACTCTGACTTACATTATAATGGTCAGCTAGTCACTTTCCTTTTCTGAGCTAGAATTTTTGGAAGATTCAAGATGGCCCAGCTTGTGTGGCTGGCGGAACTGGGAATGTTGACCAGAAAACCTTGGCTTGTCTCCTTGTGGCCTTGTTAGTGGCCAGCTTGGGTTTCTATAGAACATGGTGGCTGGATTCTCAATGGACAAGCCCCAATGTGCAGGTGCCATGTAAGCCTCTGGTTGTGCCACAGGTCACATAGCAACCCAGGGCCAGTGTGGGAGGAGGTTACTCAAGAGCAGGAATACAGAGAGGTGTGTTTCCCGGGGAGGCACCAATTCACAATCTTCCGTGACTTCCTTGGGTTGAACATCTCTGCTACAAAATTTTTCCACTTATTGGTTTCCACTCTAACCCTTTGTAGCTTCCATCTGCCTCTGGTCCAAAGTCTGTCCTCTGAGCCTCAGAGAAGAAGTCTGTTATCTCACTCTCATGACATGGCTTTGTCTGAAAATGAGCCGTCACATCTACTTACATCTTTCCTTCTTAGGTGATGGAGCTGTATTCCTTCATCATGATGATAATTCCTTCATCATTATTTATCTGACATGGTTTGGGGAGCTTTCCTTTTCTGTTTGCCTGCCTTTGGGCTCCATCCTAGAATGAGAGCAAAAATCTCTAAGTCTCTGGGAGGGCAAAATCAGAAAAAGGCATTTGCTTTTTAAGATCTACCAGTGGGCAGGAAGTCTGGGCGTTGCCGGCAAAAGCTTGAATTCAGGCTCCCAGAATGCCCGAATCTGTGGGGAGTGAAATGTCTCTAAAGAGTATAAATTTCTTTTCTGGAAAGCATTTTATTAAACCAGTTTATTAAAAACTACATGAAGCATTCCTAGATCTCTGCCAGTCATTGCTAGGAGTGAAGAACTTTCGAAGAACCTGAACTGCTCAAGGATGGAATGAGCTGTTGTAGAAGTCAATGTTCAGGGTGGCTGGAGGACCCCTTGGGGGTGTTGTCTAGGGATTTCTCTCCTTTTTTTGGGGTGAGATGGGCGACACTATACTCTCCTGGGAATTCACATTCACTTCAGGAAGTCGTGGATTCAGTATTTCCAGAGTCTAGAAGCTGCTGCTCTTCCTGGTCATATATATCCTCTTTACTTACCCCTGTCCTCTTGTTCTTCAGACACCAAGAAGGACCTGAAGCAGATCACCAGCCACCTGCTGGACATGCTGGTCAGCAAGAAGGTGTCTGGCCAGGGCAGGGATCAGGCACTGAACCTGCTCAATAAGAATGTCCCTAGGAAGGACCTTGCCATTCATGACAACTCACGCACCATCTATGTGGTGGATAACGGTGAGAAGAGGGGAGGGTTTGGGGCTTGCTCAAGCCTTTTATGTGGGCACTGGGGCACTGACAGAAAGTGGAAGATGTGAGGCTCTTGAAGAGGTTTCCGATCCTAACTGAAAAGTTGGGAAAAGGTATTTGTACATCAGGATCCACCAGTGGCCTGTGAAGGTGTAGATCAAGCCTTTGAATTCAGAGCCTGAACACACCCAGGAAGTGCCCAAACAAATCCCCAAAACATGTGGGCAGAGCTACCTAGCAAATGGGGACAAGGACTCCACCAACTGAGGGGTAAAATTCCAGAAGTCTCATGGTTGGTGAAATACTTCACAGGCCTTCTTAAAGGGAGGAAATGGCATCAAGTATGCTTTATATAAAGCACAGTGAGAATGTTTGCAAACCCAAACGTATCTGAGACAGGTCTCAATCAATTTAGGAGTTGATTTTGCCAAAGTTAAGGACATGCCTAGAAGAGAAGAAACACAGAATTGCAGAAACAGGCTGTGGTCTGAGCCTTTCTCCAAAGATGATTATAAGGCTTCAATATTTCAAGGGGAAAAGCAGCTGGGAGGGGAGACAGGGAAGGTATGGTCACAGTATATGAATGCACATGTTGTAAGAGGAAGGAGGAGGTAGGGGAATAGTCAATCACGTATTTGTCCCCTGCTTGGTGAATCACCACTTTACAGAAGATAAGGTGAACATAGAGTGGGCATATTTAAGCACTAGAGTAATTTATTAAATGTGGAGGTATTTAACCTTTTATCTGTAGCTATCTGCTTAGGAATAAAAGGAAAGGCAGTTTTTCACATGACTCAGCTTTCAGCTTAGTTTTTTTTTCCTTTGGTCTAGGGAATTGGGGTCCCAAGATTTTATGTTAGTTTTTAAATTTATTTTTATTTTGTTTTTTTAGAGACAGGGTCTCACTCTGTTGCTCAGGCTAGAGTGCAGTGGTGTGATCATAGTCACTGCAAACTCAAACTGCTGGGCTGCAGCGATCCTGCTTTCCCTCAGCCTGCCGAGTAGCTGGGACAACAGGCACACACCATCATACACCTCAAACTCCTGGGCTGCAGCGATCCTCCTTCCCCTCAGCCTCCCGAGTAGCTGGGACAACAGGCACACACCATCATACACCTCAAACTCCTGGGCTGCAGAGATCCTCCTTCCCCTCAGCCTGCCGAGTAGCTGGGACAACAGGCACACACCATTATGCCCGGCTAATTTTTTTGTTTTATAGAGATGTGGTTTCACTATGTTGCCCAGGCTGGTCTCAAACTCCTGGGCTCAAGTGATTGTCCCACCTCGGCCTCCCAAAGTGCTGGAATTACAGGCGTGAGCCACTGCACTGGGCCAAGATTTTATTTTCCTTTCACATGTTCTAGCAGATTGTCACTCAGTTTGTAAGCTCCAAGGTGTTACCTGTCTCCTCAATCCATTTTGATCTGCTATGGTAAATTCTTTCATAGGTTTTGTGACACACAGAATCTTGTTCTAAAAGGTTCAGATCAGCTTTCCCAGCTTGAAAAATATCTTTTGATACTGCACTTCCCTTGCTTGGTTTTTACAGACCTCAGCAAAGCGCATGTGCAGGTGCTTAGGCTTTAACACATTACTGCTAAACGCCCAAACCCCACTTCCCCCCTGCCTCATTCTGGGCTTCTCTGCATCTATTATGAAAGGTGAGCATTAACGGCAGACCTCCTCTCTCTGCACCAGGGTCTAGGCTCATCCACATGTTATGGGTTGGGACAGGTGAAGAGCAATATTTTTTATTCTGTTCTTTTTGCAAAGGGCACCAACATGAATAGCAATTGGGTAAAAATAATGCGGATTTAAAAATTCAGATATTTGAATACAAAGCTGCAATGTAGAGGTGTTACGTGTTGTGCAAACTGGGCTGGGAGGCACGGTAAGGATGCTGTCAGGACGTCACAGCTGGAGTGACCTTTTGGGTGAGGGAAGGGGCAAAGATGGACAGGAAGAAGGTCCAGAGTGTGTGAACAGAAGAGAAATGAGATGCTCAAGACGTGGGCAAGAATGGAAGAGGAGAATGGGAGACGAGATTGGAGAGGTGCATTTGAGGGAGGCTTTTGGGACCCAGGCTGGGGAGTCTGGGTTGGCTCATCAGGCCCTTCCTGTTACTCCCCAGCCCTGCTGAGCACTTTTTAAATGTGTGGTTTGATGTAATAAGAAATATACACATTTGGTCTGTGCCGCTGTTTCCTGGCACACAGCTAACCTCATAGTTAGTGTGTGCCAGGAAAGTGATAAGTGTCTTTTTGTATGCTCGTGTAATAACTGGTGGCTGGGAGCCCCTAGATAACCTCAGAATATCAAAATGGGGGCTGGTTGCCAGGGGAAACAACCATGCAATTATAGGATTGGAACGTTCAGCCCCCAACCTCTTACCTCCAGGGAGGGGTGAGAGGCTGGAGGTGGGATTCATCACTAATAACCAATGATTTAATCAACCATGCCTACATAATGAAGCTTCTGTTTTAGAAGAAACCCTAACCAAAGGGGCTTAAAGTACTCTCCAGTAGGTGAACACATGGAGGTGCTGGAGGGGCGGCTACCTGGAGAGGGCATGGAAGCGCCATGCCCCTTGCCAATACCGTGCCCTCTGCATCGCTCCATCTGGCTGTTCCTGACTTTTTGTTTTTATTGTTGTTGTATTTAAATAATAAATTGGTAATCTAGTAACTAAACTGTTTTTCTGAGTTCTGTGAGCCATTCTAGCAAATTATCACGCCTGAGGGAGAGAGTCATGGGAGTCAGAAGTTGGCCAGTCAGAAGCACAGGTGGTAACTTGGACTTGAGACTGCCATCTGAAGGAAGGCAATCTTGGGGATTGAGACCTTAAACTGTGAGGTCTGTGCTGCCCCAAGTAGATAGTGTCAGAGTTGAATTGACACCCATCTGGTGTCAGAAGTAAGGTCTGAGAGTAGTAGTAGTTTAGGGAGGAAACAGTTTTCCTTTAAGGGGTAAAATGTGCATAGCAAAAAATTTACTGCCAGGCACTTTCTTTCTTTTTTATTTGTGGAGACAGGGTCTCCCTATGTTGCCTAGGCTGGTCTCAAACTCCTGGGCTCAAGTGATCCTCCCACTTTGACCTAACCAAAGTGCTGGAATTACAGGCATGAACCACTAAGCCACTTCCAGGCACTTTTATTTATTTATTTAGTCTTTTTTTTTTTAAAGACGTGGTTTCACCATGTTGGTCAGGCTGGTCTTGAACTCCCGATCTCAGGTGATCTGCCCGCCTTGGCCTCCAAAGTGCTTGAATTAAGGCGTGAGCCACCACGCCCCAGCCATCAAAGCACCTTTAATTTCCTCCTAACATCCAGAGTTTCATGCCTCCCAGCTTTTACCTGGAATGTTCTTCCTCCCACTTCCCTGTACTACCCAAGGTCTGACCAGCGCCAAGCCACCTCTAAAACCTGGCTTTGAAATCCACCTGTCTGTTGCCTCAGAGGAAGCATAGTGTGACAGCTAAAATCACAAGCTTTGAAATCAGACATGACTGGAAGCGTGTCCTTGCTATGTCACTGGACAACTTAGTTGACTTCTCTAAGTCTTATTTTTCTGCTCTGAAAGATGGGAATAGTAGGGCTATTGTTAGGATTAGATGAAGTTAATGTGTACAAAGCTCTTGGCACATAAGAAGTGCTCAGAAAAACTTGCAGATCTTATTTTGTTGACGTGAATCACCCCACCTTCTATACTTATCACATCTATACTTCTATACTTCTATACAGTGTTACCCTTCCATACTTATCACATCTCATTGTAATCTTCACATGTCAGTCTTTCCTATTGTACTGTGAGCTTTTGGAGGTCAGGATCGTATCGTTTATTTTGGTAGCCAGTACCCCAAAGATTTATTTATTCAACAAAGACATGACTATTGAATTTGCCCAATGGGTAGTAGGAAGCCATTGAAGATTTTCAAGAGAAGAGATGAGAAGACATCATCATAATAAATGTAAATATGGTATTTACTAAATAAATAATTACACGCTCAGTAATAAACATTTATTGAGTGATAGTGATGTGTCTGGATTGGTAGTAGGGTTTCCATACATAACCTCATTGAGCCCTCAAATTTTAGGAGGTAGGTAGTAGTATTCCCATTTTACAAATGAAGAAGCTGAGGCTTGAGGAGGAGAATACAAAATAGTATTTGGAGAAGACTATACATCAACCACAGAATGGTAGAGTCCTCCGAGATCAACTAGTCCTGATTTTGTACGTATGAAAATAAAAGCCCCTAGAGGGAGGTAAATTGGTCAAGGTGGGGGCAGTATCAGGTGTAGAACCTGGACCTGGGTCCCTTGACCCCATTCTGGTGCCCTTCACTCTGAATGAACCACATATTGTCTATAGACAGGGCTGGAGAGAAGCTGGTGAGAAGACATCACTGAGTGAGGGGTGTGTTTGTGAGCATGGAGCCCAGCAGGAATAATGCAGGGCATTATTGCCACCATCTACCCTGCAGGTCTGAGAAAGATCCTGAAGGTCGTGGGGCAGGTTCCAGATCTGCCATCCTGCCTGCCCCTGACGGACAACACCCGCATGCTGGCCTCTATCCTTATCAACAAGCTCTATGATGACCTGCGCTGTGACCCAGAGCGTGATCACTTCCGCAAGATCTGTGAGGAATACATCACGTAAGTTTCCTGGAGGCCTCACAGGATCAGGCTCTGTCTTAGTTATCTATGCTGTGTAACAAATTATCCCAAAATGTAACAGCTTGAAACAATAATGTTTTATTATCTCACACCAGAACAGAAATTTGGGAGTGGTTTGGCTGGGTGGCTCTGGCTTAAGGTCTTTCATGAATTGACAGTCATATGCTGGCTGGGGCTGCAGCCATCTGAAGGCTTGACTGGGGCTGGAAAATGCTTCCAAGATGGTACACTCACACGACTGGCACGTTGGCGCCAGCTCTTGGTGGGAGGCCTTGGTCCCTCTCCATTCAGACCTCTCCACAGGCTGCTGAGGTGTCTTCACTGCATGCTGGCTGGCTTGTCCCATAGTAAAAGATCCAAGGGGGAGCAAGGCAGCAGCGAGAAGTCTTCTCTACCTAGCCTCAGAAGACATGTGTCATCACTTCTGCCACATTCTGTTCATTAAAAGCAAGTCATTTAAGGGGAAAAAATTAGGTTTCACCTTTTGAAGGGAGGTGTGTCAATACATTTTTTAGACACATCTTATTTTATTTGTTTTTTGAGACAGGGTCTCACTCTGTCCCTCAGGCTGGAGTGCGGTGATACGATCATAGCTCACTGCTGCCTTGGACTTTTGGGCTCAAGTGAGCCTCCTAACTCAGCCTCCCAGAGTAGCTGGGACTACAGGCACATGCCACCATGCTGGGCTATTT
This sequence comes from Callithrix jacchus, assembly GCF_049354715.1. NCBI lineage: Eukaryota > Metazoa > Chordata > Mammalia > Primates > Cebidae > Callithrix > Callithrix jacchus. The sequence continues at coordinate 99,005,069 of NC_133506.1, read as the reverse complement.
TTTTTTTTTTTTTTTTTCTGTCGCCCAGGCTGGAGTGCAGTGGGATGATCATGGCTCACTGCAGCCTCAGCCCGCTGGGCTCAAGCGATTCTCCTGCCTCTGCCTCAGCCTCCCAAATAGCTGAGACTACAAGCATGCACCACTATGCCTGGCTAATTTTTGTATTTTTTTTTTTGTTTCGCTGTGTTGCTGAGGCTGGTCTTGAATTCCCAAGCTCAAGCAATCTTTCTGCCTCCGCTTCCCAAAGTGTTGGGATTACAGGCATAAGCTACCTTGTCCAGCCATGGACAAATTTTAATCTTACCACTGGCTTCTGTGGTTGAAAGGAGCAAATGTCAGCTTGTTAAGGAGGGAGGCCCAGTTCTTTCAAGACTAAGAACTGTGTGGCTTTGCAGAGCTAGACAGGGATTAGGACCCTCAGCAGCTGCAGTTCCTGGGTCTCCTCACTTCGGCTCCAGGATCAGTGTGACTCTGGTGCTCTTCTGGGTCTCTGTTTCTCTTTGTGTGTCCTCGCCTTTCTCCTGTCTCACTGCTGCAAGACCTTTTAATTCTTTATTGCAATGATTCCCAGACTTGCAAATTATTCAGATTTCTGAGACATCACCTCTTGACTCAGTAGTTTGGGGTGTGGCTCTGGAAGCTGCATGCTTAAAAGCACTCCAGGTGAGTCTTAGGTGGGTAATGACATTGCCTTTACTGTGATTTTCCATTCAGTATTCCAGGGGTCAACAAACTTTTGCTGTGAAGGGCCAGGGAGTAAATATTTTAGTCTTTGTGGGATATATAAATCTCTGTCAACATATTTTTAAAAAACATTTAAAATACAAAAAGCTGGCTAGGTGCAGTGGCTCATGTCTGTAATCCCAGCACTTTGGGAGGCTGAGGCAGGTGGATCACCTGAGGTCAGGAGTTCAACCAGCCTGACCAACATGGTGAAACTCTATCTCTACTAAAAATACCAAAAATTAGCTGGATGTGGTGGCACATGCCTGTAATCCCAGCTACTAGGGAGTCTAAGGCAGAAGAATCGCTTGAATCCAGGAGGTCGAGGTTGTAGTGAGCCGAGATTGCACCACTGCACTCCAGCAGTCTAGGTGACAGAGCAAGACTCCATCTCAAAAAAAAAAAAAAAAAGCAAAAAGCTGCTGGCCAGGTGTGGTGGCTCATACCTGTAATCCTAGCACTTTGGGAGGCCGACGTGGGAGAATTGCCTGAGGCCAGGAGTTCGAGACCAGCCTGGGCAATGTAGAGAGACCCCCCCCATCTCTAAAAATAATTTTAAAATTAGCCAAGTGTGGTGGCTCACCCCTGTAGTCCCAGCTACTTGGGAGGCTGAGGTGGAAGGGTCACAAGGCTGCAATGAGCCGTGAATGCATTACTGTACTCCAGCCTGGGTGACAGAGTGAGACTCTGTTTCAAATAAAATAAAATAATGTGAAAGCTATTCTCAAATTTTGGGATTTGCCAACTCCTTCCTACCCCATGACTTCTACTCACCCCTGACGTGGGTTCACTTAGTTCTTCTCAAGGCTTCTCTCTTTTTCTACCTCAGTTTCGACTTTTCCTGCTGACTTCTCGAGTCCCTCATGAGGTCCCCAATTGATTTCATTACCTGTCATCCAGCTCGTTTTTGTTTGGGTTTGTTGATTGGGGTCCCTGCCTGTCAGCCTACGGAATGCTGAGAGGAGGGGACACCACCTTCATCAAATGGTGCCCCAGCCTGGCCCTAGCAGGAGTGGAATATACCCCGCTTCATCAGGGACCGGGTTGTGTGGGGATCCAATGCCAGCTCAAAGGTCAGACCCCAACTAATTATGAAGGATGCTGGTTCCCCGGGCACTGAGTGGAGCGATGAGGCACAGGACATGAGATGCTCGAGCTGGAGGGGCTCTCAAGGCTTCCAAAGCTGACTCCTCTTCCCCAGGGGACTTGCCTAAGTTCCCCAGCAATGAGAGGCAGACATGGGACCAGAGCCCAGGTCTTAGAATCTCAGTGTGGAGTTCTCCTGACCAGTCCATGCTACCTTCTTGCATTTATTTATTTTTATTTTGAGATGGGGTCTTGCTTTGTCACCCAAGCTGGAGTGCAATGGCACGATCTCGGCTCACTGCAACCTTCGCCTCATGGGTTCAAGTGATTCTCTTGCCTCCAGAGTAGCTGGAACTACAGGTTTGTGCCACCACACCCGGCTAATTTTTTTGGTATTTTTAGTAGAGATGGAGTTTCACCATATTGGCCAGGTCTTGAACTCCTGGTCTTGTAATGCGCCCTCCTCAGCCTCCTAAAGTGCTGAGATTACAGGCTTGAGCCACCGTGCGTGTCCTGCCTTCTTGCATTTATTCGCAGCTGCATTTTCACTGTGCACATCTGCCCTGTTTTCCACATTGCACCAACCTGGGCAGATGAGAAGCATCAGAAGGCCTGTCCCCTCTGACATTCCCATTCAGAGATTCTCCCCTAGAGTAGATGGCAATAGATTCTGAAAGCAAGGCAGAACCTTTCTGGACATCTAGTCCACATGCTCACTGACAGGGGAAGGGACTGAGACCAGATCACCAGAGGGGACTGACTGGCCCAGGCCATGTCACAGAGAGATACTGTGTGCCAGGCATCATGCTAGGCCTGTTTGTGTTGTTGATGCTGTGCGCTTCTCCCAGATACAGCAGCTGCTGGCTGACAGCTCTCAGCTGTCATCTCTCTTTGAGACTTGCCTCATTTGGGGAGAGCCGTTTCACCCTCCCCAGGGCAGCCAGTGTGCAAAGACTCACCCCAGGCTGGTTGAAGTGACTTAGATCTATAATATCAGTGCTTTGGGAGGCCAGGTGGAAAGATCACTTGAGGCCAGGAGTTTGAGGTCAGCCTGGGCAACATAGCAAGATCCTGTCTCTACAAAGAATTTTTAAAAATTATCTGAGCATGATGGTATGTACCTGTAGTCACAGATACTCAGCAGGCTGAGGTGGGAGGATTGCTCGAGCCTAGGGGTTTAAGGTCACAATGAGCTATGATGGCACCAGTGCACTCCAGCAACAGAGCAAGACTCAATTTCAAAAAGAAAAAAAGACTCATCCCAATTTGGAATAACTGTGAAGCATGTTCCAGCTCCAGAACTCCTTACAGGCTGAGGCTTTGTGGTGACTGCAAAATGCTGCCCTCTGCCCAGTCCTGCTTCCTTCTCTTCCCAAGAACTCCCTCTAGTAAACTTCCTGCATGTCAATCCCTGAGTCAGAGTGTATTTCTCAGAAGGCACACCCGGTGACATCTGTGATGTCATTTATCCTTATCACAACTAGTAGTGCTATCCTCAGTTTACAGGAGCTGAGGCTCAGAGAGGTTTGCTGAATTGTCCAATATCACACAGCACATGAGCGGTGGAGCCAGGATGCAAACCCAAATCTGTCTGCCTCCTAATCTCACACTCTTTCCATTCTCTTGGGCCAGTACTCTTGACCACCCTCGTCCTTTGTTTAGGGGCAAGTTTGACCCCCAGGACATGGACAAGAACTTGAATGCCATCCAGACGGTGTCAGGGATCCTGCAGGGCCCCTTTGACTTGGGCAACCAACTGCTGGGACTGAAAGGTGTGATGGAGATGATGGTGGCACTGTGTGGCTCAGAGCGTGAGATGGACCAGCTGGTGGCCGTGGAGGCCCTCATCCATGCCTCCACCAAGCTCAGCCGTGCCACCTTCATCATCACCAATGGAGTGTCACTGCTCAAACAGATCTACAAGACCACCAAGAATGAGAAGATCAAGATCCGCACGCTGGTGGTGAGTGGGCTTGGTACCACCTTCCTGCTCAGTACCATCCTCCTTCTCGGTACCACCTTCCTGCTCGGTACCATCCTCCTTCTTGGTACCACCTTCCTCCTTGGTACCACCCTCCTGCTCAGTACCAGGTGCCGTGCCAGGCAGCAGGGACCCCGAAATGAATGAGCTGAGGCCGCTGTCCTTGGGGAGACCAGGCTCAAGGGGGCATCAGACCCATCCACAGACCTCTGCAGAGCAGGGCAATATCCAGGGGGCTAGTGAAGACGTAGGTTCAGAATGGTGAACTCTGCCACCTAACCCTGAGGATGTTCACCTCCATGCTTATGAACAACACGAACATGGATGAGCTTGGGTCCAGAATGCATATTCAGGGCACATTCTGAAAAGTCGGTTTCCTTAATCCGCTTCTTTAAGATGCAGTTAAACCCATTTTATATTTTTTCCACTTTAATTTTCCTTTTTTTTTTTTGAGACAGAGTCTCACTCTGTCACCTAGGCTGGAGTGCAGTGGCACAATCTCAGCTCACTGCAACCTCCGCCTCCCAGGGTCAACTGATCCTTGTGCCTCAGCCTCCAGAGTAGCTGGAATTACAGAGGTGCGCCACCACACGCAGCTAATTTTTTTATTTTTAGTAGAGACAGGGTTTTGCCATGTTGGCCAGGCTCGTCTTAAACTTCTGACCTCAAGTGATCCACCACCCTGGGCCTCCCAAAGTGCTGGGATTACAGGTGTGCAACACTGTGCCTGGCCTGAAATTATTGTTATTGTTATTTTTTTGAGACAGAGTCTCTCTCTGTCACCCAGGCTGGAGTGCAGTGGCACGATCTCAGCTCAGTGCAACCTCTGTCTCCTGGGTTCAAGCGATTCTCTTGCCTCAGCCTCCCGAGTACCTGGGATTACAGTCACCTGCTGCCACACCCAGCTCATTTTTGTATTTTTAGTAAAGACGAGGTTTTACCATGTTGGCCAGGCTGGTCTTGAACTCCTAGTCTAAGTGATCCACCCACCTTGACCTCCCAAAGTTCTGGGATTTCAGGTGTGAGCCACTGAACCCAGCATCAATTTTTAAAAACAAATTTTAGCTTCTGCCAAAAGTGAGTTTTCTCTTGTGAAAACCCCCTTAAGAAGAGTCCAATTTTCTCTGGGTAAAACTTTGCCCGTCTGAATATGTTATCTATAAGGTAGGATTTCTTTGCCAGTTTCTGTGCCATAGCAAGGATCCCCATTGAAGCTTCAGATATGGTCAACTTGGTCTTGCTCATTTTTCAAAATGACAGGCACAATACATCTGTGGGGTCAAAATGGTAGGGAAGGGGGCAGGACAAGAACTTGCAACTGTATGGCTCTCTACTTAACCCAGAGCATCAGGGAAGGTATCTCAGCAACGGTGACACCTGAGCTGAGTTTAAAGTCTGCGCAGAGGTAGATCCAAGCAAAGTAAGAGGCGCGAAGCCGCATGTTCTCACTCATAAGTGGATGTTGAACAGTGAGAACTCAGGAACACAAAGAGGGGAACATCACACACTGGGGCCTGGGGGTTGGGGGGCTAGGGGAGGAATAGCAGGGGGCGGGGGGATTGGGGAGGGATAGCATTAGAAGGAATACTTAATGTAGATGAGGGGGCGATGGATGCAGCAAACCACCACCATGGCACTTGTATACCTATATATCAAATCTGCACCATCTGCACATGTACCCCAGAACTTAAAGCATAATAAAAAAAGAGGGGTGAAGTGTTCTGCCCATAGAAACCTGTTTGAGCAAGGCTTCGTCCCCAAGCTTTGGTGTCTCTGATCCTGCATGTCTCTGCCGTCTCCTCTCCTCCACAGGGACTCTGTAAGCTTGGATCTGCAGGCGGCACAGACTATGGTCTCAGGCAGTTTGCAGAAGGTTCGACAGAAAAGCTGGCCAAACAGTGTCGCAAGTAAGGGGGCCGTGTTTCCCAGGCCCTCCACCTCCCCACGCGCCTCAGGACAGGAGTCTCTGGGGTGTGCTCCAGTGGAGTGTGAAAGGGACCTCGCCCCCTGTTCACCACCCTGAAATGGCTTCACCCTCTTGACCTGAGCCCTGGGCCCCTTCCCATGAGTGCTCCCTCCTCACTTCCAGGTGGCTGTGCAATACGGCCATAGACACCCGGACCAGGCGCTGGGCAGTGGAGGGCCTGGCCTACCTCACGCTGGACGCGGATGTGAAGGATGACTTTGTCCAGGACGTCCCTGCCCTGCAGGCCATGTTTGAGCTGGCCAAGGCAAGTGTGGAGGTGTCTGGCCTGACCACAAACCTCAGGAAAGGTCTGCTGAGTCCGGACCCACAGAGATTGGATCCCAGTCTACCTCCTGGCTCTACCCCTCACCCCTATATAAACCTCATGGTCATTTCTCCCTTTCTGGCTCTCATTTTACCTGACTGTAAAAGGGACTCCCGATTCCTAGTGCCTTCCAGAGAGTGGGAGATGCACAGAAGGGCAGTTTGTTTTCCTGGGGCCCTCAGGAGGTGAGGTCTTGAAGGACCAAGAGGGAGTTAAGACAAAAAAATTAGTGGGACATCATAGCACGCGCCTGTAATCCCAGAACTTTGGAAGGCTGAGGTGGGCGGATGGGTTGAGCTCAGGAGTTCGGGACCACCCTGGGAAACGTGGTGAAACCCCATCTCTACAAAAATATACAAAAATTAGCTGGGCATGGTGGCTCATACCTGTAGTCCCAGCTACTTGGGAGGCTGAGGTGGGAGGGTTGCTTGAGCCTTAGGAGGTCAAGGCTGCACTGAGCTAGGATTGTGCCTCTGCGCTCCAGCCTGGGTGAGACAGAGAGACCCTGCCTCAAGAAAATAAATAAATAAAAGAGGCAGTGCCTGGCCTTTCTAGGAACCTGCCTCCCCTCCCAGCCCCTCCCAGACTGCTTTCCTCATCTGCTGGGCCAACTCCCTGGCTCTTTCCTACCAGTAAAGGAAATGTGGGAGAGATTTTCACCAGGACCGGAGAATGTCCAGCTCCCATCCCATCTCCAGTTGCATGGGAAAGTGTTAGACTAGGTTTTTGGAAGAGGCACTAAGCGAGGCTCTTTGTGAGACAGCTCCTGTTCATACTCTCGGGGCTGCTGTGGAGAGTGCAGGAGGCATTGCTGCCGGCCTTTATGGGCAGAGCCGCTCCTCTCCTGTGCTGCTGTCTTTCTCTGGAATGGGTCCCACCCGCTGCACTCCTCCCACACCAACCCGCAGGCCACTTGAGGGAGCATCTTGGAAGCAGAGGTTTGTCCTAAGGTTTCCTTTTTGCTTTCCTTCTCCCCTACCCTATGCCTTCCAGACGAGTGACAAGACTATCCTGTACTCGGTGGCCACTACCCTGGTGAACTGCACCAACAGCTATGATGTCAAGGAGGTGATCCCGGAGCTTGTCCAGCTCGCCAAGTTCTCCAAGCAGCACGTGCCCGAAGAGCACCCCAAGGTGGGGTTGGGCATGACCAAGAGGGGTCTGTGCTACTAGGCCTCCAAAGGAGGCCGAACGGAAAAGGGGTGGTGTCAGGAGCGGTGTGGTGTGTGCTTGGGTGATTGGGGGTAGGATACACACACACTGAAGATGTTCATGGTAAACTTTCCCACCAGATGGTGCTCATGCTTTTTCTTTGTTTTTATTTTCCATCTTGAATAACCCAACAATTTGTAGTCTGAGAAAACAAATGGAGCCATGATGAAGATTTTGTAATTTATGTTGTTGATTTCATGGATAAAAGACAGTTTTATTTCATGTCTCCAACACATAACAATTTGATTTTCTCAGCTTTCTGGATTGTGTGACAAAGGTGCTAAGTAGGAATCATGAGAGTCCTGGTCAGCATTAGTCCAGATGTCCCAGAGCCCCTGGACCCCTCTCCAACAATTCCCTGCACAGGAAGATACCATTCGTGTGTGATTTGCATATGAATATATGCAAGACATTCCCAGCCAATCAAATCATTTAGATTTTTTAAATGATCAAAGTAATATAATCATGCCATAAAACGAGTTAAAATGTGGAGAAAAGAAAATAACCATTCATGATTACATCATCTCCACATGACTGCTGTTGGCATTTTGATGTTATACTACCTACCAGAGGCTCTTTCTCTATGTATCTTTTTTCTTTTCACAGTTATAGTCAGAATATAGTTATTTTGTGTCTGATTTTGGAAAAACATGTGTTTTCCACATTGCCATCTCATTCTCTGAACATTTTTTTTTTTTGAGACAGAGTCTTGTTCCGTTGCCAGGCACCAGGCTGGAATGCAGTGGCGCGATCTCTGTTCACTGCAACCTCAGCCTCCCAGGTTCGAGCAATTCTCCTGCCTCATCCTCCTGAGTAGCTGGGACTACAGGCGCGTGCCACCACTAGCAGTTAATTTTTGTATTTTTAGTAGAGACGGAGTTTCACTATGTTGGCCAGGATGGTCTCGATCTCTTGACCTCGTGATCCGCCTGCCTCGGCCTCCCAAAGTGCTGGGATTACAGGTGTGAGTCACCGAGCCTGACTCTCTGAATAATTTTAATTAATTAATTAATTTTTTGAGACAGAGTCTTGCTCGGTCACCCAGGCTGGAGTACAGTGCTGAGATCTAGGCTCACTGCAACCTTTGCCTCCTGGGATCAAGTGATTCTCCTGCTTCAACCTCCCGAGTAGCTGGAATTACACACCCAGCGAATTTGTGTATTTTTAGTAGAGACAGGGTTCGCCATGTTGGCCAGGTTGGTCTTGAACTCCTGACCTCAAATGACCCACCCACCTTGGCTTCCGAAAGTGCTGGAATTAAAGGCACGAGCCACTGTGCCCAGCCTCTGAATCATTTTTGAAAGTTGCATGGTGTCTCATCCAGGCAAGGGTGCAGAGCATGTGCTGTGGCTGTGAAGTTCCAATGTAGCTTTCAGAGTCGTCAGCCCCTTCCCCACCACTCCCCACTCTGAGGATTGTCTGTAGGGACTCTTCAACCCTGGGCTGACTTTGGGTTTCCAGTAAACCGAATCCATTGTTATGGTAGCTATCCACTGTGTCCTTTCACTCCTGCCTGCACCCTCTCCCTACCTCCAGTCCCACCCCAGCCTTTTCCAAGAAAAACAAAATATGCATCATTAGCTTTTTGGATTATCTTTCTTTTATTTCATTCCTCTGTGAATGAGAGCATCTTTGGGACTGGTTTTCTATGGTATCAGCTCCTCAGGCTCTGTCTTAAGTTTAGGGGAGGCAAGAAGAGGAGAGACAGTCACACACCACAACAGGGCAATTGTCTGATAAAAGGGTATCTGGAGAAGTTTCTTAGTTTCTTATTGTTTCTAGAACACATTGCCACAAACACTGTGGCCTAAAACAATACAATTAAATTTTTTTTTTTGAGACCGAGTCTTGCTGTCACCCAGGCAGAGTGCAATGGTGCAACCTTGGCTCACTGCAACCTCTGCCTCCTGGGCTCCAGTGAGTCTCCTGCTTCAGCCTCTCGTGTAGCTGGCATTACAGATGTACACCACCATGCCCAGTTAATTTTTGTATTTTTAGTAGAGTTGGGGTCTCACCATGTTGCCCAGGCTGGTCTCAAACTCCTAGGCTCAAGCAATCCACCCGCCTCAGCCTCCCAAAGTGCTGGGATTACAGACATGAGCCACCGTACCTGGCCCAGTTTTTAAAATCTTATAGTTCTGGAGGTCAAGAGTCCTACAGTGAGTCTCACTCGGCTAAAGTTGAGGTGTTAGCAGGGCTGGTTTCTTCGGGAGGCTCTAGGGGAGAATCATTGTGTTGCTTTTTCAGCTTCTACAGGCCACCTATGGGCTTCGGCTGGTGACCTTGAACCACTCCCACCTCACTTCCATTCCATAATTACAGCTCCCCGTGCTAACTCTCATCTTCCTGCCTCCCTCTTATAAAGATCCCTGCGATTATTTATAAGAAATCTGGGTTTACCTCCGCATCTCAAAATTCTGTCTGCAAAATCCCTTTTGCCTTGTAAGGTCACGCATTCACAGGTTTCAGATATTAGGCCATGAACATCTTTGGAGGCCATTGTTCAACCGACCCCAAGAATTCAGAAATGCACCATCTTTGGCTCCCACAAGGATTGGCTGGCGCCCAGGACCCTCCCACATTGCCATCTTTTATCTCCCCAGGACAAGAAGGACTTTATAGACATGCGGGTGAAGCGGCTTCTGAAGGCGGGTGTCATTTCTGCACTGGCTTGCATGGTGAAAGCAGATAGTGCCATCCTCACTGATCAGACCAAGGAGCTGCTGGCCAGGTGGGGCTGCAGTGGGCCAAGGCTTGGAACTAGGACCGGGGGCTAAGGAGCCTTAAGTGCAGCACGCTGGGCAGGGAGATAGAAATGGTGGGGGCCTAAATGAGGAGACAAGCTATTGGGAAAGCCTGGAGAATGGTCTGAGGGGATCAGCATTGAAAGGGACCAGAGGTGGTGGCTCATGCCTGTAATCCCAGGGCTTTGGGAGGCCAAGGTGGGAGGATTGCTTGAACCCAGGAATTCAAGACTAGCTGGGCAACATAGGAAGACCCCATCTGTACAAAAAAAAAATTTAAAGTAGCCAGGCATGGTGGTGTGCACCTGTATTCCCAGCTACTTGGGAGGCTGAGGCAAGAGGATCACCTGAGCCCAGGAATTCAAGGCTGCAATGAATGATGATGGTGCCACTGCACTCCAGCCTGGGTAACAGGGCAAGACCCTGTCTTTATACAAAAAAAGAAAGAAGAAAGAAAGAGAGAAAGAAAGGGAAGGAGGGAGGGAGGGAGGGAGGGAGGGAGGAAGGAAGGAAGGAAGGAAGGAAGGAAGGAAGGAAGGAAGGAAGGAAGGAGAAAAAGAGAGAGGGAGGGAGGGAGAAAGAAAGAAAGAAAGAGGAAAAGAAGGAAATGAAGGAAGGGAAGTGACATGGTGGGCAGGCCACCACAGGTGGAAGTTTGCATCAGAAGAAAGGAGGCCACTGTTCCTTCTTGTTCCCTTGTTCTGGAGATTAAAGGCACAGTCTCTGTGCAGCCTGGTCAGGGAGGCAGACAACATCACAGCTACAGCTTGATGAAATGGGTGCCAGGATGTGGGAAGCACAAAGGCCTGGCTGGAGCACAAGCAGTGGCCCCCAACCAGCCAGACTGCACAAAAAAAGGAGGGAGGTGGGTGGGCAGCTGGGAAGGCCTCCTGGGAGATGCGACAACTCAATCAAGCTCTGAAGGAAGGAAAGGAACCACGTGAATGCAGGAAAGGGAGGTTGCAGACAGAGAGAATAGCATCTGCAAAGACACTGAGGGTGGAGAGAGAATGAGTGAATTTGGGGTTCTCCTGCAATATAGGTCTTGGGCAGGGAGTGCACAGGTACTCCTTGCAGCCTCACTTGGCCTCACTTCCTTCCCAGTCAATTATTTCCATGGCGTCATCTTCCCAAGGCTAATTCTGGGGCACAGGCACACAAGGCACACAAGTGGCACTTACCATGGTCTCCCTTTTCATCGCAGGGTTTCACTGGCTCAGACTGGCTGGCCTGCTGCTGCTGCTGCCTGGGAAAATGTGTCAGTGCATTAAATGTTCTCCTGTCTTCTTGGTCCCACAGGGTATTCCTGGCACTGTGTGACAACCCAAAGGACCGAGGCACCATTGTGGCTCAAGGTGGTGGCAAGGTAACTGGGCAGGACATGGTCCTTGCCATCCTAGGAGGTGCCTGTGTGCATGCTATTTGCCTAGCCCAAGAACAATGTATCCTCTGCCCCAACTCAACTTCCTGGAATACGGCCACCAGTTATCTGCGCTGTCTGCGCTCATAGCCCCAAACCAACTTCTGCTTGATGTTATGCTATCATAATATGTACTTTGGAATCCCATCCATCCTCCTTGCTATTGGAAGGAAGCACCGTGCAAAGATAGAGACCCTGGACTTTGATTTAGAAGACTTGGAGTTGAGCTCTTGCTCTTTCCCTTTTTGACTGCATAACCTTGGGCAAAATACGTAATATCCCTGAGCCACAGCTTCTTCATCTATAAAACAGGGGAGAATCACACACTCACTTTGCAGACTGTCACAGAAATCAGAGAAATATGGAAAGTATTGGTTCATGGTAGGTGCTCAATAGATGTCTGATGTTAAGATTGGGTTGGCTGAAACCCCAGTCGCTATTAAAAATACAAAAATTAGCTGGGCGTGGTGGCATGCGCCTGTAGTCTCAGCTACTTATGGACCTGAGGTAGGAGAATCGCTTGAACCCGGGAGGCAGAGGTTGCAATGAGCCGAGATCACACCATTGTACTCCAGCCTTGGCAACAAGACTGAAACTCCATCTCAAAAAAGCAAAGCAAAGCAGAACAAACAAACAAAAACATTGGGTTTGGCTTAGGCAGAAAGTAAAAAATTTGCTGATTGAACTATTTTTTTTCCAGAAGCTGAAGAAACATTTAGGTAGGTGGGAGGAAGTGGGGTAGCAACCTGGATGTGCCCTGGGAACCAAGGGGAGTGAATATGTGATGAAGTATTTAATTGTTTTCCATGATGTGCAAGGGCTGATTATACGGCAGAGTCTTCCTGGGCCTCTGATGGGAGAGACAGACAGCAGCTGGGGCAGGAGGACAGGTGGGAGGCCATTGGATGTCTGTGAGTAAGTAGTAACCTTGCCCTTTCTTGCAGGCCCTGATTCCCCTGGCTTTGGAGGGCACAGATGTGGGCAAGGTGAAGGCAGCCCACGCTCTAGCAAAGATCGCTGCTGTCTCCAATCCGGACATTGCTTTTCCAGGGGAGCGGGTAGGTGTTTGGGTGGATGGGATAGGGCAATCGGAGGGTCTCCTCTGCTCCTAGAGGCCTTTTTCCCTGTCAACCTACCTCCATCCTGGGAGAGGGGCATGGTGCTGTCACAGGGAGGGTGATACATTGAAGACACTTGGATACCAGGCCTGGCTCTGCCTCTGACAAACATGATTGCCCTCTCCAAAATTCAGTTATCCTATCTGTAAAGAAAATAATCCTGCCTCTCAGGATCATTGTGAGAATTAAATAGTCAATGTATGGGAAAGTGCTCTGGAAACTCTATAAATGTAAGGCACTCAGGAAACAAAGTCCCCACCTGATCAAACCCTTGACTCCTCCCCGACAGGTGTATGAAGTGGTGCGGCCCCTCGTGAGTCTCTTGGACACACAGAGGGATGGGCTTCAGAACTATGAGGCTCTCCTAGGCCTTACCAACCTGTCTGGGCGGAGTGACAAACTCCGGTGAGTGTGGTGAGTGTGGCAGGGGTGGAGAGGGGCAGTTCAAAAGTGTTTGTTCAAAATTTCACATAATGTGCTAAGAATGCTCTCCTCTGAAGATAGCATCAAAGACGAGGGGAGGGATTGGAGTTAGCACTTAGTAAACCACACAGCGAATACACCAAAGCCAAAGGATGCTGTAAGGCACTTCCCTCTCCTCCCCTCCCCTCCCTTCCCCTCCCCTCCCCTCCCCTCCCCTCCTCTCCTTTCCTCTCCTCTCCTCTCCTCTTTCTTTTTTTCTCTCGAGACTGAGATTGAGTCTCACTCAATCACCTAGGCTGGAGTGTAATGGCGTGATCTTGGCTCACTGCAACCTCCACCTCCTGGGCTCAAGATATTCTCCTGCTTCAGCCTCTCAAGTAACTGGGACTACAGAAGTATGCCACCATACCCAGCTAATTTTTGCGTTTTTAGTAGAGACAGGGTTTCCCCATATTGGCCAAGCTAGTCTCAAACCCCTGACCTCACGTGATCCGCCCGCCTTGGTCTCCCAAAGTGTCGGAATTACAGGTGTGAGCCACTGCACCTGGCCAGCACTTCTTTCTAAAGTAGTTAAAAATATCTCCAGGTGGATAGTGGGATAAAATGTATTCCTCTGTGGAAGCAGGAGTATGTCAGCATGTATTGGGTTGGGATTCTTTTGGTTGCCAGTAGCAGAAAACTCAACTCTAACAGGCCTAAGCATAAAGGAAATTTGTTGGCTCATGTAAAAAAAAAGTCTAGGGTAGGCAGATTCAGGTGTGGCTTGATGCAGGGCTTACAAAGCTGCCGTGGTTTCCCATTCTCTCTGTCTCGCCTCTCCTTTCTCTATTGTTTTAATTCTCAATGGGCTTTTCTGCTCTCTCGTGGTTATAAGGGCAGCTCTGGCTTCACATCTTCTTGTATCCACATCCAGGATGAAAGAGAGAGAGAGAGAGGAGAGAATTTCTTTACTCCAACAATAGTACAGAGGCTCTCCAGTTGGGCAACATCCAGAACACACTGCTGTGGCAGGATGCCATGCTACGCCATTTAGTTTAGGCCCATTGTGCCCGTTCTAGAGCCGGGGGCAGTCTGATGCCACATAAACCATGCTGGCTGAGGATGTGGGAAGGACGGCACCAGAATGGAAGACTGGTCCCTGGCTGGCCAGAAAACCCCCAAGGCCACTGCAGAAGACTCAAGGGCCTTTCTCCCTCCACCCTCCCACCTAGGCAGAAGATCTTTAAGGAGAGGGCCTTGCCAGACATCGAGAACTATATGTTTGAGAATCATGACCAGCTGCGGCAGGCCGCCACCGAGTGCATGTGCAACATGGTGCTCAACAAGGAGGTGAGGCGGTGGTGCGGGGCGGAGACCAGGCGTGATCACGGCCTGGAGAAGCAGGGCAGGGCCGGGGCCTGGGGTGAGATCAGGGGCTGTTAGCATGGCATTAAGGTAGTGTCTTGGACAGAAAATCTAGGAATCCCTAAATCTTTCCTAGACTACAGTCCCCTCCCTATAGGGGCCCTGAAAGAAAGATATGCATAAAGGAAAAAACACAAAGTTGGGGCCCAAGTAACCTTGAAACAAAGCAGGATCCGAGACCGGGGTCTCTCAGAGGTCAAGGAAGGCTAGACCACTTGCATTTATGGAAGTTCCACACACATAACAAAATGAAGAAATGCCAATTGCAGTTATCAACCATTTTAGGATGTTTTAAATGTCTGCAGTTAATGAACTACCACTGTTCCCATAGAAATTGCAATGCAATATAACTGTGCTCATCACAGAATAATTATAGGGTTTAATGCATTCAGAACCTGCTGTAGGCCTCATGGTCCAGTCTTGGGACAAATGATACTCATGGTGAATGTCTTCTTCTTCCCACCCTGTCTGAGTATAGCTGTGCCTGTAAGTATAATCCTATCAGAGATAACAGCAGGGTCTAAATTTAAGGCCCTTCATTAACAGGAGGACCAAGCCAAATGTCCCTCCTGGGCCCTCACATAGGTGCTAGTGTGAGACCCAGTCTGTTTACCATCAACACCTGAAGCTTAGATCGTCTCACTGTTATAGGGGGAAAATCTAACCCATTAAAGCCATTTAAGGCCAGGTGTGGTGGCTCACACCTGTAATCTCAACACTGGGAGGCCAAGGCAAGCGGGTCACTTGCAGTCAAGAATTTGAGACCAGCCTGGCCAACATGGCAAAACCCTGTCTCTACTAAACGTATAAAAATTAGCCAGGCATGGTGGCGGGTGCTTGTAGTCCCAGCTACTCGGGAGGCTGAGACATGAGAATTGCTTGAACCCAGGAAGCAGAGGTTACAGTGGGCCAAGATTGTGCTGGTCAACAAAGTGAGACTTTATCTCAAAAAAAAAAAAAGCCTTTTAAAGTCAGGGGGAATAAAACTACCAGGATCTACCAGGGAGTTGGTCTAGGGCTGAGCAGGGAGCCTGGCAGCCATTGGGGTGAAAAAGAATGTGTCCAAGGAGATGGGCAGGGAGGCTGGGAGGTTTAGAGAGGAAATGGGAGGAGGGAGGTAACCTCTTTCCTGTGGGAGCACTGGCTGCTCCAACAACCCAAGTCAGAATGTACAGTGTCCCAGTAGAATAGAAGTTCATTTCTTGCTCACCACTTCAAAGTCCTATTTGAATTGGGTGACTCACTTCCAAGCTAACTCAGGGATCTAGGCTTCTTTGATCAACAAGAGTGTCTCCTCCTCTCCCACGTTGGGAGTGGATTCCATTCTGATAGTGAATAGGGAGACAGACTGAGGGAGAGGTGGCTGAAAGTTACACACATCACTTCTGTTCATGTTCCACCGTTGAGAACTAGGCCACCACCACATCGAGATGTGAGAAATGGGGGAATGTACACCATGGAAGGGCATCTGCTTCCCAGAAACAACTATGTTCCATGAGAGGGGGCCATGCTGACCCCTCTGATATATGATGACCTCTGCCATATTCTCACCTCTGATGACTACTGCTCCAGCTTCAGGGAGATGCAGGTAGAGGGTCACACCTGGGAAGCTGTGATCTTGGTCCCCTTTTGGAGTTCCACCTCTAGGACACCTGGCCCAATAGAACAGTCTGAAACTTGATCACCTAGATTTTACAGTAGTGCAGAGGGGTGGGAGTGAGATGCTGTGTGGCGTTAATGCCTCTCTGAGACATGCCAGGCTACCAGCCCCCAGGAAGCTCTTCTGGTTTTCAGGTCCTTGGGAGCCTCATCCCGCACCTGGTGGAGACAGCACAGTAGCTTTCTAATAGCAAGCAAACCACCTAATTGTCTCCTGCTTCTGCCTCAGTCCCTGCAAAATCATTTTATGGAAGACCCTGAAGGCCCATTCATTGTGGGAGAACCTTCCGAGCTTCCCCAAAGGGATGGGAAATAGAGTTCCTCGGGCATCATCTTCCTTGCAGGAGTCTGTGCCTGCCTCCTTCCCCTGGTGTGGAGGCTGAATGCAAACAGATGTGGTGAAGCACATTAGATAGAAAATTCTTTATTTTCTTTACTTGGAAGAATTTGTAGCCCCTTCATTCAATCAATCAGGGAAGGCTTCTTGAGGGAGGTAGCATGGGTCAGCTGCTTAAAGGGAAACTGAAGAGATCTTGGGTCAGAGAACTTTCAGATGCATCTTACCCTCTTCAGGCTGGGCAGATTGGGGACAGTTTTCTCGGAGCCATGTCCCTGCCTCCCACAGGTACAGGAAAGGTTCCTGGCTGATGGGAATGACCGGCTGAAGCTGGTGGTGCTGCTCTGCGGGGAGGATGATGATAAGGTGCAGAATGCAGCTGCGGGGGCTCTGGCCATGCTGACAGCGGCACACAAGAAACTGTGCCTCAAGATGACTCAAGTGGTAAGTGCTGGCCCTGGGGATAAGAAGGGCTGGTGGGCCCTAGGGAATCTCCCTACCCCCCAGACCATACTGGATGATCCACTGGGGAGGCCAGCTCCTAAAGAAACCTCCTGCATCTCCCAGGCATCTGTTCTTACCGCCTAAGGAGAGGAGAGTCTATTCCCTTCAGTGCCTTACATTCATTATTTGTTCTTCCCAAGTGTGCTACCTCAGACCTTTCCATTGGAGTTTCACCCATTGCCTTTAGTGGTGCATATTCGTCATGGCTTAATGACAACAGCAATGCTACCTACTGCCATGGAGCTCCAGAGTCTCCCAAGAGAAGCATGGATGTGTTGGGATGCCGTAAGGAGCTTGTGGTTTGGCAAAAAAGCTGCAGATTCTCTTAAGTGGGCATGATGACCAGCTCCTATGAGACTGTGGCCATTGCAGCAGGTGTAATGGAAGTGATATTTGTATAGTCACAAATGTGGGAGCGCACAATGAAACTTGCCTTATTTCACCAAACTGAAGTTTGTGAGCACTCATCTCTCCTGAAGGTGAAAAATGTAGACATCTCAATTCAAAGGTGTTCACGTCTGGTTTAAAGGCAGGCTCTTTTAGATAGTCAGTTTAAGGTGTGTGTGTTTATGGGTGGGTGTGTTCTCTAAGTTCCAAGGTGGGTTATGTTGTCCTGGCATCTGGCCAGGGTGTCTCTGCTAAATGTGGCTCATCCTGCATGGTCTTTGGACTTCAGCCTCTTTCCCCATGGCAAGCTTCTCAAAACTGTAATGTGTGTAAGAACTACCTGGGCAACTTATTACAATGGTTTCTCCAGATGTTCTGATTTAGTAGATTGAGCGTGGGGTGCTAACAGCTTGGGGACCACACTTTGAAACCACTGCCCTAAAGCAGCTTCTGCATGTGTCATTGGTCATACAACTCCTGTTGCAGGTCCTCACAGGACCCTGTGTGCCTCCTTGCACTTACTGAATGCCAGGAGTTGCCCTAAGTGTTTACCTTTACTAAGTCATGTAATTCTCCCAATCACCTTGTGAGGTGGAGATTATTATTATCTTCATCCCTATTTTGCAGATGAGGAAACTGAGGTACAGAAAACCAACTAGCCCGAGGTCACCCAGCCTGATAGTTGGGAAGGGATTGGAACCCTTCGGGATTGCCAACCCGCTCTTGGCCACTTTTTCCTTCTTCCTTTCGGGGCTCAGAAATCTTGGCTGCATTTTTATTCTAACACGGGGCCCCCTGGGAACTCTGTGAAGCTGCTCAGACTCATCTTTTGTGGCACCCATGGGCATGTTGGATGCTGGACACCTCTATAGTCTCATGTTATCTGGGCTATGCCCTGGGCTATGCTTTCTGCCCTGGGACCCCATCCTTGTGGGGTTTCTATCACTGCTTCCTTTGACGCTCAGTGACTCACCCCAGGGAGCGATGGCACTGGACCCATTATCAGTTACACTTCAGCATAGAAACTTTCCAGCATAGGACAGTACCACAGCTAGCTGAGCTTTCATGTTCTTTCCTTGGGACAGGACATTCAGTGCAGAGTTTACAAAAGTTGGGTTAGATGCTCAAAAGCCAAAAAATTTGCCTTTTCTTTCCCCTGTGTCTGACTCCCCATGTGCTTGTGGAAAGCCAACCTTGCTGACAAATGCCAGGTGAGGGTAATAGGTACAATAAAAGCCCAAGGGTAACAGATACCTTTGTGTTGGTATCCTTGGCTTACTGCAACTCCACCTCGTGGGTTCAAGTGATTTTCTTGCCTCAGCCTCCCTAGTAGCTGGGATTACAGATGCAAGCCACCATACCCAGCAATTTTTGTAGTTTTAGTAGAGATGGGGTTTTACTATGTTGGCCAGGCTGGTCTCGAACTCCTGACCTAGTGATCCACCCACCTTGGTCTCCCAAAGTGTTGGGATTGCAGGCATAAGCCACTGTGCCTGGCCTGGGTTGGTGTCTTATTTCATCACCTACTTACTCTGTGTCCACTTTTACTTGTTGAGCACTTAATATGCTCCAGCCCCCATGCTAAGCCCTTTCTATGCATCATCTCATTAAATCACCACAACATTAGAGGTAGGCACAGAAGATGACAGATGAAGCCCCCTGAGGCTTAGAGAGGTTAAATAACTTAGCTGAGGCCATATAGTTGGTAAGTGGCTGAGCTGGAACCTGAACACTGGTCTCTCTGACTCCAAACCCCCATGCTGATGACTATTCTATTCTATTCTATTCTGCCACCCCATGTGTATCTGTTGAATGACACAGGAGTCAAGCCTCCTGGTTCTATTCTCAGCATCATCTCTGTCTCCTGGGATGATCAGAGGGGTCTAGAGTCCTACCTTCCCATGAGTAGTAGTTGGGTTGCTTCACAACTAGGAATGGAGGAAGAATGGAAGTGAGGATACATTTAAGACTCATGTGTTGATTCCAGTTAAAGTCAGGGCTGGGGGAGAGCATGTCTGCATGCCTGGAGCTCACGTCTCAAAGGGCACCTGGTTTGGCAGAAACATGCTAAGCACCCTGGGCACTGCCTATGTGCCCAGGGTGAGAATCCTTCTTTTGAACACTCTGTATCCCTGTTCTTCTCAGGCTTGCAGTGGGTCTGGTCCTTGCTTCTTAAGCTGCTTAAGAAATAAATTGATGTGGGAATATGAATCTTCTACAATTTTCAGATGTGTAGCCATAGCTAAGTTGTGGTGATTCCTTTAATATTTTTGTTTTAGTTCATTTTCTATTGCTATAACAGAATACCTGAGACTAGGTAATTTATAAAGAAAAGAGGTTTATTTTGGCTCACAGCTTAGGAGGCTGGGAAGTCCAAGATCAGACAGCCTTACCTGATTTGCTTCTGGTGAGGGTCTTGTGCTGTGTCATGGCGTGGTTTAGAAGCAGAAGGAGAAGTAGGTGTATGTGAAAAGGCTAAAACACAAGAAGTGGCAGTTGGGGCCATGAGTGGCTCTCACGGTTACTAACCTAGTCCCTTAAAGGCAAGAACTCACTGCTGCAAGAATTAACACATTCCTGTGACAGCAGCATTAATTCCTCTTAATGACCTACTCACCTCTTACAGGCCCCACCTTCTAAGATTGCCACACCAGGGACCACATTTCTAACACATGAACTCTGGGGACACACTCAAACCTAGCACCTTCCTTACCTTTTTCCCTAACTCCAGACAACCCAGTGGTTGGAGATCCTCCAGCGGCTTTGCCTGCACGACCAGCTGTCTGTCCAACACCGGGGCCTGGTCATCGCCTACAACCTGCTAGCAGCCGATGCTGAACTGGCCAAGAAGCTGGTAGAGAGTGAGCTGCTGGAGATCCTGACTGTGGTGGGCAAGCAGGAGCCAGATGAGAAGAAGGCAGAAGTGGTCCAGGCAGCCCGAGAATGTCTCATTAAGTGCATGGATTATGGCTTCATTAAACCAGTGTCTTAGACAGGGACCCTCAGGGATGCTGGGAGTGGTTCTGTACTGTGCAGGGTCTTGGGTTGCATTCTCCTGGAGTGTCAGGTCATCTAGGGATCATAGCATGACAACAAAGTCTCAATATAGAGGAAAGACTTGACTGTTCCCTGAGTTGTGAATCTTCTCCTTTGTCCTGACAGGGTGTAGATGTTTCACTCTCTTGCTTCCTGTCTCCTTACATTTGTCATGTTCCAGAAATTCCCACAGTAATTTTCATCCATGATTAGAACACATGCTGAATCATTCTTTCTATACCCATTCTGAAGGCCGGATAATAGGTTGAAATTCTTTACATTTTGGAAAATGGATTTTGTGGTAAGGTAGGAACTAACAGATGTGTGAATATAAAGGTTAATGCTGTTGTATTTGGATGCTGATCTGTGCTGGTTTTCATGACCTCTCTCCCACACTGTTTGAATCAGGCTGCTCAGAACTGTGTGTTACACCTACAGTGCTCTGTCCCAGTCCCAGTCCCATTCACATCACTCCACTGTGATGAAAATAGAGTTTATGTTCAACAGTAGGACGTGACCTCTGCAATTTGCTTGGGAATGTCTTCTAAGCAAGACAGACATAATGAATACAATTAAGGTCAACTCAAAGTACTTCTAACAAAACCTAAATAATTCATTGGCTCATATATCTTGACCATCCAGGGAAGGCCTGACGTTGTTAGATCCAGAGGTTCAAATGTCATCACCATGGATATGTCTTTTTCTCTCTCTCATTTTTCCTCCCCATTATCTTGTCTCTTATTTATTGTAGGTTGATCTCATTCCTTGGCAGGCTCTCTCCCTGTGATAGCAAAGAGAGTCCCCAGCAGCTCCAGGCTTACATAGCTGTTACTGTTCATTATGGAAGAGAAGAGAGAAGAGCATTCTCAACAACCCCGCGAGGTTTCCAGGGATGACTCTGATATGGCTATGTTTCAGGTCACATTTCTGTCTATAAACCAGTCATATTCAGGGATGGAATGTGAATTGGCCAGGCCTGGGTCATATATACAAGTCTAGGGTAAGAAGGAGCTTTGTCCCTGTCTTATTGACATGGACTGATTAGGGGTATTAATGGAAGAGGTGTGCCACCACAAAAGAATGTACCCTGGGCAGATCGAAGAACATGTTATGTATGTCAGGCTTGACCACAAAACAATGATACAAACAATATGCTGTAGATCAGAACTTCTCTGTTAATACTGCCTTTCTGTAATGGTTAAGGTAGCTAAGATCTAATACTGTCACTCTGGTGTGTCTCAGTTTTACCCACATGTATTGAAGGGTCAACAGTTCTGATCTCAGCATTGGGTAAAGGGTAGGGCATTCAGATTCATGGTCCTTGATAAAAACAATTTACAATGTGCTGGTATAATAAGTGTAAGTGTACATATGCCTGGGACATTAGCTGGAAAGGGACAGACTATCAGAAAGTTGCACTGTTGCCGTATTGGCCAAATCCAACATAATACCTGCTGTACCCCTGGAGAACTAAAACCTTGGTTTCTCAGATCTTTTCTGCACTAATGATCTTTACATACAGCCCACATTTCGTTAACTTTTGCATGGGCTTGTTTCACAGCAGGAAACTATAATCATCATACCCTTATTCTGATAGAGAATGACAACATTCAAAAGGGCATGGCTCTTCTGAAAATATATACAACATTTATTATCAATAAATGGCATGATTTGACCACGCTCAAATTCTTTTCTTTTTTCATCATATGTAGGATTGAATGGGTGTATTTAGCTCCTTTAAAGAAAACTCTTTCAGAGGTAGGGCCACATTCTTACTCATTTTGACTCTCATGAGGTTACATCTGCCAGTGGCATTCAGGGCCAGTTAGATAAACCTCATTTCATTTGGATTGGAGAGACCTTTTTTTTTTTTTTAGAGATGGGGTTTTGCTCTGTCACTTAGGCTCAAGTGCAATGGTGCAATCATGGCTCACTGCAGCCTCAGTCTCCTGGACTCTGTGATCTTTCTGCCTCAGCCTCCTAAATAGCTGGCACTACAGGCACACACCACCACCCCTAGCTAATTACAAATAATTTTTTTGTAGAGACAGGGTCTCAATATGTTGCCCAGGATGGGAGACCATATTCTTTAACATGAATATTCTGTAAATAGTCTAGGAAGATCCAGAGGAAAGCTGAATTCCTTCATCTGATTTTTGCCACTGGGCTGCCTCTCATTGTCTGGCTAAATCTTCATGGGAG
Organism: Callithrix jacchus; assembly: GCF_049354715.1. Classification (NCBI taxonomy): domain Eukaryota; kingdom Metazoa; phylum Chordata; class Mammalia; order Primates; family Cebidae; genus Callithrix; species Callithrix jacchus. The sequence continues at coordinate 98,982,542 of NC_133506.1, read as the reverse complement.
GCCTTTAAGAAAAGCTGTGACAAATATCTTTGTTTCCCCCTGCCTAGGTTACATAAATATTGGCTTTTCCAGCCTATACTCATAGTCATGATTGCTTGTAAGAGGGCCCTTCTTTGCAGATTTCTATTTCTTTTCGTCTATGCCTTAAAACAGGCCAATGCTAGCCTGAGATCATCTCTTTATCGAGGTAGCTTGCTCAAAACCAGCAAGGAACAGCCAATACCTGCCAACTTTCTAGGTTTTTCCAACCAACTCTCTTACAGAAAGTCTATGAATACCTTAGAGGTATGTTTCTTACTTTCCCAACATATAATGGGAAAATTAATCATTTTTATCATTATTTTTAACTTAAGTATGCTGTTATCAGAGAACTTGGTCTGCATCATATTAATTCTCTGCCATTTGAGGAGCATACACTTTTAAACTTTCTATCTCCAAAATGACATAACCCCTTTGGCCCTTAGTCTTCTAATTTGTGAAAGGTAAATAACAAAGAATTTCTGTTCCTAGAAATAGTAACTGTGGCAAAACAATACTTTGACATACAAAAATTGAAAAACTGGGCAAAACTTAATCTGTTTAAGGCACAGAGAGCCATTAAGACAGTGAGACCAGTGAAAAGGAAGCACCAAGGAGGGAGCTTAACTTTTGGTAAAGGCGATTCCACTTGGGACGTTTGTCAATTTGTTAGCAGAGGTAGACAGTCAGAGAGGTTAAAGTGTCTGAGAGCCCATTTATTAAACTGTTAAAAGAAAAAATAGAAAGTTTGAATAGTATTTTACCTATTGAATAAATTGTGTTTGTAATAACAACAACGGTGGTAATAAAAACCTTCCCACAAAGAAAACCCAGGCCCATTTAGTTTGACTGGTAAATTCTACAGGCATTTAACAAAGAAACAATGCCACTGTTTTGTTTTGTTTTGTTTTGTTTGAGACAGGGTCTCGCTCTGTCATCCAGGCTGGAGTGCAGTGGTGTGATCATGGTTCACTGCAGCTTCGACTTCCTAGGTTCAAGTGATTCTCGTGCCACTGCGCTCATCCAAGAGCTGATTGTTGAAAAGATCCTGGCACCTCCTGTCCCTCTCTCTTGCTTGCACTCTCTCACCATGTAATCTGCACACCCTTCACTTCCACCATGTGTGGAAACTTCCTGAGGCCCTTAGCAGAAGCAGATTTGGCACCATGCTTGTATAGCCTGCAGAAACATGAGCCAAATAAACCTCGTTTCTTTATAAATTACTGTACTTAGGTATTTTATTGAGCAACACAAACAGACTAAAACAGTAGAAATCCTTGTCTTGTTCCAGATCGTACAAGAAAGGCTTTGAGTGTAATGTTAGCTGTGGGCTTCTCATAAATGACTTTATTGTGTTGAGTTACGTTCCTTTTTAAAATTTGCCCTCAAGGTTATCCTTGAAGAGATATATGCCTTCTACATCTAATTTGGTGAACTTTTTTTGTCATTTTTCTCTCTCTTGCTCTCGCTGTCTGCCTAGAGAATGGAAGATCGGAGAAAGTCTTTATCATAAAAGGATATTAAACTTTGTCAAATGATTTTTGGCATCTAATAGATGATTGTATGGTTTTTGTCTTTGATTCTGTTAATGTAGCATGTCACATTTATTGATCCTTGCATTCCAGTGATAAAAACATTTCTCAAAAGAAGACATGCAAAGAGCCAATAGATAGTGAAAAAATGCTCAGCATCACTAATCATTAGAGAAATGCAAATTTAAACCACAATGAGATGTCATCTCTTACCTGTCAGAATGTCTTTAAAAATGTTTATTGTTATATTTTTAGTCATCCTATACTCTATTTCAAAACAGAGTGTTTTCAAATGAAAAAACAAAAAGTAAGTTCTGGTTAGGATGCAGAGCAAAGGAAACACTTGTACACTGTCGGTGGAAATGTGAATTGGTGCAGCCATCATGAAAAACAGTATGGAGATCCCCCCCAAAAAAACTAAAAACAGAATTATCATACGATTTAGAAATCCCACTTCTGGTTATTAATGCAAAAGACTCGAAATCAGTTTGTTGAAGGGATATCTGCACTCCTGTGTTCATTGCAACACTATGCACAATAGCCAAGTTATGGAATCAACTTCTGCCCATCAACAGATGAGTGGATTAAAAAAAAAAAAGTATTGTATATACACAAAGGAATACTATTCAGCCTTTAAAAAGAAGGAAATTCTGGCTGTGTACAATGGCTCACACCTGGATGCCAACGTGGGCAGATCAGTTGAGGTCAGGAGTTTGAGACCAGCCTGGCCAACATGGTGAAACCCCGTCTCTATTAAAAATACACAAATTAGCCAGGCGTGGTGGTGCATACCTGTAATCTCAGCTAGTTGGGAGGCTGAGGCAGGGGAATGGCTTGAACCAGGGAAGCAGAAGTTGCAGTGAGCTGAGATGGCGGCACTCCAGCCTGGGCGACAGAGACTCTATCTCAAAAAAAAAAAAAAAAAAAAGAGAGAGAGAGAGAGAGAGAAAGAGAAGGAAATTCTGAAATTTGTGACAACATTGATGGAATTGGAGAACATTATGCTAAGTGAAATAAGTCATGGACAGAAAGACAAATATTATATGTTCTCAGTTGTGGAATTTAAAACAATGAACTTAGAGAAGTGGAGAGTATTGTCTGAGTCTGGTGGTGACAGGAGCTGGAGGATGGGGAAATGGGGAGGTCATGGTCAAAGGGTATGCAATTTCAAACATGGAGAATATGATTTTTCTTTTTGTGCATTCTATTGCACAGTATGGTGAATATAGTTAATAGTAGTGTTTACATTTCAAAATTGCTAAGTAAATTTCAAATGTTCTTTCCACAAAAAAAGTGAAATATTTGAGGTGATGGATATGTTAACTAGCTTGATTTACTTATTTCACCTTGCATTCATCCATTGTAACATCATTTTGTACCCCATCAGTTTTCTTCCCCATGCAGCTCTCTCTTCACAGAACCTATCAATCTATACAATTATAAATTGTCAATTTACAACAATAAAAGAAGAAAGAGAAAAGCATATAATTGAAAACTTAGAAATAAAACTTTCTTTTTTTTTTTTTTTTTTGAGGCGGAGTCTTGCTCTGTCACCAGGCTGGAGTGCAGTGGCGCAATCTCGGCTCACTGTACCCTTCGCCTGTCAGGTTCAAGTGATTTTTCCGCCTCAGCCTCCCAAATAGCTGGGACCACAGGCGCGTGCCACCATGCCAGGCTAATTTTGTATTTTTAGTAGAGAAAGGGTTTCACCATGGCCAGGATGGTCTTGATCTCTTGACTCGTGATCCACCCGTCTCAGCCTCCCAAAGTGCTAGGAGTACAGGCATGAGCCACTGCACCCAGCCCAGAAATAAAACTTTCAAATTATTCACATGACAGGATTGTACATGTAAAAAAATCTGACAGCTACAAACACTTAGAACCAATAAGTGAATTTAGACACAAAGTCCATTTACAAAAATCAACTGTGTTTCTACATACCTGTAATAGTTAGGAAATTAAGTTTTTAAAGACAGTGCCATTATAATATCATAAAACATCAATTCCTAGAAATAAATTATTAAAAATATTTAAGGATTCTAACTATAAAATATTATTTATAGAAATAAAAGAAAACTCGTATGAATAGAGAGATATTACTAACTTCATGGGCTAGGTGACAACATTATAAAGATATATATTCTCCCCAAATTGATATATGGATTCCATGAAAGCCCAAAAATCTTTGAGGTTTTTGGTGGGCCAGAGATTGATAAGCTATTTGTAAAATGTTTATGAAAAGCCAAAAAGTCAAGAACAGCAATGACCATCTTGGAGGAGAATAAAGTTTGGCCAGGCATGGTGGCTCACACTTGCAATCCCAACATTCTGGAAGGCTGAGGCAGGAAGTATTGCCTGAGGTCAGGAGTTCGAGACTAGCCTGGGAAACAGTGAATCTCCATTTCTGCACTTTTTTAAAAAAGAAAAGAAAACAGTGAGTTGGAGGACTAACAGTGAATAGCAATGTAAGGTCATGGTTAGTAAGATGGTATAATATCAGTGAAAGAATAGGTAAATAGACCAATGACACAGAAGAGAGAATCAGAAATGGACCCACACATATAGATACACTTGGCTTATGACGAAGATTACACCACAGAACAGAGGGGAAGGGATGAACTTTTCAACAAATGATATTGGGTCAACTAGCTATCCATATGGAAAAAAATGAAACGTAACCCCTCCCTCACAACACACTCAAACATCAGGTGGATTGGAGATCTAAATGTGAAAAGTAAAACTAGAAATATTCTTATGACATAAGGCTAGAGAGTTTAAAAAATTTTTTTAAAAAGAAATATTCTAGAAGATAACACTAGAGACTATCTTCATGAGTGGGAGTAGGCAGGTATTCCTTAAATGAGACACAGAAGCACTAGCTATAAAGGAAAATGTTGATAAATTGGACTACTTTATTAAATAGGAGCTTCAACTCATGAAAAGATATTATAAAGGCTTCAACTCATGAAAAGACATTATAAAGGCTTCAGTTCATGAAAAGGCATTACAAAGACTTCAATTCATATAAAAGATACTATTAAGACAGTAGTAGTGTCAGCCACAGAGTGGAAAAAGATTGCTAAACATTTAATCAATAAAGAACTTGTCCTAGCCTGGTCAACAAATTGAGACCCCATCTCTGCAAAAAATAAAAAATTTAACTGGGCATTGTGGCATCTGCCTGTGGTCCCAGCTACAGGGAAGGCTGAGGCAGGAAAGTTGCTAATTCCAGGAGGTTGAGTCTGCAGTGAGCCAGATTTGAACCACTGCACTCCAGCCTGGGCAACAGCAGGAGACCCTGTCTCAAAAAAATATAAAATCTTGTATCTAGAACACAGTATTTCCACAGATCAATACACAAAAAAAAAAGGCAGAAAAGAAAAATGAGCAAACTACTTGTACAGACACTTTATAAAAGAAGCCAATAAGCATACGTAATTTGGTCTTACATCATCAGAGAAAAGCAAAATAAAATTATAATGAGATGTCACCAAAGACCTGTCAGAATGGCTAATATTAAAACCACACTGCATCAATCAACTGATGAGTGGGTAAAGGAAATGTGGTGGTATACACATACATATACACACCATGGAATACTATGCAGCCACAAAAAAGAACAAAATAATGTATTTTGCAGCAACTTGGATGGAACTGGAGGCCATTATCCTAAGCAAAGTAACTCAGGAACAGAAAAGCCAGCACTGTAATGCCAGCACTTTGGAAGGTGGGGGTAGGAGGGTCGCTTGAACTGCATTGAGTGCTGATCACACCGCTACACTTCAGCCTGGGTGACAGAGTCAGATCCTGTCTCAATCAATCAACAATCAATAATGAATTAGACTTCTGTTGGGTCCAGTTCCCAGAGACTGAGGTCTGTGTGAAAAGAGATTTCCTTTCCCATCTATTGCTTGGGGATGTGGGAACTAGAAAGGAACCCTCTAGGGCAAGATCTTGGGCAGGGGGCCTGGAAGGTGGGGTGAGGATATTGGAAGCAGAGAGGGCTGGGAAGGGAAAGTGTTAAGACAATTTGGGATTGGTTGGACGGCTCATATGGAGCTGCTGGGTAGCTGAAGTGCCTGGGGTACAAATGCCAGGATACCTACCCGCCCACCCAAAGAGTAGTAGTCTGCCTTCTTCCATTTGTACCTCTTGGAAATCCATCACCAAGCTTGGAGAATTCACCCCAACAAATTGTGTCACCAGGCTTTCACGTAAGACTCTTGTGGTAGTGTGGACAGCTGTGATTGGTGGGTGAGTCATAGCCATTCACAGCTACCAGTCACACTGAGATTGGAACACCATTTTTACTTTCCGTACAAGAGAAGGCTTGAAAATAAAATCTTAATATTAAAAAAATAGTAGGCTTGGTACAGTGGCTTATGCTTATAATTCCAGCACTTTGGAAGGCCAATGTGGGTGGATCACTTGAGCTCGGGAGTTCAAGATCAGCCTGGGCAACATGGCGAAACTTGTTTCTACCAAAAAAAAAATATATATATATATATACAAAAAATTAGCTGGAAGTGATGGCCTGCACCTGTGGTTCCAGCTACTCAGGAAGCTGAGGTGGTAGGATCTCTTGAGCTCAAGTGATTGAAGCTGCAGTGAGCTGTGAATGCACCACTGCACTCCAGCCTGGACAATAGAAAAGACTGTATTTAAAAAAAGTAATAGAGGCTGTAGGAAAGAACAGAGGAACAAGAGCTGCTTGGTGGGGCTGGGACTACCAGCAGGTGGCAGTTAATTGGTGTGTGCTGGCTGGGACAAGGGACTGATTTCCCATAATATCTAGGGTTGGAGTGAAAATTCCTGCTGCCAGGCAGAGTGGATGGTCAGCCCCAAGACAAAGAAGCAGTGTCTGGGTAAGAAATATTCATTTCAATGGACCACAAACTTCTAGACTCTTAAGAAATTGAACAGAAGCATAGGTCTTATGATCTCCGTGCATGCAGGAAAACAGGAAAGAGCTCTTCCTCTCTCTTCTGGCTCAACAAAATACATTCTTACGTGTATATGCCTTCCAGGAAAAAGCATTCATTTCAGTGTTATCAGAGCAGTGCAACTTATAGGTAAGTCATCCGGATAACAGATTTGGTAGCAGTTAGTGATTACTTTCATAGGACACAGTAACATTCTCTGAAGTCTAGATATTTTGTACAGTTTTCCTTTGCTAGATATAACATTTGGAAACACAGTTTTAAGAAGCAAAATCATACTTCTTTTTCTGCAGCTGTAAAGGGTCAGGGAGACATTGTCTACTTATCTTGCTGAGTTGGGTTTTTTCCCCCACCCAGATCTGTAATTGTCAGCGACAAACACTGAAGTTTCACTAGTTATTTTGGAGAGAACAAATGCCAGATCTCAAAATTCAAAACTTAAAAGATGCAAGGAAAAGGTCAAGATACGATTATTATGCATATTCTGCATTTCTGGCAGATCCACAGAAATGCCATGAATATGGGTCTATGAAATGCCGATTCTATCAGAGAATCTGTAGTTTTTTTTCCCCTCCAATTATATTGGAAAAAAACTCTGTAAGAGGAAACAAATTGCCCACAACTTTCCAGATAGTTCTCAGAATTTTTACAAATTTAAAAAATCTAAGTGGTCCATGCACATAGTATTGGAAGTGAAATAGTTCCACAGGGCTTAGTATGAAACCAGCAGTCTCCTGCTCCTGCTCCCGTCTTGTTTGGAGGGGCCATCAGTTTGATGTTTCTTTTGGCACTTAGCTCTAAATGGTGCCATTTTGGGGCTTAAATAGATATTATCTATTTCCGGAAGATTTAGCTCAATTACCCTTCCTCCCCAACTTGCTCTCCCCACATCCTGCCAAGATGATTTTATCACTATTTTGAGTTAGAATAATATTCTATGTTAACCTCTTTATGAGTCTCTCTGGTCACAGCTGTGCTAGGTGATGTACTATGGGGGCATTTCATCTCTCATACAACTTTCTTCTTTCCTCAGGATTCATATTATCTTACTTTTTGTTTGTTTCATAACTTTTTGTTGTTGTTTAATCAAGTACATGACGTTTACCATCAACTTTGTATCCTCAGGAGAAGGTCCCCTGAGCCCTCTGTCCTTGGATCCTGACGGGGGGCTCTCTGGGCTCACCCTCAGCTGTCATCCTGGGTTCCCCTTCACATGTATCCAGAGGGCTCTTCTCCCAGGGTGGATCCTAGCTTCCGCAATGGAGCTGCTCGCAGGATATGTGTGGGAACAAGGCCAGGGCAGTGCTTGGGGGTGCCAAAGCCTTTCTGATCCACAGAGAGTTTTGACCACTGGCGCAGACTTCCTCTTTTCACGGCTAGATATTAGCAGTCAACTGTTTTGACCATTGGCGCAGACTTCCTCTTTTCACGGGCGAGATATTAGCAGTTCAGGGCTGTTTGTCACTCACAGATGTTTTTCAGCCCTGAAGCCTGATTTTAAAGATGGCATGTCCTTTGCCAATCCTGTGTTTAACACAGGACAAGGAAACTCCAAAGCCCCTCTGCCCTTCAGTCTGGTTGCTCCAAACAAGTCATTGAATTTTCTGCCCAGGGTCTACGAGCCACCTTACACAAAGAACCATGTGTTCTGCTGCTGTGCCCACCATCTGCAGTTGCAGGCTTTCCCTCCTGGTGTCCTCAACCTCCACTGCATGGGGCAGGCAGCCCTTACCCCCCTTTCCTGTATAATGAGGTCTGAGGTTTTAGGTATTTCAGTTCTTATTTTTCATTTGGGGTATTGCAAAAAAGGGAACAGCAATGTCTGCTATGACATCTTAAAAGTCTCCTATTACTTCTATAATAAATGTAAAAAAAATTCAATAAAAATAAATATGAAAAAGGTCCACTACTATTTAATTAATGATCTGCCAAAAAATTCTAGGGAAAAAAAAAGTCCAGATGAAACATGTCACAATACTAACAGTCTTTGGGCAATAAATCTCTGTCACTCCCTGCCCCTACTTCTAAAGATTTTTTTCAGATTTCCCAAAATGTCAAGATTGACAGTGTATGTTTACCAATGGGAGAAAGTAAAACAAACTTGAAAATTGTAAGGCACTCTCAGTTTTTAAAACCTTTTCATTTTGAACCAATATAGACTTGTAGAAAAATTAAAAAAATAGTACAGTTCCAAACACCTAAGCTCAAACCATCCTCCTGCCTGAGCCTCCCAAGTAGCTGGGAATACGGGTGTGCACTACCAGGCCTGCCTTACAAGAGTTCCTGAAAGAAGCACTAAACATAGAAAGGAACAACCAGTATCAGCCACTCTAAAAACGTACCAAATGGTAAAGAGCTTCAACACAATGAAGACACTGCGTCAACCAATGGGCAAAACAACCAGCTGGCATCAAAATGGCAGGATCAAGTTCACATACAACAATATTAACCTCAAATATAAATGGGCTAAATGCCCCAATCAAAAGACACAGACTGGCAAATTGGATAAAAAGTCAAGACCCATCTGTGTGCTGTATTCAGGAAACCCATCTCACATGCAAGAAAACACATGGGCTCAAAATAAAGGGATGGAGGGACATTTACCAAGCAAATGGAGAGCAAAAAAAAAAAGCAGGAGTTGCAACCCTAGTCTCTGATAAAATAGACTTTAAACCAACAAAGATCAAAAGAGACAAAGAAGGGCATTACATAATGGTAAAAGGATCAATGTAACAAGAAGAGCTAATGATCCTAAACATATATGCACCCAATACAGGAGCACTCAGATACATAAGACAAGTTCTTAATGACCTACAAAGAGACTTAGACTCCCACACAATAATAGTGGGAGACTTTAACACTCCACTGTCAATATTAGACAGATCAATGAGACAGAAAATTAACAAGGATATTCAGTACTCGAACTCAGATCTGGACCAAGCAAACCTAATAGACATTCACAGAAATCTCCACCCCAAATCCACAGAATACACATTCTTCTCAGCACCACATCACACCTACTCTAAAATTGACCACATAATTGGAAGGAAATCACTCCTCAGCAAATGCGAAAGAATGGAAATCATAACAGTCTCTCAGACCACAGTGCAATCATTAGAGTCTATGTGTTCCTAGAGAACTGATATGAACATATATAAAGAGTGGCAAGTGAAAGAAGCACTTTTCAAATTAGATAATACACCTTCAGACATAATTAGAAAATCCACATAGTTCCTTAAATTGTATGGCACTTAAATTAAGTGCTTAGTAATCTAACGTAAAGAAGCTCAAAACCCTCCCAGAAAAAAAGAGAAAGAAATCTAGACAAAATTTTGTTATTATTATTATCTTTTGAGATGGGGTCTTACTCTGTCACTCAGGCTGGAGCACAATGGCACGATCACGGCTCACTGCAGTCTTGACCTCCCAGGCTCAAGTGGTCCTCCCACTTTAGCCTCCCGAGTAGCTGAGACTACAAGCACACCTCCAAGGCCAGCTAATGTTTGTATTTTTGGTAGATGTGAGGATTTGCCATATCTGGTGTCATGGCTTGTCTTAAAATCCTGAGCTCAAATGATCCGCCTGCCTCAGCCTCCCAAAGTGCTGGGATTACCAGAATAAGCCACCGTGCCCAGCCAAAATCTAGGTAAAACTTTAAATGTATGAGCCCTTTAAGAAAAGTCATTCAGGTTGGAAGAAAATGAAAATAAAATTATAGGCTTAACATTAACCATATTTTTAAAAGAGTTGAGATTTACATTTTTCTTCAGAGGACTGAATCTTAGAAAAAGTTGCCTTCTGGTGTATGTGGAGATGGTGTGAAGAGATGGTGATGTAAGTAGCCTTTGATTAAAGGGACAATGGTACACTCCATGTTATGGGCTGCATTATGTTGCCCCAAAATTTGTAAGTTGAATCCCTAACCCTCACTTCCTTGGAGTGTGAATACCTTTAGAGATGAAATCTTTAAAGAGGTGATTAAAGCTAAGTAAGGTCATAAGGGTGGGGCCCTAATTTAATACAATTAGTGTCCTCCTAAGAAGAGGAAGAGACACCAGGGAGGCACATATATACAGAGTGGAGACCATGTGAGGGCACAGAAAGAAGGCAGCAACTGCAAGCCAAGGAGAGAGGTCTCAGAAGAAACAGCATCTGATGACACCTTGATCTTGGAATTAGAACCTCTAGAACTGTGAGAAAATGAATTTGTGTTTTTTAAGCCACCTGGTCTTCATATTTTGGTGTATTTATGGTGGCCCTAACAAACTAATTCTACAAGAATCTTGAAACGTATAATTATATTGACAAAACTAAGCAATCAATAAAAGTGTAAACGGTCTTCCATCTTTCTACTAGAAATCACTTTGGAGAATAAAAAGGAAACTTAAAATTGGGTGGAATGGCCTTGGTGTCCTTGATGAATTTCAAGATAAAGAAGAAGGCTATTGTATTAGTCCATTCTTGCATTGGTATTAAGAACTACCTGAAAAAAAAATAAAAAAAAAAAAACTACCTGAGACTGGGTAATTTAGAAAGAAAAGAGGTTTAATTGGCTCATGGTACCACAGGCTGCACAGGAAGCAAGGCTGGGGAGATCTCCGGAAACTTACAATCATGGCAAAAGGGAAAGGGAAGCCGGCACATCCTACATGCTGGAGCAGAATGAAGAGAGTGAAGGGGGAGGTGATATACACTTTTAAACAACCTGATTTCAGGAGAACTCACCCATTGTAATGAGAACAGCATGGGAGAAATCCACTCCCTTAATCTAATCACCTCCCACCACATCCCTTCTCTGACATTGGGGATTACAATTTGACATGGGGTTTGTGTGGGGACACAGACTCAAACCATATTGGTTATGCAAGCCCTTTTGCATCAAGACTTTTAATCAGAATTCTGAGTGTTTGTTTCTTTGAAGATTTTTAAAAAAACCTTTTAAGTTCAGGGGTATAAATGTGGGTTTGTTACACAGGTAAACTTCTGTCATGGGGGTTTGTTGTAGAGATTATTTCATCACCCAGGTATTAAGCCTAGAACCCATGAATTACTTTTCCTAATCCTCTCCTTCCTCCTACCCTCCACCAAAGGCCCCAGTGTGTGTTGTTCCACTCAGTGTGTCCACGTGTTCTCATCATTTAGCTCTCACTTTAAGTGAGAGCATGTGGTATTTGATTTTCTATTCCTGTGTTAGTTTGCTAAGGATAATGGCCTCCAGCTCCATCCATGTCCCTGCAAAGGACGTAATCTCATTCATCACTATGGCTGCATTGTATTCCATGGTGTATATGCACCACATTTTTCTTTATCCAGTCTATCACTGATGAGCATTTAGGTCGATTCCATGTCTTTCTTATTGTGAATGGTGCTGCAATGAATATACGTGTGTGTGTGTCTTTATAATAGAATGATTTACATTCCTTTGGGTATGTACCCAGTAACAAGATTGCTGGGTTGAATAGTATTTCTGTTTTTAGGTCTTTGAGGATTTGCCACACTGTCTTCCACAATGGCTAAACTAATTTACACTACCACTAACAGTGTATAAGTGTTTCTTTTTCTCCACAACCTCACCAGCATCTGTATTTTCTGACTTTTTAATAATTGCCATTCTGGCTGGTTAGATGGCATTTCATTGTGGTTTTGATTGCATTTCTCTAATGATCAGTGGTGCAGAACTTTTTTCATATGACTTCTGGCTGAATGTATGTCTTCAGAATTTTTTTTTTTTTTTTGAGACGAAGTTTAGCTCTTATTGTCCCGGCTGGAGTGCCTGGCGCCCTCTTGGCTCACCACAACCTCCACCTCCCAGGTTCAGGTGACTCTCCTGCCTCAGTCTCCTGAGTAGCTAGGATTACAGGCATGTGCCACCACTCCTGCTAATTTTGTATTTTTAGTAGAGCTAGAGTTTCTCCATGTTGGTCAGGCTGATCTCGAACTCCCAACCTCAGGTGATCCACCCACCTCAGCCTCCCAAAGTACTGGGATTACAGGCATGAGTCACCGCGCCCAACCCAGAATGTTTTAAACATTTTTAAATTTTGAATAATTTCAAACTTATGGAAAAGTTGCAAGAATACTACAAAAAACTATACTCTCTTCCCACAAAACATTATATACATTTGTTCATTATTCTCACTTTCTATCTATCTATCTATAGTTTTTTGGGAACCATTTGAAAGTAAGTTGCTCCATTATCCTAAACATTTCACCTTGTAATTCCTAAACACCAAGGACCTACTCCTATATAATCACAGTGCTGTCATCTATACTGGGAAATTAACATGGCTTTATCCGATACGGACATTTAATTTACACACCCCTAGTGACAGTTTGTCAACCTTTCTAATAGTGGTCCCAATAATTGTCCCAATAATCCCTCAAATTGGGATTAAGCATGCAAGAATTTTCTTAGGAGAAGCACTTGTGAGAGGAAAGGAGCAAGAGCCAGGAACTGCTGGGGCAACTGTCAGATCACATTGTAAGTCTGACCCTGCGTGAAGGAGAGAGGAAGGAAGGTCGGGTAGAAGCTTCCTAGACCAAAGTGCTTTATCAGGAAGGCTTGGCAAGGCCACCAGGGAGTCCCCAAAGCAAAGTTGGACATCAGAGGAGTCCCATGTCTCCCAGAATGGGCCATAGTGTCCGTGCTGTGCTTGGTCACTGGCTGGAGCAGCCTGTGGGAAGTGTGGCCTTGGCACAAATGCAGGACAGGTTTCAGAGACTGGCAGTTGGCCTTTGGCCCTTGGTTGTGTAAGCTTTCCATAATGGGAGGTCTCCCAAAGTGCTGGGATTACAGATGTGAGCCACTGTGTCTGGCCCACTGCCATCCACATCTGTGCATGCTGACCAGTTTCTCCATGCAGCTCCTGCATGGGCCCCATAGGCCATTCCTCCTGAGGGGAAATCAGAAGTGAGAGGTTAGTAGGATGAACTGCAGGCCCTGTCACCGCAGTGGATCTCAGGGCTGCAATCGGCTCTCATCCTTCCACTCCTCCACTATTCATTCTAAACACCTCTCACCCTCACCTCTCACCTTTGCAGGTCTTGGCAGCTTGCTGACCCAGGGGGGTGGCCAGAGCCCTCATTCCTGAGTGGTTTGAACCTTTGGCAATCATACCTTTATCAGTTTGGGGTTACTGCATGTATCCGTTATCCGTTGACCCTTACAGTAGGGCATGGGAGTACCAGAAGGCACTCAATTAGATCACTTGGGTTTCACACATACTCCTTCCTGCCCCCTTGTGTGAAAACAGCCTTGCCCGCTTCTGCTGAGCAACATCCATGACCCCTGCCAGTCTGGTGACTTCTTACACATGAGGAGATCAAAGTGCCCCTTTGGCAGCTGGAACTTATAGATCAGTGGGACGCTCACTGTGTCCCCTGGCAAGTGTGCAACCCTTTCAGGGTTCAGGACCTACAGGGACAGGAAGCACAAAATCCCCCAGCAGGTCCCTGGTAGTGATGGTAAGTGGGGCCACTCTTGCTTCTCCTCTTTGGCTCCTGGACCTTCTATCCTTCCTTGTGAGGATATGGCACCATCGAGGGGTCTATAATTTAATAAATATACCGTCTCCTGAAGGATGGCACCCCATCTTTTTAGAGTGTTTTCTTCGAGCTACCATTCAGTTGTACACTTAGAAGGCTGTTCCGGGATTCTATGAGGCTGTCTGCCTTGGATGGTGTGGTATGTGACACAGACAGTGATCTCATGATCACAGGTCCACCTTCTTTGCTGTGAAGAGTCTCCTGGTTGGATGCTGTGATGTGTGGGATTCCATGCCTGTGGATTAGACATTCCATAAACTCTCGGAGAATGGTTCCAGCTGAGGCTCTGTGGGCAGGAAAGACAAACCCATTTCTGGAATAGGTAGCTGTCCCTGTGAGTTCAGACTGCTGACCCTTCCAGTGTGGAAGGGGGCTGATATAGTCAACTTGTCACCACGTGATTGGTTGGACTCTTTGAAGACTAGTGCCACTTTGGGAGTGTGGGTCTCTGTTACTGACAAGTTGGACATTCAGAGGCAGTAGGAGTCCATTCTATTGGGCCCATAGGTAGCCATCTCTGCCACCTATTCATGTGCCTATCGTGCCAGTTCTGGAGTGGCTGATGACAAAGACTGGCTAATGTTAACTGGCTGAGTCATTTTGTCTACATGGATGCTCAGTGCCTCTTACGTGGTAGATGCTCTCTGTTGGGCATTAACATGAGATACAAAATGTTCATACATTGTATCCACTCCCATTATGTCCATCTACATGTTTCTAGGGTCTACCCAGACCTCCTTGTATCTGATTTTCCAGTTGTTTTCTTTAAAGGCTCTGACCAGGCAACCAGACCATTGGCCACTTCCCAAGCATATATATTTCTCCTTCCCGTCTCCTTCCCCTTCTCCCCCCCTCCCCCTCCTCCTCCTCCTCCAAAGCCTCTTCTCCTTATGCTCCTCCTCCTTATCCTCCTCCTCCTTCTCCTTCTTCTCCTTCTCCTCCTCTCTTCTTCTCATCCTCCTCTTCCTATTCTTCTTCCTCCTCCTCCTTCCTCCTCTTCTAAAAGAGACAGGGTCAGGTCAGGCATGGTAGTTCACATCTGTAATCCCAACACTTTGGGAGGCCAAGGTGGGCGGATCACCTGAGGTCAGGAGTTCAAGACCACCATGGCCAACATGGTGAAACCCTGTCTTTACTAAAAATACAAAAAAATAGCTGGGCATGGTGGTGGGTGCCTATAATCCCAGCTACTCAGGAGGCTGAGGCAGGAGAATCATCTGAACCCAGGAGGCAGAGGTTGCAGTGAGCGGAGATAGAGCCATTACACTCCAGCTTGGGCAACGAGCAAAACTCCATCTCAAACATAAATAAATAAATAGAGACCATGTATTGCTCTGCCATCTAGGCTCTGAGTGCAGCGGTGCCATCACAGTTTATTATAGCTTCAAACTCCCAGGCTCAAGTGATCCTCCTGCCTCAGTCTCCCAAGTAGCTAAGACTACAGGTACACACCACTACACTCAGCTTATTTATTCTTACTTCAGGCCACTTCTCCTTCCACACAAAGTGAATAATCAGGTGCATGAGGTTCATGATTAAGATCTCTGCCTACTGGGAAGATCTTCCCTCTTCGCTGTCTTTCAGCACTACTCCCTGCAGCATGTGGCTGTAACACAGTCACAGTTCATTTCTGGTCTGCACGCACATACTGAGCTAACCCATCTGTAAACCATGCTTGAGTTTTTTCTCTTTCACTCAGTTGTATGGGCACCTCTCTAGCTCCTGTAGAGAAATAGGTGAAAACAGGTGCAAGTGTGTTGGGTGACATGGGGGACTATAGGAGAGTCTGGGCTACCTGCTCATGCAGCTTACTTGTGTTCTTTGCTCCCGCTCAGGCTCCAGCCTGGATTTCCACATTAGCATGTACTGCTGCTGGGCCCATCCAACTTGGGGACTTATTATGTCCAACAGAATTCAGCTTGTCATGAGCAGTTTCAGATGCGTGCTTAGCTGGTTTCCCAAGGATAAGTGTTCAGTCTCTATCAGGGCCCACTAACATGCAAGTGCTGTTTCTCAAATGGCATATAATTTTCTACTGTGGATGTCATGGCGTTGTTCCAGAATCCCAAGTGCTTGCCTTGGGATTCTCCCACTGGGGCTTGCCGTGATCCCCATATGGTCCAACTATTGCCAAACAGAATGCCACAGGCTGTCAGACTGTAGAGCCCAAGTTGCAGGTCCATGGCCTGCTGGACCTGCTGCAGTACTTCTGCTCTAGGCCCCTTGAAGCTTGCGGCTCTCCATGCCACCTGATTTATGGGCCAGAGTAGTATTTTTGGTATGGAATATGTTGCCTATAGAAGTTAAATAGGCCTAGCAGATGCTATGCTTCCTTCTTTGTGGTAGGCGATGAAAGATACAGCAATTTGTCTTTTACTATGGAGGGGACGCCTGGTGCAACTCTTACCGCTGAATCCCCTAAAACTTCATTGGAGTGGCTGGTTCCTGAAATCTTAACGTGGTTTATCTCCAGTCCTCTGGAATGCATGTGTCTTACCAAGGCCCCCAGAGCCACCACTTGTTCATCTGTTCAGAAGCATGATATCAATGTAATGAGTCCATGTGGTGTTCTCTGGGCTGTCCAGATGGTGAAGATTTCTTTGTACTATATTATGACTGAGAGCAAAAGTTAAAATAACCCTGGAGCCAAATGTAACTGAATAGTTTTGTCTGTTCCACATGAATGTGAGCTGTTTTTGACCCTCTTTCTAATTGGAATGGAAGAGAATGCATTTGCCAAATCAGCGCTCACATACTTTTCACCTGAAGGCTTACTAACGTTGGTCTAGATGATACCAAATAGCAGTCGGGATCAGGGCTACTCCTTGGTTAAACCTGCAGTAGTCTACAGTCATTCTTCAGGATCTTGCCAATTTCTTCAGGGGCCAGGCTAGCAAATTAAATGAAAATATAGTGGAAACTACTTTCCCTGCATCCTTTAGTTCTTTAATGGTGGCATGAACTTCTTAAAATATGAAACTGATTTTGATTTATCATCTTGGCTGAGTTGGGGGCAGTTTCAGAGGTTTCCTTTTGGCCTTCCCCACTATAATAGTTATACTTTACAGACCAGGGCCTGTATGGGGGCTATTCCAACTATGCACTTGGCTGCTTGGGAAATCATCCACAGATCAGATGGACCACTGTGAGTCAGATTTCAGAGAGGACTCCATTTATCACCTTGTCCCACTGTAACAGAGACTATGATGATATTTTGGGTTTCTGGGTATCAGTGTTAACTCAGATCCCATATTCAACAGTCCTTGAAATGTCTGGTTATCTCCTTTCCCCCACCATATAATTACATGAGTAAATGCCCATGGTATATACTTGCCATGGCATTGTAAGTTTCTTCCTTCTCGGGATCCATTACTTCAGCCAGTGGGTTCTAGATCTGCAAATTGGCTTGGGTTTGAGAACTAAACAAGAAGTTGTGGCTTTTGTTGGGAGCAATTATCCACAGCTTCCTGCTCCTTTATTCTTGCTCTTTGTGCGTTATAGATGTTAAGTAGCATTCTTGTTGGCTGCCTGTCTATTTTGCCTCTGAGGACATCATTTGCCATTAACCATCTCCACAACTTCCTGTGGCTCTAGTCCTGGTGGCTGTCTGTCTAATCATGCCAGGCACTGTGGTAATTGTGATCTCCTGGCTTCTATTATTTGAGGGCCCCCATTATGCATTCCCATGGGTATTAATGAGCCCAGCTCTGAGACTGCCTCACCCACCATCCTCCCTGGCACACAGCAGACAGCGATCACTGGACTTCTTTGATGCTGGTGCCCCTCCCACCAGTGCTTTTTGGTAGTCTTGGTGAGTGGTGTGTCATCTGGGACATATCATGGAACAAAATCCTCTAGCAGGTCTTCTGGTCTTCCCTAAAATATCCATTCCGTCATGCTCATTTTCCTCAAACTCTATTTCTTCCTCTACCATATATCAGGGGAATTTGGGCATTTCCATTTTGTTGAGAGTTGGGAGTCAATGAAAGATGAGAGAACTGTGAGACAATGATGCAAGTCTGATCCTATGTGGAGGCAAGGGGGAAGAGAGGTTGGGTGGAAGTATGCCAGATACTCACTCAAAGTCAAGTGAAAGTTGGCCATTATAGGCATCCTGTGTCTCCCAGGAAAAGGCCTGCCCTCCTGTCCTTGCTGTACTTGGTCATCAGCTGGGAGCAACCCATGGAAGCCTGGGCTTCACACAAATGTGCAGTGGATTTCAGAATGAGGCAGCTGGGTCCTTTGGGAATTAAGCTCCAAGTTGCCGTCTGTCAAGTACATTCTCATGATTACCAAAGTGTCCTTTATAGCAAAAAGAAATGTTTTCTAGTCTAAGCTCCAGCCTAGGATTACATGGTGCCTTTGTCTTGTCTTTCTAAGTGTTCTTCAACCTAGAACAGTCTTTCGGTTTGGGTTTGGGTTGGTTTAATGTTTTCTTTTATTTTTCCTTTGAAACAGGGTCTTGCTATATTGCCCAGGCTGGTCTTGAACTCCTGGCCTTAAGCAATTCTCCTGCCTCAACCTCCCAAGCAGCTGGGACTACAGATGTGCACCATTGAACCCTCTAATGTTTCCTTATAGTTACATTCTCATTGTGCTGTTTGGTTTTGTTTTATTGGGTCAGGAATACATAAGAAATAAAAACTGCTCTTTTTAGTGGCATGTAATTTAATTTTACTGTTGCTAATGATGTTAACTTGGATCAGTTGGTTAAGGTGATATATTCCAGGAATCTTTGGGAAATTAGTGTTTTTTCCTTTGTAGTAAATAAAGTATCTTGTGGGGATAAACTTTGAGACTCTGTCATTACCTTCAGTGTGTTAAAGATCTGACGGGATACAGAGAGAAAATAAAATTCTGGGTCATACTTTCATTTCTTATACCAGAAAAAGTAAATGAAACATTGGACTTGACAGAAATTAAGCTTGGACTTAACTGAGCTCCTTCAGGAAAAGCTTAATTACTTACTGAGATAGGAAAATCAACAGGACATTCTTGGATCTCAATGTGGGTACTAGGAGTGTCAGAGAACCAAGGTTTTCCCTCCCATTCTCTGAGTGGGATTCATATAAACATTGATAAAGGATGTCTCATCCTCCTGCAAGTAAACTTGTTCTGTCAAAATTTCACCCCACTGTGTCAAATGCAAACATTGTTCATAAGAAACAGCATAAACATGTTTATGCAAACTTTATTTTTTAAACATTTTACCAAGAAAAGTGAAAACAAGTGGAAAATATATTTTTCCCTGAAAAGTGAATATTATTATAAAGAAGTGGCTTGGATTTGAAAGCAAGTCTGTGGAAACACACATAAGGCTCTATGCTAAGATGTCTCACTGCTATAATCCTCAGTCCCCTAGTACAAGTTTTTGTAAAAAAAAAAAAACTTGGCCAGCCACAATGCCATTGAGCATTGAACTCCATAATCAATCTCCCTATGATTCTCGTGGAGAATGCAGAAGTGGGTTTTCTGTAGTGAGCGATCTGCAGACAACAGCATGCAGGCTCCAGCCTCACTGTGCAGACTGGGGGCAGTGACAGAGGTCACTGACACAGGGCTGGCCTAGACAGTGATTTTCCTTATGCTACTATAGCGATTCTTTCTGTGAGCGACTGTGTGCCCCAATAAAGTAACATGTCCCTTTAACCTACCACCTCTCCTCTCCTATTTAGTTTGTTGAAGCAAAAACAATATAAACATTGCATTAACCGTGTGTGTGTGT
This sequence comes from Callithrix jacchus, assembly GCF_049354715.1. Classification (NCBI taxonomy): domain Eukaryota; kingdom Metazoa; phylum Chordata; class Mammalia; order Primates; family Cebidae; genus Callithrix; species Callithrix jacchus. Next base: position 98,962,782 of record NC_133506.1, on the reverse strand, counting down.
GTGTGTGTGTGTGTGTAACAAGACAGACAGAGAGAGAAAGAAGAGAGAGAATGAGCAGTTATGGCTCTTGGCATTTTTTACTAGACAAGAAAAACCTAAAGATTTTACTTTTACACTTGAATTAATTCTCAGAATAAGTCACATCTGCCCTCACTTTCCTCCCACTCCACACAAACAAACATGCAAACAGCTAGAAGAGCAATATTTTACCAAAGGCATTTGGCATTTTTCCTTTCTCATGACCCTGACCCTCTAAAAACTTAAGAATGTGGGAGAGGAGGGCTGGAACCAGAAATTCAGAAGTAGCGCTGGAACAATGATGACCTGGAAGCCAGTGGAGCTGAGGTTTCCTGCAGGAACTTTTGGTGAGGCGTGGATACTTTGGAGACCAATGGGTATGGATGGAAAGAGGAGCAGAAAGACTCCAACTCATACAGCAGTGAAAAGGAATGATCTAAATACATGAACAAATCTTTAAAGCAAAATGTTATTCTGCAAAACACATGCAATATGATACTTTTCTTTTTTATTTTTAAGAGACAGGGTCTCACTCTATTGCCCATGCAGGGGTGCAGTGGCACAACCATGGCTCACAGCATCCTTCAACTCCTGGGCTTAAGCCATCTTCCTGCTTCAGTCTCCTGAGTAGCTGGGACTTTACAGGCATGTGCCACCACACCCAGATAATTTAAAACAAATGTTTTGGCTGGGGTTGGTGGCTCACGTCTGTAATCCCAGCTTTTGGGAGGCTGAGGCGGGCGGATCACGAGGTCAGGAGTTCAAGACCATCTTGGCCAATATGGTATAACCCATCTCTACTAAAAATACAAAAGTTGCCAGGTGTGGTGGTGTGTGCCTGTAGTCCCAGTTACTCAGGAGGCTGAGGCAGAAGAATCACTTGAACCAGAAGGCAGAGGTTGCAGCAAGTCAGAATCATGCCATTGCACTGCAGCCTGGGTGACAGAGCAAGACTCGGTCTCAAACCAAACAAACAAATTTTTTGTAGAGATAGGATCTTGCTATTTTGCCCAGGCTGGTCTCAAACTCTGGGCTTTAAGCCATCCTTTCTCTCAGCCTCCCAAAGTGCTGGAATTATAGGCATGAGTGACCATACCTGGCCAACATGATGCCATTTACATGCAGCTTAAATGCATATAAATGTGTTGAAACAGTATCATGTATTGGTGAGGGACATATATACATATAATAAAAGTATGAACAGTGGCATGGAAATTAGTAACTTCAAATTCATAAAACTGTACTGGTTATCAGGTGAATAGGGGACAAGTGGAATGAGGGAATGAGACCAGCTGGGTACACAAATATTGCTAATGTTATTGCTTAAGCTGTCTGGTGAATACACGGGTGTTCAATTTACTATCATTTTGTACTTTCCACCTACTTTACCTATTTGACAATAAATTGAAAAATCAAAAAGTTATCCCATGACCCCAGACTCCAGAGATGACCGTAGGTGGTGTTTTCTAGACGCTTCCATCTGCCTTGATTTTCTGGTAACTGGCCACCATCCTTCTTTTCCTGCGCTGCGGAACCCCTACTCGGAGGGGGTAGGGGAAGGCGAAAACAGGCTTAATTTTCTTTTTTTTTTTTTTTTTTGGTATTCTATCCTCAACTTTTATTTTTTTTTTTTTATTTTTTTTATTTTTTTTTAATTTTTTATTGGATTATAGGTTTTGGGGTACATGAGCAGAGCATGCAAGACAGTTCATTAAAAAATCTGGAGACAACAGATGCTGGAGAGGATGTGGAGAAAAAGGAACACTTTTACACTGTTGGTGGGAGTGTAAATTAGTTCAACCATTGTGGAAGACAGTGTGGCGATTCCTCAAGGCCTTAGAAATAGAAATTCCATTTGACCCAGCAATCCCATTACTGGGTATATATCCAAAAGACTATAAATCGTTCTACTATAAGGACACATGCACACGAATGTTCATTGCAGCACTGTTTACAACAGGCTTAATTTTCTGCCTGGTTTCGTCCCAGTGGCCACACCTACGCCTGGCAGCAAAAGAAAGGAGGCGGAAGCAACATTCTGGAATTACAGGGGGTTGGGGGCGGGGGTAGGGAAAGGCGAAAAGAGGGACTTAATTTTCTGCTTTCCCCTTCCTCTCAGTGCCCTATCTACCAACACGTCTCACCGTAGCCCTTGCCCCTCTTCCAGCACAGAACTGGAGCAGTTGACGGGGTAATTCCAATAGGAATCGGAGGATTTGGAGGCGTCGGGGGAGAAACCTGCGGAGGGCTCTGCGAGCCTGAAGCACCCAGGAAGACTCCGAGCGGGTCCGAGGAGGCTCTGGAGGACCTGGGGGTGGACATCCAGGTGTCCTTCCCTGGGTGAAATCAGAACTGAACATCTAAAAAAAAAAAATTGAAAACACGGAGAAGCAACAAAGAAGCGCTTCCCCTCCGCAGTCCTCCACAGTCCACCCAAAGTTGACCAAGCCTGTTGTCTTTGCAGGAGTGGGCTTCGCGCTCCACACAACGATGAGATTGGACCGTCCCTCTGTCTGTCTCCTGCGCGAAACCCCGCCCCGGGAGGTGTCACGGAGCTCAGCTGATATAAGCTCGGGACCTGCGGAGTCAAGTTCTCGGCTCCGGACTTGGGAGGCTCCGTTTCCTGCTCCTGGAGGGAGACGCGCTGCAGAGGAGAACCCCGACGGGTAATGAGTCCCTCGCGCTTCTTTGCGCAGGTCTTCCCCAAACCTCCCCAGGTCTGCGCGGGTTCTCCTGTGGGGCTGTGGCGAAGGCAAGGTGTGGCGACTGCAGCTCCCCAGGTCTGGATGCTGCCGGGAGAGCCTCTTTCCCGCTGGGGAGACTTAGTTTGTTGACTCAGGAGCACCTCTAACGACGCTAGCGGCAGAGGACCCGGGAGCTGGGAGGCTCGGAACACGGGGCGAGCCGGGGAGGAGGGAGAGGCGCCAACCAGCACAGCCTAAATCTTCTCAAACCAAGCCTGGCAACATTTCCCACGGTTCAGGAGCACGAAGGACTTAAGGGAAAATGACGAAATCGGGGACTTAGGCTCCCGAGGGTGAAGCTAAATGGGTTGTGGCCTGGGGACAAATAGGGCAAATGTCCAGTCTATGACAAGAGGCTGCGTCCCAGAGGCTTGCCACGTCAGTCTTCAAACTGTAACAACAGGGGCAGGCTACTAGGGTGGCCCACGAAGCCCTGTATCCCCCATGCAGCGGCTAACTAGAGCCCCTGTGGGTTCTGTCTGTAGTGGCTGAGACTGTGGTGTGATTCCCTTTCCCTTTTGCCGGAGTCCCAGGAGCCAGAGTCGTAGAAGCCCAAATTCTGGCTCACAAATCCGATGTGCTGTTGATGCCAAATACTGACACACAGGTGTCTGGAGACAAGGGAAGGTTTATTCCATTTGGCCAAAGCGAGAAGTCAAGAGGGCTAGATCTCTCAAATACACCCTTACAAAAATAAGTCGCAGAGAGTTTTTATGAGACTAGGAAGTAAGGTAGGGAGAGTTTCAGGGAACCTAGGGGGAAAGTCTGTGTTTCTTCATCTCAGATGACACCTGGAGCCACCAGATTTGTGGGTGTCAGCAGCTGGTCACTATGGTCTTAGAGGCATTCGTTCCATCTGCAAAATTTTTTCATGACCCTGAGGCTATATCCTCCTGCTTGACAAAGACACAGTTTGTAATTACATTGCTAGAACAAGGAATATTGGGCAAAAATGGGTATTTAACATATGCAAACAAGGAAAGGCCTCATCAGAATTTTCATGGTTTCATCACTAAAATGTTGGGGTGCTGAAATCTCAAGGGGCTCAGTTGCACCAGAAGGGCATCCTTTAGCACTAGTGCAGGCCGGAGGGGTTGCTTGAGGGAGAATGTGGGGGTGGGGCGGTGTTTCACAGCCAAGCCTCAAGAAGATGAGGGCAGTGCTAAAGTTTGTCTAGCCTTGCCCTGTGAGAATGGGGTGGAGACTATGCCTGCCTTTGTGGGGAAAAAGAAACTGATTCTTAATCTGTCTGATGGGAGATGAGAGTTCCTGTGGCAGGATAAACAGAGAAGCAATTCAGCGTGACAACATCCTGTATCAGAAGTGTTCATTTAAATGTCACAAGAGGTTGGGCGCGGTGGCTTAAGCATGTAATAATTCCAGCACTTTGGGAGACTGCCGTGGGCAGATCACTTGAGGCGGTCGGATCGCTTGAGGTCAGGAGTTCGAGACCAGCCTGGCCAACATGGTGAATCCCCATCTCTGCAAAAAGTACAAAAATTATCTGGGTGTGATGGCACATGCCTGAAATTCCAGCTACTCAGAGCCTGAGGCAGGAGAATCACTTGAATTCCCCCCACCCCCACCTCCCCACATCCGAAACAAAAGTCACAAGCCTTAAACTCTTTTGTTTGAGAAAATGAGCAGTTTTATTATTTCCGTGTAAGAGGAAGAAGAGGAAAATGCTATAATCCACTCCTGGTCAGATTATGAAAATTCACAGATGTTTGCAGCAGTCCCCCTTTAACCATGGGGTATGTTGCAAGACCCTAAGTAGATGCCTGAAACCAGATGCCTGAAACCATGGGTAGTACCAAACCCTATAGCTACTATGTTTTTTTCAATACTTCCACTGTTTCACTTAAATAAAGGCTTTTCTTTGGCATATGTGAACTGCCAGCACCACTACTCTGGAGATTTGGGGCCATTAAATGAAATAAGGGAAGCAGTATTAGAGTCAATATGATAAGTAAGAAGGCTACTAAGTGACTAAGGGCCAGTAGCATAAACAGGGTGAGTACACCAGACAAAGGGATGATTCATGTCCCAGGTGGGAGCACATCCCAGGTGGGAGGACTCGTGTCTCAGGTGAAAGGACTCATGTCTTAGGTGGAAGGGAGTGGATAGCATGAGATTTCATCAGGCTATTCAGAGTGAAATTTGAAAGTTATGAATTGTTTATTTCTGGAGTTTTTCATTTAATATTTTTGGACCAGAGTTGACTGTGGTAACTGAAAGCATGGAAAGCCAAACCGATGATAAGGGAGGACTACTTTATACTATCAGAAAATAGAAATCATTTCCAGTATTATTGTCATGGCAAATGGAATCATACGATATACACTCTTTTATGTCCCGCTTCTGTCACTCAGTGTCATTGTGTTCAGATTCATCTATGTCGTTGTGGGTACCAATAGTTCTTTCCTTTTTATTACCATTGAGTAGTTTTCCATTATATGGATAATCAATACTGGCTTCTTCATTCATCTGCTGATGGGCATTTGGATTATTTCCAGCTTATGGCTTTTACAAATAAAAGTGTTATGAACATTCATGTACAAATCTTTGTATGGACATACGCTTTTTTTTCTTCTTGAGTAAGTACTTTGGTGTGGAATGGCTGGGTCATATGGTAAGCATATGCAGAACCTCTTAAGAAACTGCCAAATTCTTTTCCAAAATGGTTGTACCCCTTTATGTCGCTACTAGGAGTGTATGAGGGTGCCCATTCCTTCACATCTTCACCAACAGCTGGTATGATAGTCATTTTAGCCATTCTAATAGATGCACAGTGGTATCTCTCTGAGGTTTTAATAGGCATTTCCCTAATGACTAATGACTTTGAGCATAATTCAATGTGCTTATTTGCTATCTATATATCTTCTCTGGTAAATTGTCGGTTCAAATATTTTATTCATTTTTAAATTGTTTTTTTTTATCGTTACTTTTTGAGTGTTCTGTGTATAATCTACTTACAAGTTCTTTATCACTTATGTAATTTGCAAACACTTTCTTCCAGTCAGGAGCTTATATTTTCTTTTTTTTTTTTCAACTTTTATTTTAAGTTCAGGGGTACTTGGGCCAGACATGCAGATTTGTTACCTAGTAAACGTGTTGCCATGGTGATTTGCTGCATAGATCATCCCACCACCTAGGTATTAAGCCCAGCATCCATTAGCACCATCTTGATGCTCTTGCTCCTTCTATTGCCCCCTTGTCCAACAGGCTGGGGCTTATATTTTCATTCTCTTAACTGTGTCTTTCAAAAAGGAGAAGTTCTTAAAGTCTAATATATCTTTTATTATTTTTTTGAGACAGTCTTGCTCTGTCACTCAGGCTGGAGTGCAGTGATGTGATCTCGGCTCACTGCAACCTCTGCCTCCTGGGTTCAAGCAATTCTCTGCCTCAGCCTCCTGAGTGGCTGGGATTACAGGCATCTGCCATCATGCCCAGCTAAGTTTTGTATCTTTAGTAGAGTTTTGGTTTCACCATCTTGGCCAGGCTAGTTTTGAACTCCTGACCTCGTGATCCACCCGCCTCGGCCTTCCAAAGTGCTGGGATTACAGGCGTGAGCCACCACGCCCAGCTCCAATATATCATTTTTAAAAAATTTAAAAATAGATCACGAGGTTAAGAGATCGAGACCATCCTGGTCAACATGGTGAAACCCCGGCTCTACTAAAAATCCAAAAAATTAGCTGGGCAAGGTGGCATGTGCCTGTAATCCCAGCTACTCAGGAGGCTGAGACAGGAGAATTGCCTGAACCCAGGAGGCGGAGGTTGCGGTGAGCCGAGATCACGCCATTGCACTCCAGCCTGGGTAACAAGAGCGAAACTCCGTCTCAAAAAATAAAATAAAATAAAAGTGGTTAGTCCTAAGAAGGAGGATGACAAGGTCGGATGCAGGCATAGGTCCTACAAGCCTATTCAAGCTTGCTCACAGTCCAGTGAGTTTGTGGTTCTCCCATGTGGACAAACTTCTTTGTGGGTCACCTATAAAACAAGCTCAGGTTCTTTTTCCATTTTGAATTTTTGTCCTGAGAGCTTCATTTTGGTCCACAGGGAGTACTGTCTCTGCTTTTCTGCCTACTGGGAGACACAGATTGTCCAGTCTGGGTTAGGAGGTGGCCAACTGTAAGACTGGGGACCTGAGACAGAAAATGCACAAGAATTATACTCCTACTGACAGTCAGCAGCTCTTATGGGGTCTTCTAAGTCTCCTGATCTAGAAAAACTGCTACTTTTTTGTACAACACTAACTCATGCACCTACCTTCCTGATGGCATGACTCCAAGGATGATTTGGGCCTTTAGTGGCTACTCTGGGGAACATTTGGCTTGAACAAAATTGTTCATTTGACATGGACCTTAGAAAAGCAGGAATAAGACTTCTCAGGATCAATGGGGCCACAGTTTTTTATTGGTAGGCAGAGGCCTCCAAATGAAATTCTGATCAAAAATTGCTTCATTAAAAGATTCTTTGCCCAAAACCAATGGGAAACTTGATAGACGTAAGCAACAATAAACTAGACTCATTTCCTTAGTAAATGCTTCTTTTTCTTGTCTTCCAGTTGCCTCCCAGTATCCAGTTCCCTCTCTTTTCCCCCTTATCCTTCTATTAGGTTGGTGCAAGAGTAATTGTGGTTTTTGCCATTACTTTCAATAATCTCTCTCTTGTACTTCAGTGAACTCTTTACTTCTCTTCCCCTTGTTCAGACTCCTTCCCTTTGCTTAATAACTCTCCTAAAACTCCAAAATTCCAGTTGCCTCTGAATATCCATTCCTCTCATTAAACCAGTATGTGAGCATCTGTAGAATTTAAACCTTGGATCTGAGCTGAATTAAGACTTATACTTAAAGGTTTCCCTAAACCTAGACAAGACCAGCAAAAAGCATAAAAGAATTTAGAATTCTTCTGGGTACATATGACCCAGGGTAACCTAACATCTATCAACTTGTACACATGTTGGTCCGAAACTCAGGTGCTAAATCCTGGAGGGAAAAAGCTGATGGGACAGACTCAGAAAGGGACCCACAGTATCCCTCTTTCCACAGTAAATCTGAAAGTTAAAAAATAATGTCCAAAAAGTAAGGCAAAGTCTCCTAAAAGCCATACCTAGAACATTTCTAATAAAAATCCATTGGCCCATGCAAACAAAAAAACAAAACTAACAGACTTTTTCAGGATAGATTAGAAAGTACCTTCCAACACATCAGTAAAAGAAGGTGGTAAAAAGCAGCCTTTCATCTCATTTTGTCAATGGAGTTAAACATGGAATTGAAGACTTCATTCTAAAACAGAAATTAGAATGGAAAACAGCTGCTTTATCTGAATGGTAACACCTGGCAGAACATTTTGAAAGGGCTTTAGAACCAAAATCAGACAGGATTCAAAATAAACTTGTGGCCCACTTCCCAGTCAACCACCTGTTGACAAGGACACTTAACAAATCTTGTAAACAGAACCAAGAAAAATAAAAATCCATCAGTTCAAATCAGTGAGGGTGCTCAGAGGAAAGAGAAACTACCCAATACTCCACCTTTCTCTAAGCACTCAAGGTGATTTAACTATAAATACAGGTGCTCAACCTCACCAATTTCTGGTAAACATGGTCCTACTCTTTCTATGTTAAACCCTGTCCCTTTTGTTCAATCTCTTCTTCTGAGTAAACAGATCACACAGGTGGTAGGTATTTCAAATAACCCACATATAACCCACATATTTATTCCATCTCCCAGCCCTTAACTGTAACCCTTGGGCTCTGACTGAAAAAACTTTCCTTCCTGCTCTTTGATACCATGACTACAAATTTAACAGAGACTTAATTTACAAATGGAATTGTAATATTTATTGATGTTCTGGAGACTTCTCTATACATAATCAAGTTGCACTTGCTCTGAATATACCTTTGTTTTCTCTATTATGTGTGATGCATACTCAAAATAAATATCTTGACATCAAACCTGGCAGTCTAAGGGGCTTAAAATTCCACTTGGGGGGGAAAAATAAGATGGTGAGGTAGAGCAACTCAGGATTGCAGCTCTCAGTGAAGGCGCAGAGGGTGAGTCCAAACCGCATTTCTAGATGGATCTTTGTTGCCCACAGAACAGGGAAATTCCCAGGTGTAGGAGAGACATGGGACGCCAGTGCAGCCCTTTGGCTGGCGTGGCCGTTTCGGCCGGCACCGCAGCGCAGCGGCACTCTGCACAAAATGCACTGGTCTGGGTGCCCTGTTAAACTGGCAATCTGAGATTTGGGAGGGCAGATTAGCATATCCATCTGATTAAACGGGACTTGGACAGTGAGACAGACCAGGAGATTCCCATGAAGCAACATTTGAGCCGGCGCAGTGGGTTGCTGCACGGGAAATCACACAGATCCTGGTGCCCTATCAGCAGGCGACTGAAACACCTGGGAGAGAGTCAACCCTTCAACTTAAAAAAAAAAAAGGAACAAGGGCTCTGAGGCAGGGAGCCAGGTGATCAGGCTCGGCGGGTCCCACCCCCACAGGGACAAACAAAACGGTGATTCGAAACGTTCAGGTTGAGAGTTTCACTGCGGGCACAGCTGAATCCAGGACGGTGCAGCTCGGTGGGGGAGGGGTGTCCACCATTACCAAGGCATTCCACCCCTACTGAGGTACACTCCCATTGCTGAAGCAGCCTGCCATTGCTGAGGCAACCCGCCATAACAGAGAGACTCTGCCAACAGGGCAGAGCCCATGACAGCAGGGCAGAGCCCACAGCAACAGGGCAGAGCCCACAACAGTAGGGCGGAGCCCTGCAGCAACAGGGCGGACCCCGCAGTAGCAGGGCAGAGCCTCGGCAGGCAAATAGTGACTAGACTGCCTCCTAGCTGGGCACGACAGTGCAACAGATACTCATAAAGAAAGCCCTAACTCCCTGATACAGAGCATCTGAGGAAAAAAAGGGGTTTTATAAGTTCTGCTGCAGCAGACATAAATGCACTTGCCTAACAGCCCTGAATGAACAGTGGAGCTCACAGCTCAGCACTTGAGCTCCTATAAAGTACAGACCATCTCCTCAAGCAGCTCCCTGACCCCTGTATATCCAAAGAGTCACCTCAAAAAGGACTGATCAGACTGACATTTTGTGGGCATCATTCTGGGACAAAGATAGCAGAAGAAGAAACTGGTAGCATCCCTCACTGTTCCGCAGCTGCTACAGGTGCACCCCAGACAAGCAGGGCCTGGAGTGGACCTCAGCAGTCATACAGCAGAGGGGCTAGACTGTTAGAAGGAAAACTAATTAACAGAAATACTTCATCACCAACAATCTGGGTGTCCACTCAGAGACCCAATTGAAAAGTCAGCAACTACTCAGATGACAGGTGGATAAATCCACAAAGATGGGAAGAAACCAGTGCAAAAAGGAGGAAAACACCAGAAACCAAAACACCTCGCCTCCTACAAAGGACCAAAACTCCTCACCAGCAAGGGAAAAAAACTGGACAAGAATGAGTGTGACGAAATGACAAAATTAGACTTCAGAAGGTGGATAATGAGAAACTTCCGTGAGCTAAAAGAACATGTTCTAAATCAATGCAAAGAAACTAAGAACCTTGAAAAAAGATTCGAGGAAATGATAATAAGAATGGACAACTTAGAGAGAAATATGAATGAATTGAAGGAGCTGAAAAACACAACATGAGAACTTCGTGAAGCATGCACAAGTTTCAACAGCCGAATTGACCAAGCAGGAGAAAGAATATCAGAAGTTGAAGATCAACTTAATGAAATAAAATGAGAAACCAAGATTAGAGAAAAAAGCGCAAAAAGGAATGAACAAAGTCTCCAAGAAACGTGGGACTATGTGAAGAGACTTAACCTACGTTTGATAGGTGTACCAGAATGTGATGAAGAGAATGAATCCAAGCTGGAAAATACTCTTCAGGATATTATCCAGGAAAATTTTTCCAACTTAGCAAGGCAGGCCAATATTCAAGTCCAGGAAACACAGAGAAGACCATAAAGATATCCCACAAGAAGAGCAACCCCAAGGCACATAATCGTCAAATTCACCAGGGTTGAAATGAAGGAGAAATTACTAAGGGCAGCCAGAGAGAAAGGTCAGGTCACCCACAAAGGGAAGCCCATCAGACTCACAGCATATCTCTCGGCAGAAACTCTACAAGCCAGAAGAGAGTGGGGGCCAGTATTCAACATCCTTAAAGAAAAGACCTTTCAATCCAGAATTTCATATCCAGCCAAACTGAGCTTCATAAGTGAAGGAAAAATAAAATCCTTTGCAAACAAGCAAGTACTCAAAGATTTTGTCACCACCAGGCCTGCTCTACAAGAGCTCCTGAAAGAGGCACTATACGTAGAAAGGAACAATCAGTACCATCCATTCCAAAAACATATCAAATGCTAAAGAGCATCAACAAAATGAAGAATCTGCATCAACTAATGGGCAAAACAGCCAGCTAGCATCAAAATGGCAGTATCAAATATACACGTAACAATATTAACCCTAAATGTAAATGGGCTAAATGCACCAATCAAAAAACACAGACTGGCAAATTGGATAAAAAACCAAAAACCCATTGGTGTGCTGTATCCAGGAAACCCATCTCACATGCAAGGATACACAAAGGCTCAAAATAAAGGGATGGAGGAAGATTTACCAAGCAAATGGAGAGCAAAAAAAGCAGGAGTTGCAATTCTCATCTCTGATAAAATAGACTTTAAACCAACAAAGATCAAAAGAGACAAAGAAGGACATTACATAATGGTAAAAGGATCGATACAACAAGAAGAGCTAACGATCCTAAATATATGTGGACCCAATACAGGAGCACCCAGATATATAAGGCAAGTTCTTAACGACTTACAAAGAGACTTAGACTCCCACACAATAATAGTGGGAGACTTTAACACTCCACTGTCAATATTAGACAGATCAACCAGACAGAAAATTAACAAGGATATCCAGGGCTTGAACTCAGACCTGGAACAAGCAAACCTGATAGACATTTATAGAACTCTCCACCCCAAATCCACAGAATATACATTCTTCTCAGCACCACATCACACCTACTCTAAAATTGACCACATAATTGGAAGTAAAGCACTCCTCAGCAAATGCAAAACAACTGAAATCATAACAAACAGTCTCTCAGACCATAGTGCAATCAAGTTAGAACTCAGAATTCAGAAACTAACTCAGAACTGCACAGCTTCATGGAAACTGAACAACTGGCTCTTGAATGTTGATTGGATGAACAATGAAATGAAGGCAGAAATAAAGAAGTTCTTCAAAACCAATGAGAACGAAGACACCACATACCAGAATCTCTGGGACACATTTAAAGCAGTCTCCAGAGGAAAATATATAGCAATAAGTGCCCACATGAGAAGAGTAGAGAGATCCAAAATTGACACCCTATCGTCAAAATTGAAAGATCTAGAGGAGCAAGATCAAAAAAACTCAAAACCTAGCAGAAGACAAGAAATAACTAAGATCAGAGCAGAACTGAAGGAGATAGAGACACGAAAAACCCTTCAAAAAATCAATAAATCCAAGAGCTGGTTTTTTGAAAGGATCAACAAAATAGACAGACCACTAGCCAGACTGGTAAAAAAAAGAAAAGAGAGAACAACCAAATAGATGCAATAAAAAATGATAAAGGGGAAATCACCACAGATTCCACAGAAATTAAAACCATCTTCAGAGAATACTACAAACAACTCTATGCACATAAACTAGTAAACCTGGAAGAAATGGATAAATTCCTGAACACTTGTGTGCTCCCAAGCCTAAACCAGGAGGAAGCCGAAACTATGAATAGACCAATAACAAGGTCTGAAATCCAGGAAGCAATTAAGAGCCTACCACACAAAAAAAGCCCAGGTCCATATGAGTTCACAGCCGAATTCTACCAGACACACAAAGAGGAGCTGGTACCATTCCTTCTGAAACTATTCCAAAGAATCCAAAAAGAGGGAATCCTTCCCAAATCATTTTATGAGTCCAACATCATCCTGATACCAAAACCCGGCAGAGACTCAACAAGAAAAGAAAACTTCAGGCCAATATCCATGATGAACATAGATGCAAAAATCTTCAATAAAATACTGGCAAACCGATTGCACAGCATATAAAAAAACTTATCCATCATGATCAAGTAGGATTCATCCCGGGGATGCAAGACTGGTTTAACATACGCAAGTCTATAAACGTAATTGACCACATAAACAGAACCAAAAACAAAACCACATGATTATCTCAATTGACGCAGAGAAGGCATTTGACAAAATTCAACAGCCCTTTATGCTAAAAACCCTCAATAAACTCGGTATTGATGGAAGCTTCAAAATAATAAAAGCTATTTACGACAAACCAACAGCCAATATAATACTTAATGGGCAGAAACTGGAAGCATTCCCTTTGAAATCTGGCACTAGACAAGGATGCTCTCTCTCACCACTCTTATTCAATATAGTACTGGAAGTTCTAGCCAGAGCAATCAGGCAAGAAAAAGAAATAAAGGGTATTCAAATAGGAAAGGAGGAAGCCAAATTGTCTCTATTTGCAGACGACACGATGGTATACCTAGAAGACCCCATCGCCTCAATTCCTGAAACTGATAAGCAACTTCAGCAAAGTCTCAGGATAGAAAATCAATGTGCAAAAATCACAAGCATTCCTATACGCCAGTAACAGACTTAAAGAGAGCCAAATCAAGAACGAACTGCCATTCACAATTGCTACAAAAAGAATAAAATACCTAGGAATACAACTTACAAGGAACATAAGGGCTCTGTTCAAGGAAAACTACAAACCACTGCTCAACGAAATCAGAGAGGACACAAACAGATGGAGAAACATTCCATGTTCATGGTTAGGAAGAATCAATATCGTGAAAATGGCTGTACTGCCCAAAGTAATTTACAGAATCAATGCTGTCTCCATTAAGTTACCATTGACTTTCTTCACAGAACTGGAAAAAACCATCATAAACCTCATGGAACCAAAAGAGAGCCCGCATAGCCAAGTCAATTCTAAGCAAAACGAACACAGAGGGAGGCATCACACTACTGGACTTCAAACTATACTACAAGGATACAGTAATCAAAACAGCATGGTACCGATACCAAAACAGAGATATAGACCAATGGAACAGAACAGAGGCATCAGAGGCAGCACAACATATCTACAACCATACAATCTTTGATAAACCTGACAAAAACGAGGAATGGGGAAAGGATTTTCTGTTTAATAAATGGTGTTGGGAAAACTGGCTAGCCATGTGCAGAAAGCAGAAACTGGACCCCTTCCTGACACCTTACACTTAAATTAACTCCAGATGGATTAAAGACTTAAACATAAGACCCGGCACCATAAAAACCCTAGAAGAAAATCTAGGCAAAACCATTCAAGACATAGGAGTAGGCAAGGACTTCATGACCAAATCACCAAAAGCATTGGCAACAAAAGCCAAAATAGACAAATGGGACCTAATGAAACTCCACAGCTTCTGCACGGCAAAAGAAACAGTCACTAGAGTGAATCGGCCACCAACAGAATGGGAAAACATTTTTGCAGTTTACCCATCTGACAGAATTTACAAAGAACACAAACAGATTTACGGAAAAAAAACCAACGAGCCCATTCAAAAATGGGCAAAGGATATGAACAGACACTTTACAAAAGAAGACATACATGAGACCAACAAACATATGAAAAAATGCTCATCATCACTGGTCATTAGAGAGATGCAAATCAAAACCACATGGAGATACCACCTCATGCCAGTTAGAAAGGCGATCATTAAAAAATCTGGAGACAGCAGATGCTGGAAGGATGTGGAGGAATAGGAACACTTTAACACTGTTGGTGGGAGTGTAAATTAGTTCCACCATTGTGGAAGACAGTGTGGCGATTCCTGAAGGCCTTAGAAATTGAAATTCCATTTGACCCAGCAATCCCATTACCGGGTATATATCCAAAGGACTATAAATCGTTCTACTATAAGGACACATGCACACAAATGTTCATTGCAGCACTGTTTACAATAGCAAAGACCTGGAACCAACCCAAATGCCCATCGATGATAGACTGGACTGGGAAAATGTGGCACATATACACCATGGAATATTATGCAGCAATCAAAAATGATGAGTTTGCGTCGTTTGTAGGGACATGGATGAATCTGGAGAACATCATTCTCAGCAAACTGACACAAGAACAGAAAATGAAATACCACATATTCTCACTCATAGGCGGGTGAGGAAAAATGAGAACACATGGACACAGGGAAGGGAGTACTACACACTGGGGTTTATTGGGGGGAATAGGGGAGGGACAGCGGTGGGGGGATCTGGGGAGGGATAGCCTGGGGAGAAATGCCAAATGTGGGTGAAGGGGAGGAAGGCAGCATATCACACTGCCACGTGTGTACCTATGCAACTATCTTGCATGTTCTTCACATGTACCTCAAAACCTAAAATGCAATTAAAAAAAGAAATGAAAAAAAAATAAATAAAAAATAAAAATTCCACTTCACTGGACGAATAATTGGAGCAGCAAAATAATAAGCAGAACTTACTTAATTCAGACAGATCCTGTGAAACCATTACCTAGACTTCCACAATATCCATTGAAGTCGGAAGCAAAGGAAGGGCTCAAACCTGTAGTTGAAGGTCTTATATCCAAATGTCCTTTCATATCCCCTCGTAACACTCCTGCCCTGCCAGCAAAGAAACCAAGTGGATGAAGATACTGATTTGTTTAAGACTTTAGAACCATCAAGAAAATTGTATTTTTTCCCCCAGTAGTACCTAACTCTCACACCATCTTTCATCAATTCTACCTGAAGTCACTTGCTTTACTGTAGTAGAATTTTTTTCTGCTTTTTTCAGTGCACCTCTAGACAACGACAGTCAATACTTTTCTGCCTTTGTCTTGGGGAGGACAATGATATAACTGGACAGTCATGCTCCAGAGATTCAGTGAAGACCCCGTTTTTGTCCAGGTGCTCAACCAAGAGTTAAAAGACATAGACTTCCCTTGTGATTCAGTTCTGATACAATATAAAAATGATCTCCTACTTTGTTTAGAGAACAAGGAAGCCTGTTAAAAGGATTCCATTTACTTGCTCTCCGCCTTAGCAGAAAAGGGACATAAAATTTTTAAAGCTAAATTACAGTTTTACCAAAACACAATTCATTGTTTGGGGTAAACCTGTCTAAGGAGGGATATGTATTTTCTCCTGATAGACTAAAGATCATCCAAAGGTATTGTCAATCCCTCACAAAATGGCAGATGACAGGATTTCTAGGTTTACCTAGTATATTGCAGACAACAGGTGCCAAAGTTTTCTGAAATTGAAGCACCTCTTTATGGATTGACTAGGTCTTCAATGAGGGATTCTCTCCTTTGAAAGTCCAAACATAAAGACCTCCTGGAACCTGAAATAAGTTCTTAAACAGCCTCCTTCCCAAAGCACACCAACTCTAGAAAGCCATTTTGTCTATTTGTGCAAGAGGGATCTGGGCAAGCCCTTGGACTTTAACTTCATGGAAACCATTAAAACCCCATTATTTACCATAGCCTCACTCTTGACCCCTTTCCAAGGCTTATTTCTCTTGTTTTAAGGCATTCGCTGTCACTGCAAAACTAGATGATGCTTCTGCCAAACTGGCTCTAGGCTCTCTCCCCACTTGATTTCATGGTTTCTCATGCAGCACAGACGTTACCTTTTTTTTGGGGAGGGGGATGGAGTTTTGCTCTGTCACCCAGGCTGGAGTGCAGTGGCACAATCTCGGCTCACTGCAACCTCTGCCTCCGAGGTTCAAGTGATTTTCCTACCTCAACCTCCTGAGTAGCTGGGACTATAGCTGCACACCACCACACCCTGCTAATTTTTGTATTTTTAGTAGAGACAGGGTTTTGCCATGTTGCCAGGCTGGTCTCAAAGTCCTGACCTCAGGTGATGCTCCCACCTCAGCCTCCTAAAGTGTTGGGATTACAGGCATGAGCCACTGTGCCCAGCCTGTACAGACATTACTATTGACTAAGAACACATAACACTTTTCAGCCAGCAAGCTAACCTCTTGTGAGTTTCTGTTACTCTCTTCCTCTCACATTACTGTTCATCAGAAACACTCAGAATCTTGCTTCTCTCCTGCCCCTACCAGAGGAAGGGAACCACGATAATTTAACCATGATAATCTTATCATGGTTGAATAACTTTCTGTATCTGGCTCAGATTAATTGAGGATTAACTAGTCCTCTCATTGAGGATGCTGACCTAATATTATTTGTTGATGTATTATAACTCAAAACTGAAACTGGAAGTTATCAAGCAGGATATGTTATCACTCATTTAAGTTCTTCTTTTCTAAAAAAAAATTCCAATTCTTTTTATTTATTAATATTATTTTAAGCTTAATTTTAGTTTCAGGGGTACATGTGCCAGTTTTATAGGTAAATTGTGTGTTGCAAAGTATTTCCTCACTCAAGTAATAAGCTTAGTATTCAATAGGTAGTTTTTTGATCCTTACCTTCCTCCCAAACTCCATCCTCAAGTAGGCCCTCCCATGTCTGTTGTTCCCTTCTTTGTATACATATGTACTCATTGTTTAGCTCCCACTTATAAGTGAGAACATCCAGTATTTGTTTTTCTCTTCCTGTGTCAGTTTGCTTAGGATCATGGCCTTCAGCTCCATCCATGTTCCTGCAAAAGACATAATTTCATTTTTTATGGCTGCATAGTATTCCATGGTGT
This sequence comes from Callithrix jacchus, assembly GCF_049354715.1. Lineage (NCBI taxonomy): Eukaryota > Metazoa > Chordata > Mammalia > Primates > Cebidae > Callithrix > Callithrix jacchus. The sequence continues at coordinate 98,945,269 of NC_133506.1, read as the reverse complement.
ATATGTACCACATTTTCTTTATCCAGTCTACCATTAATGGGTATTTAGGTCCTGTTCTAATGGTTCCATCTTTCTGTTTTCCAGGAGAACATTCCAGGATAGGAATAGTCCAAGTCCTGAGAAGATGACTCTTAGGATTGATTCGGATACAAACTTTCCTGAGTGTGTTATAGATGCAGGAAAAGTCACCCTTGGGACTCAGCAGAGGCAGGAGATGGACCCTCGCCTGCGGGAGAAACAGAATGAAATCATCCTGCAAGCAGTGTGTGCTCTGCTGAATTCTGGTGGGGGCGTAATCAAGGCTGAGATTGAGAACAAAGGCTACAATTATGAGAGTCATGGAGTAGGATTGGATGTGCCTCCAATTTGCAGAAACTATTTAGATGCAATGCAGAAGGAAAACTACTTTTTGATGTTCGTGAAATCATGGAAAACGGAGGCTGGTGCGCCACTTGCTACCTTATGCTCCAATTTGTACCACAGACAGAGAACATCCACTGATGTCATGGATTCTCAGGAAGCTCTGGCATTCCTCAAAAGGAGGACTCAGACTCCTATGAATATTAATGTTTCCAATTCATTAAGTCCACAGGCAGCTCAGGGTAGTTTACAATATGAAGGTAACATAAATGCCTCAGCTGCTGCTTTATTTGATAAAAAGCGGCTTCAGTACCTGGAAAAACTCAACTTTCTTGAATCTACGCATGTTGAATTTGTGATGTTCTCAACAGACGTGTCACACTGTGTTAAAGACAGACTTCCGAAGTGTGTTTCTGCATTTGCAAATACTGAAGGAGGATATGTATTTTTTGGTGTGCACGATGTGACTTGTCAAGTGATTGGATGTGAAAAAGAGAAAATAGACCTTACCAGCTTGAGGACATCTATTGATAGCTGTATTAGGAAGCTACCTGTCCATCATTTCTGCACACAGAGGCCTGAGATACAATATGTCATTAACTTCCTTGAAGTATATGATAAGGGCGCCCTCCGCGGATATGTATGTGCAATCAAGGTGGAGCGATTCTGCTGTGCAGTGTTTGCCAAAGTGCCTAGTTCCTGGCAGGTGAAAGACAACCGTGTGAGACAATTGCTCACAAGAGAATGGACTGCTTGGATGATGAAAGCCGACCCAGGTCAGGGAGCAAGATCAATAATGGTTGTAATGTTTGCTGGCAGTAGGGCAGGGTGGGGCAGAGAGGAAAGAGAGGTATGGTATTCCTTGGAATCTGGGGAAAGAGATTTAGTCTCTGAGTTGCAAATATCTGACTTATTAATTCCTGTAGATGCAGTTTGTGGATTATTGCCCCTTCCTTTCTTTTACCATTTTAAATAGCCTTTATTCAACAGATGCCCTGGCTAGTAGCTCCGTTAGAGGCTGGTGCAGCAGGCTGTTTGACCTAGTTATTTCAATTTTCACATCTTTTCTTATGTTCATTTTCAAATCTCTTCTCTTATTTTTCAATTATGAGCTTGCATTTAAGTATAGGGGAAATTTCTTTTTTTCACATATACAGATGTCATTTTCCTTTAACTTACTGTCATTTTCCTCTGAATTTCCCTTCTTAAATATTCTCCCTTTCTCACTGTCCACTTCCATTTTTTGAACCAAAACATGACCAAATCATGGCTTTCCCTCTCTTTTCCCACTTTTCCTTTGGGTAGCCAGTACGTGATAAGCCAAAGAAGACAGTTGGTGACATGCATCCACCCTGGAAAAGGAAAGCCTATGATAAAATTAAACAAGAGAAAACCAATGGTAACTTCTTCAACAGTCCAGAAAAAGTCCCCTTCAGAATTTGCTCAGATATCTATATCCATTGGCCTTTGCTTCTTCTCATCATATTTCTTTAAAAAATAGCATTCTAAAAATATAAAAATAGGCTGGGCGTGGTGGCTCATGCCTGTAATCCCAGCATGTTGGGAGGCAGAGACCTGCCTGAGGTCAGGAATTCAAGACCAGCCTGGCCAACATGGTGAAACTCTTTCTCTACCTAAAATACAAAAAAATTAGCTGAGTGTGTTGATGCATGCCTATAATCCCAGCTACTCAGGAGAATCGCTTGAACCCAAGAGACGGAGGTTGCAGTGGGCTGAGATCATGCCACTGCACTCCAGCCTGGGCAACAGAGTGAGACTGTCTCAAAAAAATAAATAAAAATAAAAATAGTTTTGTTTTGACATAATAAAATTTAAAAGTGCTGCTTCATGCTACGTTATTTTTTTCCTTCAAAAACCTCAGTAGGCTTTCCTGAGCTGAACTGAGATGTAAAGGCAAGTATCTGTGGGCCGTGGCTTGAGCTGTAAGACTACGTGACAGATTTCGCAGCACCACTCAGCTGTAAGTTGGGCTCTGCCATTTTGCATATTGAATCCTTGGTTCTTGTTTTCTAAGATCTTTCCAGGTGTCCTGAGATGGTCCTTGCGCTGAGTTTGTCATCTGCCACACCCCTCAGCAACACCGTGTGCATTCATAAGAATTTGGAATGTCTGAAAGAGCAGCAGAAACGCTACTTTCCAGGTAATTAGCCATCTCTGGTTGCTTTGGAATATGCGGATTGTTCATTCATATAAGAAATGGACTCCTACTTTATATTATATACAGGATCAATTCCAGAGGTTTAAGGACTTAAATATGAGAACCAAACCTTTAAAACTTTTAGTAGAAAATGTATATAAATAATTATGCCATTGGGGTAGGAAAGGATTTCCTAAACCAGACACAAAAGGATCAAACTTAAACAAAAAGATTGATAAGTTTCACTACATTAAAATTAAGAACGATTCCTCAAAATATACCTTAAAGAAAGTGAAAAGACTGGGCACAGTGCTCAGACGTGTAATTCCAGCACTTTGGGAGGGTGAGGTGTGGAACTGCTTAAGTCCAGTAGTTTGAGACAAGCCTGGGCAACATAGCAAGACTCATCAACAAAGGAGCAGCACTCTACTATACCCAGTTAGTTTTTTAACTTCTGTAGAGACAGAGTCTTCCTGTGTTGCCCAGGTTGGTTTCAAACTCCCAGATTCAAGCAGTCCTTCCACCTGAGCTTTCCAAAGTGCTGGGGTTAAGGGCATAAGCCACCACTCCCAGTCACCAGTCTTTTTTTTTTTTTTTTTTGAGATGGAGTTTTGCTCTTGTTGCCCAGGCTGGAGTGTAATGGTGTAATCTTGGCTCACTGCAACCTCTGCCTCCCAGGTTCAAGTGATTCTCCTGCCTTAGCCTCCTGGGTAGCTGGGATTAGAGGTGCACCCACCACGCCCAGCTAATTTTTTGTATTTTTAGTAGAGATGGGGTTTCGCCATGTTGGCCAAGCTGGTCTTGAACTGCTGACATCAGGTGATACACCTGCCTCAGCCTCCCAAAGTGTTGGGATAATGGGCGTGAGCCACCACATCCAGCCCAGTCATTTTTTTAATGGACTTTTAGGTGATGTCTAATTTTTTCCTTTTAAAACAGTGCTACAATATACATCTTCCTACACCTCCTACCTGAGTTGTTCTTTAAGGATAAATTCCAAGTAGTTATAATTGCTTATAAATTTAGATGGATATTGCCAGATTGTAATCCAAAACATATACCCAAATGTACTTTCACCAACGTGGTATTATCATGTCACTTCTTTTCTGGAAGAAGCTTAGAATCATTTTGTCTTACCAAAAAGAAAAAAAGATGGCCGGGTGAGGTGGCTCACACCTGCAATCTCAGCACTCTAAGAGACTGAGGTGGGAGGATCACTTGTGCCCAGGAGTTTAAGACCAGCCTGGGTAACATGCTGAAACCCTGTCTCTACAAAAAAAATTGAAAAATTAGCTGGATATGGTGGCGTGCACTTGTAGTCCCAGCTACCTAGAAAGCTGAGGTGAGAGAATCACCTGAGCTCAGGAAGTAGAAGCTGCAGTGAGCTATAATTGTACCATTGTGCTCCCGCTTAGGTGACAGAGCAAGACCCCTTCTAATAATAACAACAAAAAAGTCTCCTTCATGCTGTCCCTTTTTAGTCAAACTCTCCCCAAATCCCTAACCTCTGGCATCCATTGATCTGTTGCCTGTACCTGTAGCTGTGCTTTACAGAATGTCATGTAAGTGAAACCATATAGTACGTAATCTTGCCAGGAGTTAAGATGGCACTCTCGTGCCTTCCTCCCCATCCTTGTTTCCACTACTTTGCCTCTCACTTTGGATGTCAGCAACACACACTGCTTGGAGTGACCTGAATGGACTTCAGTTTTTGTTTTTTTTTTGAGACAGGGTCTCACTCTGTTCCTCAGGCTAGAGTGCAGTGGTATGACCTCAGCTCACTGCAACCTCAGCCTCCTGGGTTCAAGCAATTATTGTGCCTCAGCCCCCTGAGTAGCTGGGATTACAGGCACACATCACCATGCCTGGCTAATTTTTGTATTATGTGTAGAGATGGGATTTCACCATGTTGACCAGGCTGATCTTAAACTCCTGGGCTTAAGTGATCCACCCGCCTCAGCCTCCCAAAGTGCTGGGATTACAGGCATGAGCCACCATGCCCGGCTTCCTTGCTGTTTCATGTCCCTGAGTGTTACTCATGTGTCCTCTTTTGACCATCTCTATTCTCCTCTTCAACTCACCAATTCCAAGTCATCCTTTAAAAAACAGCTCAGGGTTGAGTGTGGTGGCTGACGCCTGTAATCCCAGCACTTTGGGAGGCTGAAGACAGAGAATCACTTGAGGCCAGGAGTTTGAGACTAGCCTGGGTGACATAGTGAGACTACCACCAACACCCCGCCCCCACCCCCATCTCTACAAAAGTTAAAGAACAGGCCGGACACGGTGGCTCACACCTGTAATCCCAGCACTTTGATAGGCTGAGGCAGATCACTTGAGCCCAGGAGTTTGAGACCAGCCTGGCCAACATGGTGAAACCCCATCTCTACAAACAATACAAAAATTAGCTGGGTATGGTGTCGTATGCCTGTAGTCCCAGCTACTCGAAAGGCTAAGGCAGGAGAATCACTTGAACCCAGGAGACGGAGGTTGCAGTGAGCTGAGATCGCGCCACTGTTCTCCTGCCTGCGCAACAGAGCAAAACTGTCTCATAAAAACAAAAACAACAACAACAACAAAAACAGGAATCAGCTCAGGTATTTCCTTCTTCATAAAGACTTTCCTATTTTCTTCTTTCCTCAACTGCATAATACTTTGTGCCCTTCTCTGGTCGTATTGACCACTTTGTACCATAATTATTGTTGTCTCTGTTTATACCAGCTAATAAGCGCTCCATAAGAATAAGAATTGTTTATCTTTTTATTACTAATGTATAACCTATTGTAGCTACATGATAGGGTCCCAATGTTGATTGAATTTTCTACGTATAATGATGATTACTAGTCTGTCTGAGGATTTTCTAATTTATTCCAATTCTTCCCTGTCTAGTATTTTCAGACAGAGTGGTGTATACTCCAGAAAGCCTCTACAAGGAGCTCTTCTCACAACATAAAGGACTCAGAGACTTAATAAATACAGAAATGCGCCCTTTTTCTCAAGGAATATTGATTTTTTCTCGAAGTTGGGCTGTGGACTTAGGTCTGAAAGAGAAGCAGGGGGTCATCTGTGATGCTCTTCTAATTTCCCAGAACAACACCCCTATTCTCTATACCATCTTCAGCGAGTGGGATGCAGGGTGCAAGGGCTATTCTATGATAGTTGCCTATTCTTTGAAGCAGAGGCTGGTGAACATAGGTGGCTACACTGGGAGATTATGCATCACTCCCTTGGTCTGTGTGCTGAATTCTGATAGAAGCTCACAGGGCGTTTACAGTTCATATTTACAAATTTACCCCGAATCGTATAACTTCATGACTTCCTGGCACATGGAAGCCCTGTTACAGTCCCTCCTGATAGTCTTGCTTGGGTTCAAATCCTTTTTAAGTGAAGAGCTGGGCTCTGAGGTTTTGAACCTACTGACAGATAAACAATATCAATTGCTTTCAAAGAACCTTCGCAAGGCCAGAGAGTTGTTTGTTCATGGCTTACCTGGATCAGGGAAGACTATCTTGGCTCTTAGGATCATGGAGAAGATCAAGAATGTGTTTCACTGTGAACCGGATAACATTCTCTACATCTGTGAGAACCAGCCCCTGAGGAAGTTGGTGAGGTATGTTGCCTGTCTGTGTTCACCTTCTTTTCTTGAGTGACTGTGGCTGGTGTGGCTTTCGGTTTACTTGCTAAAATTCATATGTATTTAACATGCCCAGAGGAGTTTAAAAGTAGAATTGGCTTTGTTTGTTTCATCAGGGAAACCTGATTGTGTTTCTTACAGTTGCAGCACGAAAAGGATCTGCCAAGCAGTGACCCGGAAAACCTTCATGAAAAACGGCTTTGAACACATCCAGCACATTGTCATTGATGAAGCTCAGAATTTCCGCACTGAAGATGGGGACTGGTATGCGAAGGCAAAGTTCATCACTCAGACAGCAAGGGATGGCCCAGGAATTCTCTGGATCTTTCTGGACTACTTTCAGACCAATCACTTGAGTTGCAGTGGCCTCCCCCCTCCCTCAGACCAGTTTCCAAGAGAAGAGATCACTAGAGTGGTCCGCAATGCAAGTCCAATAGCCAATTACCTACAACATGTAATGCAGGAAGTCAGAGAAAATCCTCCACCTAACCTCCCCCCTGGGGCCCTGGTGATGCACCATGAACCTAAATGGGCTGAAGGTGTCCCAGGCAACTTAGAGATTGTTGAAGACTTGAACTTGGAGGAGATACTGATTTATGTAGCAGAGAAGTGCCGTTTTCTCTTGAGGAATGGTTATTCTCCCAAGGATATTGCTGTGCTTTTCAGCAAAGCAGGTGAAGTGGAAAAATATAAAGACAAGCTTCTAACAGCAATGAGGAAGAGAAAAATGTCTCAGCTCGATGAGGAATCTGATTCGTTACTGCAGATTGGGGATGCGTCGGATGTTCTGGCCGATCACATTGTGTTGGACAATATCCGTCGATTTTCAGGCCTGGAAAGAAACATCGTGTTTGGAATCAATCCAGGAGTAGCCCAACCGGCTGGGGTCTACAATCTTCTGCTCTGTTTGGCTTCTAGGGCAAAAAGACATCTGTACATTCTGAAGGCTTCTGTGTGATAGGACAACCCCAGCCTAAGAAACAATTAAGTGTTTCTCATCTCTAATCAAATCATTTGATCCAAACATGTAAGCACACACTTATTAAGTCACATACTCTTCTAGGTGCTGGGGATTGAGGATGAATCAATGTAAGATTTCTCCTTTAGGGCAGAGACAAGCCACTGACAAGTACACAGATAGACAAGGGGTTTCCCATAGTAATAAGGAATATCAGTAATTAGAGGACCCTGAGACTCAGAGGTAGGGGTGTGTGTGTGTGTGTGTGTGTGTGTGTGTGTGTGTGTGTAGGCAGATGGAGGGATGAGGTGGTTATTTTGGGTGGTCAGGGAAGCGCTCAGGGAAGGAAGAACTTGTCATGAAAAGATCTGAGTGTGCCAGGCAGACTCAGATGTCTGTTATTTTTAACATGGCCATGTGCAGAAAAGCTTGAATGGGACGTGCAAGCAGAATGTGAAGGATGGAGCGGGTAGCTCATCTGGCCTTGTAGGGGCCAGGAACAGGCAAGATATGTTTTGAAATGTAAGATCACAGGCTGTTTTTTGCAAGACCACATTATGTTACTTTATTATTTTCTGCTTTTTCTTTTAACGGCATTAGATGGTTTTTTATCACTATATTTTAAGATGCTTTTTGTGTGCCTTTTGGTTATTTGGAATCTGCTCCTTAGCTCTGCTTTTTTATTCTTATGGAGCATCGTGGGTTACTACATGAAGGAAAGACTGCCACAGTCCCCCAGGGAGGCATACTGTGTTTTATTGATTGATTTTAAGATGATAGAGGGCTTAGGAGGATGAATATATTGGACTCAAAGGTTACATTTTGTTTTTTCATTTAATTTAATAATCAACAAAATGACAAAGTCAGTTTAATATCTTACTTCTGCTAAGTCTTCAGGATTTTAGCTAGTCTTTCAAAAGCCATTGCTACAAAAGTGCAAATTTCTCATTTCCTGTGGGTCTCTAGAAACTCTCTCAATATTTAAAGCCAACAAATTCATCTTTTCTGAGAGACAAAAACTAAAAAATTCAAAGAGTCAATTCTCTATTAAAAACAGCAAGACCCTGCTATTTCCCAAGAATAAAAAATTTTAGATTCTCATTGTAAGAAGTATGAACTTGAGGCTAGAATTGGTTTATTTCTGGCAGCTACTTACAATATTAAGAACTTTATTCTTTAAGACAATTTCACAGGAAAGCATGAAATTAATCTATTGTGAAATGTTTTTATGACTAACTTGGAATATACTGCAAATCACTAGTAAGTAGAGATACATTTAAGATAAAATGATTAATATAACAAGTGGTAATTCTGAATAAAGATCTGAATAAATCCAGATCACACTCTCCCTTTACCAATATGTAAAACAATGTACAAAATTAGTAAAAATATAGCCCAAAATTTACCAGCAACAGAGAAGCAAAGAATGGAGTTTTAACCTTATACTATAAACATCTAACAGATATGTATGAAAATTTAAAAAATAGAATAGGTTGGGCATGGTGACTCATGCTTATAATTCCAGGACTTTAGGAGGCCAAGATGGGAGGATTATCTGAGCCCAGGAGTTCAAATCCAGCTTGGGCAACATACTGAGACCCTGTCTCTCAAAAATAAATAAATAAATTTAGCTGGGCATGGTGGTGAACACCCGGAGTCCCATCTACTCAGAAGGCTGAGGCAGGAAGATCACTTGAGCTCAGGAGTGTGAGGTTACAGTGAGCTGTGATCCTACCAGTGCACCCAGCCTGGGTGACAGAGCAAGCCCCTGTCTCTAAAAAATAAATAAATAAAATAAAAAATAGAATTTAAAAGTTCTATATAAAGGCATAGCTACTATCTCACCTGCCGAGTGTAGTCATGAATAGATGTCACATAAAGAAAAGAAAACCAGAATTCTTGTTAATATATGACCAATTTGAAGGGTGGTGGTAGAGGTATTGAGGAGGCAGCTCAGGGAAACACCAGGTAGACCCTGTAGCATAGAAGCCCCTGACTGTCCCCAGGGACTCTCTGTAGATACAGGCAGGATTTTCCAGAATTTCACATGAATTAAACAAAGGGGGCTGTGTCTTATTCCTGCATGCTTTGCCTCCTTCATGGAATTCAGCGGATTTAATGGAATTTCCTAGGCAGCAATCAAGAGTAGAAACCAGATTAACAGCAAGGGCCTCATCTCACACCAAATCAGATCAGGCTACAGAAAAGTAGATGGAAGACACTACCCAGGCCTCCAGCTATACAATGGAGAGGAAGCCAAGCAAGTCTATTTCTCTAAGAAAGTTGTCAAAGAGAGCCCTTCTATGCCATCTTAAAGTAAAAAGAAAGACTCTACCCAGCCACCCTGATTAAGCATTAGAAAGATAAGTGGTCTGATCATTAGGCAGAAAGACAACAGGGAAAATATGTAAAAAATAAACATGGCGTAAACCAGATGAAGAACCCATGCCGAAAGGATATATAACTCAGGGGACAAAAGACAACTCACCATAGGTCGGGCGCGGTGGCTCACGCCTGTAATCCCAACACTTTGGGAGGCCAAGGCAGGCAGATCACCTGAAGTCAGGAGTTTGAGACCAGCCTGGCCAACATGGTGAAACCCTGTCTCTACTAAAAATACAAAAATTAGCTGGGTGTGGTAGTGCACACCTGTAATACCACCTACTTGGGAGGCTGAGGCATGAGAACTGCTTGAACTCAGGAGGCAGAAGTTATAGTGAGCCAAGATCGCACCATTGCACTCCAGCCTGGGTGACAAAGTGAGACACTGTCTCAAAAAAACAAACAAAACCTCCCCATAGATGTCCATGCCATAGAAGAGTTTGAGAAGTCTATAAATTCAATAATGCAAGAGTTGAAAGTCTGTCCCACTGTACCCGAGTTTTTCCTCTCTGAATTGCAGACTAGAAACTCTAGGGCACTAAGCTGGGGCAGTCACAGAGGTGACCTCCTTTGTTTCCCACATCCTACATTACAACAGGGATGAGGGATCAGTATCCTTCACTGACTGATTTCCAATATCTTGAGGCCTGTTGTTTCATATATTTTGTCTGATTTTGCAGTTGTTTGAGAAGGGAAGATAAATATGGTCTCTGTTCCTCTATCTTGACCACATGTGTCTAAGAAGACAGTGAAGCAATATGTGTATAGTTCTTAAGGAAAAAAATTCTGACCTAAAAATATTAAACTTAGTCAAAATGTTATTCTAGTACAAAGGCAAAACATGGGTATTTCTGAACATAAAAGAGTCCTAGAAATACAGGACTCATGAATCATTCTTAAAGAAAAGTTACGCAGTAAGGAAATCTAGATGAGCAAAAATATGTGAAAATAAAAGATTATTATAATTGGACCAAAATTAAGCTTAAATCCATTCACATATATATATATATATATATATATATATATAATTAAGATATGTAGGAATCATAATTATGGAAAAGAACGTTACAAACCTTCACAAAGTAAAGATATTTTTACATCAGGTAGATTCTTCTGTTTCAATCTATAAAACCAGGGTTTGGATCATTAAAAAAAAACAAACAAAAGTAATTTATTGAAATCATTAGAGAGGACCTGATAGAATAAAAGGACAAATTGACCAAATAGGCTTTAGAGGGGAGAGGTGCCTGAGAAGTTACAAGGACCTGGCTGGCAGGAGTGACTTGACCATAGTCATTTTTTTTACTTGATTTAAGAAGGGTTCAATTACAGTGAGAGACTTTCACTTGCCTAGTTTGCATACTCAACTCTTCTCTAGCATAGGGCAGGTTCCTTGGTTGAATAATTTCCAGAAAACTTGATGTAAAGTGGAAAGATCAGTTCCCCCAGAGAATATCAGTTACCAAAATAGAATGAAAGGATGTTGGGTAGATCAAAACAACAGATGTCCATTATAGCAATTAACTAAAGTTAGGGAGTGGGAAAGTTTGAGTGCCAATATGTGTTTCAAGACAACTTTAAAAATGGCTCCAAACATTTTATGCTTTTTGCAATTTAGTCATTTTAATATTAGAAAAATCTTCCTGTAACTAAAAGTTCTTGAGGTGAAGAAATACATTCTGTAGTTCAGCTCTTCCTTCAATTTGATTAGTTACTTTTTCTTTAGTTCAAGCAAAATAAATATAAAAATAATTTTAAAATAGTATGCATCATATCATTACATTTAACATAATTCTATCTAGCTGTTCCTATGTTTTCTCTGCTATATTTTAAAGCTTTCTGGTATATTATTAACCTTGAATATTTCTAGTTGATGAACTTATAAGTGATTTGTTGTTTCCTTTTCTCTTTCAGTATTGCTAGAATCAATTTTATTGACTTTGCACGTTTGTATAAAGACCTTGAAGGTCACATGCTGAAATCACCTTCTACTAAAACAATCTCATAGAAATAATAGAGAAAAAATTTAAAACATTGCCGTATACATAGCCATCCTCACAAACAAGAAAAGCACCTCTCCATGGAAGAGAACCTATGAAGCATTCGTTCGTACAGGTAGGGAAGAGCTAGGTAAACTGCAGTGTACACTGAGGCTGGCACCACCACAGGCCAGGACACCTATTGTCACAAAGCCAGTACAGAATCTCCCAACCAGAAAGTGTTGCCCTGAGGCTGAGGCCAAATCCATTTTGCCCCCAGTTAGCCAGACCAAAGCCTAAAACTAAAATATCCATGCTTCAGGCTTTTTCGGTGTTGACACTGTTGGCATTTTGGGCTGGACAGTCCCTTATTGTGAGAGGCTTCCCTACACACTTTAGGATGTTTAGCAGCATCCTTGGCCCTACTCCCTAGGGGCCAGTAGCAAATCCACCAGCCTCCTTCCCCTACCCTAGGGTTGGCTGTCAGTTGTGACAACCAAAAATATCTCCAGACATTGCCAAATGTCCCTTGGGTGGGCAAAATCACCACCATCATACCTCTTTTGACTAAAAGAGTTTCCAGAATAGTGGCAGAATATATGTCAAGCATAACACACTATAGTCAAGATTCAGAACATCAAAGACTCTTTTTTCACTCCTAAAAGAAAAAGGTTTAGAAAAATCTACAAAAAGAAGAGTCAATTCGACAATAACTATTTCACTAGCAAGATTAGATGTAAGCAGAATACAGGCACCACATTCAAACTGCTGTGGAAAAACAACATTGAACTTAGACTTCTCTCCCCAAACTATCATTCAGAGCAGAGGGCAAAATAAATAGATTTCTGACTGGAACAAGTAGGAATAATGTACTCACATTATTCCTCTTCATATAGGGATGGGCTATAAGTGATTTTTTAAAAACTTCCTACTTGTCCCAAGTCAGAAAACCTATTCATATAGGGATGGGCTATTAGCAAGCATATATGAATAATGTACTCTAGCAAGAAAAAAAATGAACTGAGAAGAAAGTAGTGGTTTTGAGAAGGATAGGCGAACAAATAAATTAGTGAAACATAAGGTTAAGTCTATACACATTATTTTCTAATTGCCTAGTATGTCAGACTACATCTAGTTGGAAAATAATGATGAAAGAAAAAGCCATATTGTAATTCCAACAAAAAGATAAAATAAGAATAACTGCATCAAGAAAGTATAAGCCCTTCAGGAATAAAACTATACAATGAAACTAAAGAGCCCAAAAAAGAACTTAGATAAAAAAAAAAAAGAACTTAGATAAAAAGTAGACTACGTTTTTGGATAAGAAGATTAAAAAATTATAAATATATCAATTTTCACTAAGTTAATCTGTAAATTCAGGGTGATCCCAATAAAAATGCCAACAGATTTTCCCCAATAGCATTGAAATGATTTTAAAAGTTATTGAAGGCCAAGCATGGTGGCTCAAGCCTGTAATCCCAGCACTTTGGGAGGCTGAGGCAGGTGAGTTGCCTGAGTCCAGGAGTTCGAGACCAGCCTGGGCATCATGGTGAAATCCTGTCTCTACTGAAAATGCAAAAAATTAGCTGGGTGTGGTGGTGCACACCCGTAGTCCTAGCTACTTGGGAGGCTGAGGTTAGAGAATCACCCGAGCCTGGGGAGCTAGAGGCTGTAGGTAGACCGCACTGCAGTCTGGGCAGCCAGAGTGAGATCCTGTCTCAAAAAAAAATTATTGGAAACTACAAGGCAAGAATATCCATCAAAAATCTAGAAAAGAAGAAACCTAAGTGAGTTAGCATGAACAAATATTAAAACATCTTAAAAAGCTATAATAATTAAAACAATGTGGTGCTGATGTGTGGAGGGTCAATGACACAAGATAGAATGACCAAAAATAAATTTAAAATGCATGTTGAAGTGCATTAACAGCATATGTTAAAGGTGGCATTCAAATTAATTGGGGAAAGATGGATTATTCAATATATGATGAATAACTTGGGTATCTAGCTAAAAAAAAAAAATTAAACATGGGTCATATGTCAGACTTGATGCCAAGAGGCGTCAAGGAGAACCAAGTGTTTAAAAGTAAAAATATGGAATCATCGTAGTGCATGAAGAAAAAGTAGGACTTAAAAAATAATAATCTCAGCACGGGGAAGGTCTAAGTATGGCCCTCAATCAGAAACCAGGAAGGAAAATATTAACTATTTCAAACAAAATTATCTCTGTAGCAAAAACAGCATAAAAGGTCAAGAAACAACATGCTGGAAAAAGAATTGCAATGAATATCACAGACAAATAGTTAATTTCTTATTTAAAAAATAGCTTCTACAAATCGAAGATAAATATTCTAAGGTCTCAAAGGAAAAATGAGCAAAGGATTTGACGAGTGGTAGAATACAGAAAAAGAATTTAAAATAGCTCCTAGACATATGGAAACATTACTCATGATAACAGAAGTATCAATTGACAAAATCATTCAGATTGATAACAAACCATTTGGCAAGGGAAAAGCACTTCTATGCATTGCTATAAATTGGTATGACTTCTATTAAGAGCAATCTGGCAGTAGTTATCGAAATTGTAAATGCATATATCCCTTTCTCTAGCAATTTCTCTTTTAGAAATTTATTCTATATATATATTCAAACGTATGAAATGCTACTGTACAGGTGGCTGAATTTCACTTTATTCCTAAGAGCAGAAGACTGCAAAACAGTAAATATCTACTCAAAGGGTCTAAGGATTAAATTTTGGCATATCAGCACATGATAACACTGTGAAGTCATAAAAAAAAGGGAGATCTCTACATGAATTGATGTGGGACCACCTTTAAGATGTACTGTGTGTTGAACAAAGCAGCATGCTGAAAATGTCTACCTTATGCTTGTAGAATCAATATAAGTATGTGCTTGTAAATGCAGTATCTAAACAACTGGTAACAGTGTCTGACTGTGGGGAAAGGCAGATGGGTGCCAGAGTGAAAAAAATATAGCTTTTGCTTTTTATGACTTTTGGATTCTGTACCACATAATAATTTTGGTGAAAATGTTGCTGTGTGTTTTTACTTGTTCATGGAATGATTTTATAAGTTGCTCTTAGTTTTCTATCAACCAATATCCTGGAATAAACCCCTCATGATCGTAATGAATATTGAAAAATGTAGAAAATACAAAAATAATAAATCTTTGCTATAAGGGATTTATAAGTTTTAATATTTTTATATTTGCTTCAAGCTTTTTTTTTTTTAAATAAAAGAAATGCAACATTGCAATTGAATTTGAATTCTTTTTTCTTCTCTTTCACATCCAATTTATCTCCCCTTCCTCCAGAGGCAATAACTATCATGACTTTGGTGGGTATCCTTTCAGGCTATTTGTTAACAGTTTTACATACACACACACACACACACACACACACACACACACTCATCAGATCACACTCTTTATCATTAGTGGAGGCATAAGATGAAGTGAAGGTAGAGGACAAGGCGCTGGGAATTCCAGTTTATGAATTTAGTTTCTAAAGGCATTTAGTTTCCATGGCAACAATAGTAATTAGAGAGATTGTAAATTAGCTTTTTGGTAGCTCTAGGAAGTTTAGACAATAAAATTTGAGATTGAAAGCAAAACTATCCAGCTGAGAATATCCATGGAAAACTGGAATACCTTGATGACAGTTTTGGACAAGTCCCTCATCCTGTAGTTGCAGGGCAGATATGGCTGAGCACCAAACCAAGAGCCTGATTGTAAGGATGATAAGTTCAATCCCAATTAAATCTACACCACCATGTCACATCTCTTACACTAAGGAAAGGGCACTGGTATGGAAGCAGTGAGGCCTTGCGACATGGCATAAGAATACTGAGAACTTTGGAACCATTTCAAATGCCTTTCAGACAGGTAGCCACATTGTGCCAAAAGGACTATCCTTCCTTGGCAAAAACAAAAAACAAAAAAACTTCTAGTGACTGAAGGACTTCTCTCAGGCCAGATACCTCACAACTTGATACTGATTTTCTTCAGGACCCATCCTAACCCCACTAAGATCTATACTAAGAGTTAGATCTTAGTATAGTCCAGGTGCAGAAATAAAGACCTGTTCCTTGCAGAGAAAGCTTGTACACAAAAATGTTCCACATCTCATTAGTGTGTATATTGGCAGAACCTGGGCAGCAAGTAGGGGAATGCGTACTAAAGATGTTAAATGAAGGAGGATAAAATAAAGGCTTGATCTGACTACGCTCAGTGGGGATTGAATGTGTTGGCCTGGGAGTAATTGATACTCTGCTAGATTTGGCCAATTGATTTTGGCTCACTGATACCTTGACTCAATATTGGTCTACAGTTAATGAGTTTGAGATGCCTTGACTTATATGGCATTTGGTAGAAACTTGCTGCTCAAAATGTGTCCTGTGGAGTTGCTGTAGCAGCATCACTGGGAGCTATTTAAAAATGTAGAATCTCAGGCCCTGTCCTAGCACTTCTGAATCAGAATTTTAGCAATATCCCCATGTGCTTCCTATGTACATTATACATTACAGTTTGAGAAGCATTGTCCTAGAAGGAGCTCAAAGACTCAAGGATGTGAGAATATTGAAATGGAGCTACTATGTGCAACATGCTTCAACACTACCCTCCTAGCCCTGAACAAGCCCAGGGGATGCAACTATCACCAAGGAATTAAGACATGCATTGGAGAGGAACGTACCAGCAGTGCCAGAGTGAGACAGGAGGCAAACAGACACCCAGGGTGCAACATTTAAGCAGGCACTCACTCTCAGGTGCTGATCCTGAATGCATAAGCCTGAAAGTGAATGCTCCTTCAATCTGTTGTGCCAGGGTACTTCACTAACCCTGGTCACTGGTAACCTTGTGAAGCTCTTTGGTGGCTTTCTATAGGCGAGAAATGACAGTGGGGTATGCAGCATTAGAACTGGCTTCCCTTACCTAAATGGAAGTAATCTAAATGGTAGAAGTCGGGTTGCAGTGGTTATTGAACAGCTGAGACAAGATGGGCATCATTATCCCAATAAGCCATAGGATTGGAGGGCTAATCTGACTGTTTTGACCAGGAGGGATCCATAGTGATGATCATGGCATCCTTAGAAATTAAACAAATGGGCAGTCTACTAAAATGCATAGGCAGAAAGATCCTAAATATGCTGAGCATAACCCTATCTCTAGCTGTCATGGTGGGGATTCAAAACCCCTTATCCAGTTTCCGAATATATGCTAATACAAAATCCTACAAATCTTTGGGAAAGAGACTTTTGAGAAAAATCCTGTCACATGGCTGCAGACACATTGTATGACTCTTCCCTCCGTCCTTCATCAGAGGGATCTACAGACATTTAGTAGGGTGAATGTGTACTGGGGAAATGGAACTATCCAGGGATTATTAGATTCTGGTTCTGAATGATTCTGGCTCTGATTCTGAGAGACTGAAATGCCATATTGGTCCAGCAGGCAGAGTAGGGGCCCAAGGAGCCAGATAATCCCTTGTCCTTTGGTTATTTCTTCAGCCTGGACAATGTATAGTAGACATAGGAATTGGAAACTGCCAGAATGCCCACATCAGTTTCCAGATCCAAAAAGTGAGAGTTATTATGTTAGGAAGGGCCAAAAAGAAGCCCCTAGAATTGTACTCTTCACCCACATCAAAATAGCAATCTTGCCCAGGTGAGGTGTCTCAGGACTATAACCCTAGCATTTTAGGAGGCCAAGGTGGGCAGACTTCCTGAGCTCAGGAATTTGAGACTAGCCTGGGCAATATGGCAAAACCCCATCTCTACTAAAAATACACAAAAAATTAGCTGGGCATGGTAGTGCCTGCCTGTAGTGTATTGCTTGAACCTGGGAGGCGGAGGTTGTAGTAAGCCAAGATGCCACCACTGTGCTCCAGCCTGGGCAACAGAGCGAGACTCTATCTCAAAAAAAGAAAACAATCACACATTCCTGGGCGGGGCGGGGCGGGGAGAGTTTCAGAGATTAATCTTATCATCAACAACTTAATAGATGCAGAGGTACTGATTCCTGTCACATCCTGACTTAACCCACCTCTTCGGCTGGTGAAAAAGCACTCGTCAAATCCTCTGCTCATTTTTCCTTTGAGACCTTAGAATTTTTCTCTTCGATCTGTAGAAGGTATTTCTTTTAAAATAAGAAATTAACTATTTGTCTGTGATATTTGTTGCAATTCTTTTCCCAGTATGTTGCTTCTTGACCTTTTATGCTGTTTTTGCTACAGAGATAATTTTGTTTGAAATAGTCAATATTTTCTTTCTGATTGAGGGCCATACTTAGACCTTCCCTGTGCTGAGATGCCAATGATCTTCACAAACACAAACAGGTTGTGATGCCAATTTCACCTGCTCTCTGGGTTGTGGTATCTTCACTGGAGCAAGTTACTATAGTCCCTGGCACCTGGGTTGCAGCTATTGCCAGATTCTGCTCCCCCACACCATTTCCACAAGACAAGGAAATGAGAAGCAGTTTGATCTAAGTGGTGGGTCAAGAGGATAGTTTGCCATCTTGCTTAATGACTACATCAACTCAAATTCACTCTGTCATGATATAATCAGGATAATTGTTGATTATTTTGCTATCCCATAGAGATAACATTATGCTACTTGGACCCAATGAGGAAGTACATCAAATGTGCCTTGGATACATGTCTGCTAGAGGGTATGTGACAAACTTCACAGGTTCCACAGCCTGTCACATCAGTGATGTTTCTGGAGTTTGGTACATTGGGGCATGTTGTAACAGCATCTCTAAAAGAAAGAATAACCTTTGAAGCTCCATGCTTGCTTGGTTTATCTGGATTTTGGACAGGCTAATCCATTTTCTGGTAAGCAGGAAGACTGCCAGAGAAGGAAAGCTCTTTCTAGCAGGTCCAAGTTGTGGTGTACATATCCCACTATTTGTACACAATAACCCAGCAGACCTAATGATAATGGAAGACTCTGTAGAAGTCAGAGGCCTTCGAAAATCCCCGATAACAGAATCCCTAGGGTTTTGGAGGAAGGCTATGCCCTCTTCTGTCAACTAGTAGTGTCCATATGAAATCAGTATCTCGTTTCCCATGAGGCCCTGTTGAGACTGAGTATCTGACCATGGGGTCCCAAGTATCTGTGTGACCTGAACTCTTATCATATCCAAAGGAGTCATCTGTTCCACTAAATCACACACAGCAGAATTCCATCATAAAATGGAATTCATATATGTAAGACTGGGGCCTTATAAGTCTGCAAGAAATGAATAAGCTGTAACAGCAGGTGGCTCAGACTTTCATAGAATCAATGTCCACTGCTTCACTGCCTTTCTCTCTACTTACAGCAATGACCTCATGGGGCACATGGCCAGCTAAAGGAGAACAAAAAGGTGGGCCTGGTTTGCAAACGAAGCTTCATGATCCACAGGATCACAAGAGAGGATGGCTTTTACTCCCTGGCTCCACTCAGGGGTCACACTGCAAGACAATGATGAAGTCCTCTAAGTGGGTATACATGTTTGTGCATTTTGGGTGAAATGATGGCTATCTCTATGGACTTAGAACCCACAGAGGAATGGAAGTTGAAGTAATCCCACCCAGTAAAGACTCCTATCCAACTGAGGTGAGCATGCAGAACTTAGAGAGGACTGTGGAGGAAGGCTGCTATAACTACCAACCAAGGCCTTGTGACTAGCTTCAGAAGCAGGTACAACTGCAGATAGGTTTTCTTTTACCAAAAGAAAAACTTTAGACAAATTGAGTTTAGCAGAGTTTACCTGAGCAAAGAACAATTCATGGATTAGGCAGCATTCAGAACCAGGAACATGGGCAGGCAGTATTTACAGAAAGAAAAGGGAAGTGACATACAGAAACAGCTTGATTGGTTGCAGCTTGGCATTTACCTTCCATGGACATGGTCTGATCAGTTGGCAGCCTGCGATTGGCTGAGTTTGGCTGCTGTGATTGGATGAGACTTGACTATTTGTTACAAGACTATACTCTTAAGTTAGGTTGCAGTTTGTTTACATACTACATTAGGTTACAGTTTGCTATGTACAGAGGCAGCTTTAGGCCAAATTTAATTTAATCTAAAATTGCTAATTATTGATGTTTCTTTCTCCTCTTTCCCCTGTGGCCTTATAAAAAGAAGATTGGCCGTGGCTAACATTTTTTGTTTCAAATGAACACCTGACTGAACTGATAACATGGTAGGCGATCTCACTTCATTGTGTTGGGGACATTAACTCTTCACCCAGATGAATGATAAGATTGGGGTAGGAGGGAACTGGGGAGTTGTTGTGCTGGATATCCTCCATTTATTCCTTTGGCATCCGTTCTCCATCCTTTTCCACCCTGCCCTGTGCTGCAAGAAGCTGCCTAGATAATATCAGTAGGGCTCCCTTGCCGTCTGAATTTTGGTTGCTTGGTCAATGGGGACAATGGCTGAAGATGAGAGGGAGGGCGGAGAGTGGGGTGAGACTATTCTTTGTCTTCTGGTTCTCCTCTTGCAGGTAATGCAGGCTGGCTGTGTCCCACAACTAAAGTTCCCATGATGCAGCCTCTTGACAGGTCTTTTGATCTCCTGGTTCCAGTAACTTCTTCTTCCCCTCGACAGAGCTGCCTGCCCCTCACCAACAGCCCCAACCTATACAGTGTCTCCTGTGGCCTCCCTCTTCTCTGTCCACACCTTTATAAATAGTCCCTTTTAAACTCTTCTCTAATTATGCCTTTGAATGTACCTTGTGTTTGTTAAAGGAAGACTAGACAAACTAAATTTAACAAAATTTAATTGAGGAAAAAAACGACTTGTGAAGAGATTCAGACAGCTCTGAGCCCAAATGTGGGCAGGCAGCATTTACTGACAAAAAACAGAACTGAGGTATAGAATATGAAAACAGCTTCCTTGGTTGCAGCATGGCGTTTGTATATGTACACACACACACACACACACATATATATACACACACACATTTATGTATTTATATATGTGTGTATATATACACACATATTTATTGTATCTATTGCATATATGTATATTGTATATATGCACACATATATTTTTATGTATGTGTATGTGTATGTGTGTATATATATATATATATATATCACAGTTTCTTTATCTGCTCATTGATTGATGAGCCTTTGGGCTGGTTCTGCATTTTTGCAATTGTGAATTGCCACTCATCCTTTTAGCTGCTTCTCTTTCAATTAATGTTTTCATAAAAATTCAACAGATTTTTGTTGATTCACTCTTTTTCTTCAGTTCTGCTTCTGAGTCATGGATAGAGACAAGAGTCATATAATGAGGCCAGAATCTCTTTCTTTTCTTGACTACTCTTTTATTAGGTTGGTGAAAAGTAATTGCGGTTTTTGCCATAAAAAATAATGAAGAAAAGAAACAATCATTTGCTTCTCTGCATCTCATCATTACTGGCTAATTTTTGACTATATCTTTACAGTTTTCATCCATTTCCTAAAATGCTGGGGGAGAAGGCTGGGCACAGTGGCTCATGCCTGTAATCCCAGCCCTTTGGGAGGCTGAGGCGGGTGGATCAGGAGGTCAGGAGTTCGAGACCAGACTGACCAATATGGTGAAACCCTGTCTCTACTAAAAATACAAAAATTAGCTGGGTGTGGTGGCACACACCTGTAGTCCCAGCTACTCGGGAGCTGAGGCAGGAGAATCACTTGAACCCAGGAGATGGAGATTGCAGTGAGTTGAGATTGTGCCACTGCACTTCAGCCTGGGCAACAGAGCAAGACTCAGTCTCAAAAAGAAAAATACTGAGGGAGAGACGTTTCGTGGTCTGGACTTTACCAGCCAGAGTTCTACACTTCATATGAAGTATTTTACTAAGACATCAGCACATACAGCTCTAGGATACACAACAATCATGGGATTTTTAATGTCATTCTACAATAGGCAAACCTTGCATTTTTCTGTGACCATGTCTTATATTTAAGATTATAAAGTGAATTTCTCAATCCCATACATAATTACCAGAGCTGGTTCTCATGTGTGATAAACATGTCTACTCAAGCTTGCACTTCTCCAGTGAAAAGTTAAAGTCTATATTCAAGGCAGATAACGGGGCTACTTTTATATGTATAACTAAACAAATTATTCAAAGAATCATTTTCTAGTTTCCTTTTCTTTTTCTTTTTCTTTTTCTTTCTTTTTTTTTTTTTTTTTTTTGAGACGAAGTCTTACTCTGTCACCCAGGCTGGAGTGCAGTGGCACAATCTTAGCTCACTGCAACCTCCGCCTCCCAGGTTCAGGCAATTCTCCTGCCTCAGCCTCTGAGTAGCTAGGATTACAGGCGTGCGCCACCACGCCCAGCTAATTTTTGTAATTTTAGTAGAGATGGGGTTTCACCATGTTGGTCAGGCTGGTCTCGAACTACTGACCTTGTGATCCATCCGCCTTGGCCTCCCAAAGTGCTGGGATTACAGGTGTGAGCCACCGCACCTGGCCTCTAGTTTCCTTTTCTTAGAAAATCTAGATCTTTTTGGCTCATGAATCTTTAGGCCTTGTTGTATTTTAGAGGAAGTAGTGACAAATCACAGATTTTGTTTCTAAGCAGTGACGGCCCGGGAAGGCCTAGCTGGACTTCTACGAACTCAGCAGAACCCAAAACACTTGGAGGTAACTGGCTCCTCCTATTGGCGCTCTCTGAGGTTAAGTCAAGGAGAAAATATTTCTCCCAGGAACTCTGAGGCAATGAGAAACTTAAGAAAATATTCTCCAAAAAAAAAAAAAAAAAAGAAAATATTCTCCAAAGGGGATAATATTAAGTAGTAATAAACAGCAGGATTTCACAATAATACAAAGGGAAAAATGTGTTTTGACAACATATTGACTAATCCTGCCAAGGAAAGGAAAAAAAGAAGTACAATAACATGAAAATTCAATTCAGTGTTGCAAAAATGCCAACTTGTAACTGATAGTGTTTGCTTTGATTCTATTTGTCTATCCTGACCCTGCCTCTCTTGGCCCCTCCAAGGCCTGACACACTGCCCCTCTCTGTCCTTCTTACCCACCCTGCCCCAGAGACTTGGGCATTTCTGCTCTCTCATGGTGGGGGACGTCAAGACTGAGAAGCACCTGCACTCAGGATTCACACGACAGCATTTTGCTCCGTAGGGCCTTCATGACTTCCCAGCCTAATGTACCAACCCCTGTTACCAAGCAGACAGACGAGACAGACCAGACAGACCAGACAGACACACCTGTAGATTCTGAGAGCCGTTCTGTTGTACTGCCTTGCTTTACAATCTTTTTATCTGTTATTCCTTGTGCTAGTATTTGTTCATGTATTCCAGTACTTTCCTGTCATGTCTGCCTCTGGACTTCCAGCACCTGGATCTGCTAGTTTCACACATAGGCTAGGGCAGGAGCTGCCTCTTTCTTCTTAGATGGGAGGCCTTCTAATCAGTTCTCACCCTTCAGAATATAGAGCTGTGTTCTCACCCTAGAGGCAGGAGAGAGTGGAAGATCTTGTACAACAGTTGTTTCAACCCATTCTATGGAAATTTTTATTCAACATGAAAGAAGGAGGGAGTTAACGAATAAGGGAATATAATAAGACACAAATAACTATGGACTGAGTTGTGTTCCCCCAAAATTCACTGGCCGAAGGTCTTTAGGGAAGTAATTAAGGTTAAATGAGGTCATAAGAGTGGGCCCCTAATCTGATAGAACTAAGGCTCTTATAAGAATAGGAAGAGACATCAGAGACTGGAGATTCCCTCCCCAGCTCCGGAGTGCACAGAGAAAAGGCCAGGTGAGGAAACAGTGAGAAGGTGGCTATCTACTAGCCAGAAAGACAGTCCTCACCAGAAACCATATTTGCCATCATCTTGATTGTGGACTTCTTGCCTTCCTAACCATGAGAAAATAAATGTCTATTGTGTAAGCCACGCAGCCTATAGTGTTTGATGAGAGCCCAAGTAATCTACTACAATAAGCAAGGGTCAAAGAAGAAATCACAAAAAAATTAGAAAATACTTTGAGATGAATAAAAACTAAAACACAATGTACTGACATTATGGGATGCAGCTAAAGCAATGCTTGTAGGGAAATTTGTATATAAATGTCTATATTTAAAAAGAAGAAAGCTCCCAAATCAATCACATAAGCATCCACCTGAAGAAACTAGGAAAACAAGAGCAAACTACACCTAGAACAAGCAGAAGGAAGAATGAGGGAGTTAACAAATAAGGGAATATAATAAGACACAAATAACTTATGGACTGAGTTGTGTTCCCCCAAAATTCACTGGCCGAAGGTCTTTAGGGAAGTAATTAAGGTTAAATGAGGTCATAAGAGTGGGCCCCTAATCTGATAGAACTAAGGCTCTTATAAGAATAGGAAGAGAGAGGGGACTCAAGATGGCGCTGTGAGAACAACCCAGGATTGGAGCCCGCGTTGAATCCGCAAACGGTGAGTCAGTGCTGCATTTCCAGACTGATCTTTGTTGCCCACAGAACGGGGAAACTCCCAAGTATAAAAAGACGCGGGACGCCAGGCATTAGGTCTGCCTGGCGAAGCCGGCAGCCGGGGCGGCGGCGGCCGGCCCTACCCAGCAATCCCCACAGGGCGCGCTTTCCGGGTGCCTTGTTGAACCGGCAACCTGAGACTTGAGAGGGCTGGACTTGAGACTGAACGAGACTTGCACAGTAGCCCAGCCCAGGGGATTGCAGGGACAGATCGTTTGGGAAACCCAGTGGGACGAACAAAACCGCGATTTCAAACTATCCCGGGCAGACGGTCCGAGACGCTCTGTGGGGGAGGGGCGTCCACCACTACGGAGGCAACCTGCCCCAACTGATATACACGCCCACTGCTGAGGCAGCCAGCCATTGCCGAGGCAACCCGCCCCAACTGAGATACACGCCCACTGCTGACGCAGCCTGCCGTTGCTGAGGCAACACGCTACAACGAAGAGACTCCGCCGCAGGGCGTGGCGGAGACCACAGCAGAGCCGGCAGGAACAGCGCGAATCACACAACAGCAGGGCGGAGCCTCGGCAGCCAAACAGTGGCTAGTCTGCCTTCGAGCTGGGCAGGACACCTGATCGGACATCCAAAAATAAAGCCCAAACCCCTCAACACAGAGCATTTGAGAAAAAAAAAAGGGTTGTTTAATGAGCTGTGTTGCAGCAGAATCAAACATAGCAGCCTAACAGCCCTGAATGAACAACAGAGTGCACAGCTCACCAATTAAACCCCTATAAAGTACAAACTGTCTCCTCAAGCAGCTCCCTGACCCCTCTATATCCAAAAGACTGTCATTAGGCAGGCATCATCCTGGGACAAAGAGAGCAGAAAAAGAAACTGGTAGCATCCCTCACTGTGCCACGGCTACTAGAGGTGCACCCCAGAGAAGCAGGGTCTGGAGCGGACCTCAACAGTCGTACAGCGAAGGGGCTAGACTGGTAGAAGGAAAACCAAGCAACAGAAATACTTCATCATCAACATTCTGGGTGTCCACTCAGAGACCCAAACGAAAAGTCAGCAACTACGCAGACGACCAGCGGACAAATCCGCAAAGATGGGAAGAAACCAGCGCAAAAAGGAGGAAAACACCCGAAACCAGAACACATTGCCTCCTAGAAAGGACCAAAACTCCTCACCAGCAAGGGAACAAAGCTGGACGGAGAATGACTGTGACGAAATGACGGAATTAGACTTCAGAAGATGGATAATGAGAAACTTTTGTGAGCTAAAAGATCATGTATTAAATCAATGCAAAGAAACTAAGAACCTTGAAAAAAGATTTGAAAAAAGATTCGAGGAAATGATAACAAGAATGGATACCTTAGAGAGGAATATGAATGAATTAAAGGAGCTGAAAAACACAATACGAGAACTTCGCGAAGCAAACGCAAGTTTCAATAGCCGAATTGACCAAGCAGAAGAAAGAATATCTGAAGTCGAAGACCAACTCAATGAAATAAAACGAGAAACCAAGATCAGAGAAAATAGCGCAAAAAGGAATGAACAAAGTCTCCAAGAAATGTGGGACTATGTGAAAAGACCTAACCTACGTTTGATAGGTGTACCAGAAGGGGACGAAGAGAATGAATCCCAGCTGGAAAATACTCTTCAGGACATCATCCAGGAAAATTTCCCCCACCTAGCAAGACAAGCCAACACTCAATTGCAGGAAATACAGAGAACACCACAAAGATATTCCGCAAGAAGAGCAACCCCAAGGCACATAATCGTCAGATTCAACAGGGTTGAAATAAAGGAGAGAATACTAAGGGCAGCCAGAGAGAAAGGTCGGGTCACCCACAAAGGGAAGCCCATCAGACTCACAGCAGATCTCTCGGCAGAAACACTACAAGCCAGAAGAGAGTGGGGGCCAATATTCAACATTCTTAAAGAAAAGAACTTTCAACCCAGAATTTCATATCCAGCCAAACTGAGCTTCAGAAGTGAAGGAAGAATAAAATCCTTTGCGAACAAGCAAGTACTCAGAGATTTTGTCACCACCAGGCCTGCTTTACAAGAGCTCCTAAAAGAGGCACTACACATAGAAAGGATCAATCAGTACCAGCCATTCCAAAATCACACTGAATGCTAAAGAGCTTCAACATAATAAAGAATCTACAACAACTAACAGGCAAAACAGCCACTTAGAATCAAAATGGCAGTATCAAATTCACACATAACAATATTAACCCTAAATGTAAATGGACTAAATGCACCAATCAAAAGACACAGACTGGCAAATTGGATAAAAATCCAAAACCCATCAGTGTGCTGTATCCAGGAAACCCATCTCACATGCAAGGATACACAAAGGCTCAAAATAAAGGGATGGAGGAAGATTTACCAAGCTAATGGAAAGCAAAAAAAAGCAGGAGTTGCGATTCTCATCTCTGATAAAATAGACTTTAAAGCAACAAAGATCAAAAGAGACAAAGAAGGCCATTACATAATGGTAAAAGGATCGATACAACAAGAAGAGCTAACGATCCTAAACATATATGGACCCAACACAGGAGCACCCAGATACATAAGGCAAGTTCTTAATGACTTACAGAAGGTCTTAGACTCCCACACAATAATAGTGGGAGACTTTAACACTCCACTGTCAATACTAGACAGATCAACCAGACAGAAAATCAACAAGGATACCCAGGGCTTGAACTCAGACCTGGAGCAAGCAAACCTGGTGGACATTTACAGAACTCTCCACCCCAAATCCACAGAATACACATTCTTCTCAGCACCACATCACACCTACTCTAAAATTGACCACATAATTGGAAGTAAAGCACTGCTCAACAAATGCAAAACAACTGAAATCATAACAAACAGCCTCTCAGACCATAGTGCAATCAAGTTAGAACTCAGAATTCAGAAACCGACCCAGAACCGCACAGCTTCATGGAAACTGAACAACTGGCTCTTGAATGTTGACTGGGTAAACAACGAAATGAAGGCAGAAATAAAGAAGTTCTTCGAAACCAATGAGAACGAAGACACAACGTGCCAGAACCTCTGGGACACATTTAAAGCAGTCTCTAGAGGAAAGTATATAGCAATAAGTGCCCATATGAGGAGAATGGAGAGATCCAAAATTGACACCCTATCGTCAAAATTGAAAGAGCTAGAGGAGCAAGATCAAAAAAACTCAAAACCCAGCAGAAGACAAGAAATTACTAAGATCAGAGCTGAGTTGAAGGAGATTGAGACACGAAAAACCCTTCAAAAAATCAATAAATCCAAGAGCTGGTTTTTTGAAAAGATCAACAAAATAGACAGACCACTAGCCAGATTGATTAAAAATAAAAGAGAGAACAACCAAATAGATGCAATAAAAAATGATAAAGGGGAAATCACCACAGATTCCACAGAAATTCAAACCATCATCAGAGAATATTACAAACAACTCTATGCACATAAACTAGTAAACCTGGAAGAAATGGATAAATTCCTGGACTCCTGTGTCCTCCCAAGCCTAAACCAGGAGGAAGCTGAAACTATGAATAGACCAATAACAAGGTCTGAAGTTGAGGCAGCAATTAAGAGCCTACCTCACAAAAAAAGCCCAGGTCCAGATGGGTTCACAGCCGAATTCTACCAGACACACAAGGAGGAGCTGGTACCATTCCTTCTAAAACTATTTCAAACAATCCAAAAAGAGGGAATCCTTCCCAAATCATTTTATGAGACCAACATCATCCTGATACCAAAACCCGGCAGAGACCCAACGAGAAAAGAAAACTTCAGGCCAATATCCATGATGAACATAGATGCAAAAATCTTCAATAAAATATTGGCAAGCCGATTGCAACAGCAAATCAAAAAACTTATTCATCATGATCAAGTAGGATTCATCCCAGGGATGCAAGGCTGGTTCAACATACGCAAGTCTATCAACGTAATTCACCACATAAACAGAACCAAAAACAAAAACCACATGATTATCTCAATTGACGCAGAGAAGGCATTTGACAAAATTCAACAGCCCTTTATGCTAAAAACCCTCAATAAACTCGGTATCGATGGAACGTATCTCAAAGTAATAAAAGCTATTTATGACAAACCAACAGCCAATATCATACTGAATGGGCAAAAACTGGAAGCATTCCCTTTGAAATCTGGTTCTAGACAAGGATGCCCTCTCTCACCACTCCTATTCAATATAGTACTGGAAGTTCTAGCCAGAGCAATCAGGTAAGAAAAAGAAATAAAGGGTATTCAAATAGGAAAGGTGGAAGCCAAATTGTCTCTATTTGCAGACGACATGATAGTATACCTAGAAGACCCCATCGCCTCAGCCCAAAAACTCCTGAAACTGATAAACAACTTCAGCAAAGTCTCAGGATATAAAATCAATGTGCAAAAATCACAAGCATTCGTCTACACCAATAACAGACTTAAAGAAAGCCAAATCAAGAGCGAACTGCCATTCGCAATTGCTACAAAAAGAATAAAATACCTTGGAATACAACTCACAAGGAACGTAAGGGACCTCTTCAAGGAGAACTACAAACCACTGCTCAACGAAATCAGAGAGGACACAAACAGATGGAGAAACATTCCATGTTCATGGTTAGGAAGAATTAATATCGTGAAAATGGCTATACTGCCCAAAGTAATTTACAGAATCAACGCTATCCCCATCAAGCTACCATTGACTTTCTTCACAGAACTGGAAAAAACCACCATGAACTTCATATGGAACCAAAAGAGAGCCCGCATAGCCAAGTCAATTCTAAGCAAAAAGAACACAGCGGGGGGCATCACACTACCGGATTTCAAACTATACTACAAGGCTACAGTAATCAAAACAGCATGGTACTGGTACCAAAACAGAGATATAGACCAATGGAACAAAACAGAGGCACCGGAGGCAACACAACATACATACAACTATACAATCTTTGATAAACCTGACAAAAACAAGCAATGGGGCAAGGATTCCATGTTTAACAAATGGTGTTGGGAAAACTGGCTAGCCATGTGCAGAAAGCAGAAACTGGACCCCTTCCTGACACCTTACACTAAAATTAACTCCAGATGGATTAAAGACTTAAACATAAGACCTGGCACCATAAAAACCCTAGAAGCAAATCTAGGCAAAACTATCCAGGACATAGGAGTAGGCAAGGACTTCATGAACAAAACACCAAGAGCATTGGCAACAAAAGCCAAAATAGACAAATGGGACCTAATGAAACTCCACAGCTTCTGCACGGCAAAAGAAACAGTCACTAGAGTGGATCGGCAACCAACAGAATGGGAAAAAATTTTCGCAGTCTACCCATCTGACAAAGGGCTGATATCCAGAATTTACAAACAACTCAAGCAGATTTACAGGAAAAAAACAAACAAGCCCATTCAAAAGTGGGCAAAGGATATGAACAGATACTTTACGAAAGAAGACATATATGAGGCCAACAATCATATGAAAAAATGCTCATCGTCACTGGTCATCAGAGAGATGCAAATCAAAACCACATTGAGATACCATCTCACGCCAGTTAGAATGGCGATCATTAAAAAATCTGGAGACAACAGATGCTGGAGAGGATGTGGAGAAAAAGGAACACTTTTACACTGTTGGTGGGAGTGTAAATTAGTTCAACCATTGTGGAAGACAGTGTAGCGATTCCTCAAGGCCTTAGAAATAGAAATTCCATTTGACCCAGCAATCCCATTACTGGGTATATATCCAAAAGACTATAAATCGTTCTACTATAAGGACACATGTACACGAATGTTCATTGCAGCACTGTTTACAATAGCAAAGACCTGGAATCAACCCAAATGCCCATTGATGATAGACTGGATTGGAAAAATGTGGCACATATACACCATGGAATATTATGCAGCAATCAGAAATGATGAGTTCGTGTCGTTTGTAGGGACATGGATGAATCTGGAAAACATCATCCTCAGCAAACTGACACAAGAACAGAAAATGAAACACCGCATATTCTCACTCATAGGTGGGTGATGAAAAATGAGAACACATGGACACAGAAAGGGGAGTACTAAACACTGGGGTCTATTGGGGGGAAAAGGGGAGGGCCAGTGGGAGGGGGAGGTGGGGAGGGATAGCCTGGGGAGAAATGCCAAATGTGGGTGAAGGGGAGAAGAAAAGCAAAGCACACTGCCATGTGTGTACCTACGCAACTGTCTTGCATGCTCTGCTCATGTACCCCAAAACCTATAATCCAATAAAAAATTAAAAAAAAAAAAAAGAATAGGAAGAGACATCAGAGACTGGAGATTCCCTCCCCAACCCTGGAGTGCACAGAGAAAAGGCCAGGTGAGGAAAGGAGTATATGTCATGACCAACTGAGATTTATCCCAGGAATATAAGGTTGGCTTAACATACAAAATCAACCTAATACATCTAATTAATAGAATAAAAGAAAAAAACTACTTGATCACATCAATATACACAGAAGGAAGAAAACAACAGACCAGTGCAGAAATAAATGAAAATGAGAACAAGAATAGAGAAAATTAATGAAACGGATAGTTGTTTCTTTGAAAAGATCAAGAAAATTGACAGTCTTTTAGCTAGACTGACCAAGAAAAAAGAGATGACACTCAAATTACTAAAATCAGGAATAAAAGAGGGGACTTCATGAGTGACATTGTGGAAATAAAAAAGAATATAAGGGAATATTATTAACACTTGTTTAGCAAAATCAGATAATATAGATGAAACTGACAAATTCATAGGAAGATACAAATTACTGAAAATCAAGAAGAAATAAAAATCAGAATAGACCTATAACAAGTGAAGAGACTGAATTATTAATAATTAGGGGGAAAAGGCTCAATAAACTTCCCACAAACAAAAGCAAAGATGGCTTCCCTGGTGAATTTCATCAGACCTTAAAAAAGAATTCACACCAATCATTCATAAATTTTTCTTAAAACAGAAGAAAATGGAATACTTTCCAACTCATTCTATTTGGCCAATATTATTTTGATACTAAAGACAGACAAAGATGTTACAAGAAACAGACTAATAAACCTTATGAATATAGATGTGAAAATCCTCAACAAAATACTATCAAACAAAGTCAGAAACATATAAAAAGGAGTATATGTCATGACCAACTGAGATTTATCCCAGGAATATAAGGTTGGCTTAACATACAAAATCAACGTAATACATCTAATTAATAGAATAAAAGACAAAAAATACTTGATCACATCAATATACACAGAAAAAAATTTGACAAAATCCAATGTCCTTTCATGATAAAAACACTTAAACGAGGAATAGAAGAACATCTCCTCAACCTGATAAAGGCCATCTATTAAATTCCACAACCACACCAAGCTTAATGGTGAAAAACTAAATACTTTCACTCTGAGATCAAGAACAAAACTAGAATTTCTGCTCTCATCACTTCCATTCAATGTTGTACTGGAAATTCTAGCCAGGATAATTTGGCAAGAAAATAAAATAAAAGACACCTAGAGCAAAATAAAAGAAGTAAAACTATCTCTGTTTGCATATGACGTGATATAAAACTAAGGTATCCAATTGGAAACTACTGTAATGAATAAATGAGTTCAGTAAGATGCAAGATGCAAGATCTAGTTACAAAAATCAGTTGCATTTCTGGGCAATAGCAATATAAAATTAGAAAATAAAGTTTAGAAAACAATTCCAGTTATGAAAGCATCAAAGATAATAACATATTTAAGAATAAGAGAAATGTAAGATTTGTCCATTGGCAAGTATGGTGGCTCATGCCTGTGATCCCAGAACTTTGGAAAGCTAAGATGGGTGGGTCATTAGAGCCCAGAAGTTTGAAACCAATTGGGCAATATTGCAAAATTCCATCTCTACAGAAAATACAAAAAATTAGCCAGGCGCATTGGTGCATGCCTGTAGTACCAGCTTGGGAGGCTGAGATGGGAGGATGACTTGAGCCCAGGAAGTTGAGGCTGCAGTGAGCCATAATCACACCACTACACTCCAATCTGGACAACAGAGTGAGACCCTGTCTCAAAAAAAATTGTCCATTGAAAACAATAAGATGTTATTTAAAGGAATTAAGCAAATGGAAAAATATTCCATGTTCATGAGTTGGAAGGCTTGATATTGTTATGATGACAATACTCTCCAAATGGATCTATAGATTCAATGAAATCTCATCAGAATTCCAGCTTCTCTTTTTGTAGAAATTGATAACATGATCCTAAAACTCATATGGAAATCAAAGAATCTATAATAATCAAAATAATCTTGAAAGAGAACAAATTTAGAGGATTGAGGATTTACTCTTCTTGATTTAAAAATTTAAGGCAGTGCGGTATTGCATGAGGGTAGACGTATAAATCAATGGAATAGAACTGAAAGTCCATAAATAAATACATTTATGATTAATTGACTATTGACAAGAGTGTCAAAGTTAATTCCATGGAGAAAGACTAGTCTTATCAACAAATAGTGCTGAGACAACTGGATATCCTCATGCAAAAAAATCAAGTTAGACCTATACCTCAGATAGTACACAAGAAAATAACTCAAAATGATGCATAGGCTTACTTGTAAGAGCTAAAACTATAAAGCTCTTAGAAGAAAACATAGGAGGAAATCTTTGTTAGCTTGGATGAGGCAATGATTTCTTAGGACAGGAAAAGCACAAGAGGAAAAAAAAGATAAACTGTGATGCATTAAAATTAAAATTTTTTGTATGCTTCAAGGGACATCATTAAGAAAGTGAGAAGTTGGCCGGGTTCAGTGGCTCATGCCTGTAATCCCAACACTTTGGAAGGCTAAGGTGGAAAGATTGCTTGAGGCCAGGAATTTAAGACCAGCATGGACAACATAAAAAGATCTTGTCTCCACAAAAAAGAAAAAAAACTGTCTGAATGTGGTACTGCACCTGAAGTCCTAGCTACTCAGGAGGTAGGAAGATCCTGAGGAGTTGGAGGCTGCAGTGAGATATGATCACACCATTGAACTCCAGCTTGGGTTATAGAGACCTTGTCTTTAAGAAAACAAAACAAAACAAAGAACAAGTCTGGTAGTTCTTCAGAAAGTTATATGACTCAGCAAGAAAAACAAGGCCGTATGTCCCTGGAAAAATTTGTGCATGAAAGTTCATAGCAGCATTATTCCTAATAAGTCTGAAGTGGAAACTTCAAACATCAATTAACTGATTAATGGATAAGCAAAATGTGGTATACAATGAAATTCACCCATACAAAAAGATAAATTACTGATGCATGCTACAACAGATAAACTGTGAAAACATTATACTAAGTACGTGGAAGAGACCAGACACATATTGTATGTATTCATTTATATAAAATAGCCAGAAAAAGCAAATCCATTGGGACAGAAAGTAGATTAGTGGTTGCCAGGGACTGAAGGTGGGAAATGGGAGACTGGGGAGTGACTGCTCTGGCTATGGGGGTTTCTTGTTGGGGTGATGAATGTATTCTGGAATTAGTGAAGATGGATGCACAGCTCTATGAAAGTGCTAAAAACCCCAGAATTGCATAATTTAAGAGTGAACTTTATAGTATGTGAATTGTATCTCAATACAGCTGTTATTATAAGTAAGTAAGTAAATAAATAAATAAGGAAATTGTGCTTTGTTCCTCAAAAAGCATTGAGTTTTTTTAGTAGTAGGGCTGTGGACCTGGGTCTATGGCATGGAATGATGCAAGGGTGGAGGGGCCATCCCATGCAGGCTACTAAAGCTAGTGAACATGAACGGAACATGGAAGTATATGTGTCTTGATTACGGTCTTCTCTCTGGGATCTCAGAGAAACACACAGATCCTCAGTGGTTCGGGCTTGCAAATAATTTATCTTGTGTCTTACCAGCTTATAACCACCTAAAACACAAAGATATGCTAGTGTTCCTGTGACTGTCCTGCTTGGATTTAAATAATTCTTATGAAGGGGAGTACTAAACACTGGGGTCTATTGGGGGGAAAAGGGGAGGGCCAGTGGGAGGGGGAGGTGGGGAGGGATAGCCTGGGGAGAAATGCCAAATGTGGGTGAAGGGGAGAAGCAAAGCAAAGCACACGGCCATGTGCGTACCTACGCAACTGTCTTGCATGCTCTGCTCATGTACCCCAAAACCTAAAATCCAATAAAAAATAATAAATAAATAAATAAATAAATAATTCTTATGTAGCCAGTTTGGATCTGAGGTATAAATCTACTCATAAATAAACAGTATGAATTGCCTTTAAAGAGTTGCTTCAAGACTAATGAAGAATTTTTGACTTACCTGAGGTAGTTGTGACTATGAAGATCATGGAAAATATTAAGAATGTGCTTTATTGTGGCAACATTCTTGGTATTTGAGGAAGATTGCCTTGGAGTAAATTTGTTAGGTAAGCAATTTGACTGTGGTGATAGCAAATAATACTTATTTGCTATCCATTTTCTTTTCCTAAATAACTTAGAGAGGGGTTCTTTCTGGTTTCATTGGTGAAAGTAATGTTACATACTCTCACATTGCAGTTTAGTGTTTAAATTTGCTTCTTTGTTAACTGGGAAAACATGGCTTGGTCTCATTTTAACAGAATGAAAAACATCTGCCAGGCAGTGATACAAAAATCCTTCATGAATCATCTCAATAGACGCAGAAAAAGCATTTGATAAAAGTCAGCATCCTTTCATGATAAAAATCCTCAACAAACTTAGCAATAACTACCTTAAAATAGTAAAGGTCAAGTACAACAAACCCACAGCCAACATCATACTGAACAGAAAAAAGTTACAAGCATTCCCTCTAAAAACTGGAACAAGACAAAGATGTCCATTCTTACCATTCCTATTCAACATGGTACTGAACTCCTAGTCAGAGCAATCAGGCAAGAGAAAGAAATAAAAGGTATCCAAGTTGGAAAAGAAGTCAAATTATCTCTGTTCACTGACAATTTGATCTTATATCTACAGATTGCTAAAGACATCTCCCAGCTACTTGGGAGGCTGAGTGAGACAGGAGAATCACTTGAACCTGGGAGGTGGAGGTTGCAGTGAGCCAAGATTGTGCCACTGCCTTCCAGCCAGGTCGACAAAGGGAGACTCTGAAAAGAAAAAAAAAAAAGACATGTTGATAGCATATACCCTTGATGTGATGTGATGAGATAACTCTTCATTCCTGTAGTCTTTCTCTTGAAAACCTATAACCCCAGTCTGAGAAAAAAAAAATCAGAAAAACACAAACTGAAGGACATTCTATTCGTAGATACCTGACCAGTACTCCTCAGAACTGTCCAGGTCATCAAAAATAAAGCATCACAGGTCAGAGGAAGCTAAGGAAACATGACCACTAAATGTAGTATGGTGTCCTGGATGTGATCCTGGAATAGACAAAAGAGACAAACTAGAAAATCCAAATGAAATGTGGAGTTTAATTAATAGTCATGTACTAAGTAAGTCCTTAGTGGTTCCTTAGTTGTGATGAGTGAATCACAACAATACAGTAATAAAAGAGGGAAGTAGCCACTGCAATGGCTCACGCTTGTAATCCCAGCACTATAGGAAGCCCAGGCAGGGGATCGCTTGAGTCTAAGAATTTGAGACCAGCCTGGGCAACATAATAAGACCCCATTCTCTACAAAAAATAATTTGAAAAATTAGCCAGGTGTAGTGGCATGCACCTGCAGTTCCAGCTTCTCAGCTAGTTGAGGTGAGAGGATCACTGGAGTCCAAGAGTTAAAGGCTGCAGTGAGCTGCGATCGCACAACTGTACTCCAGCCTGGGTGACAGAGCAAGACTTTGTCTCAAAAAAAAAAAAAGGAAACCAAATGAAGGGGATATAGGAACTTTCTGTACTATCTTTGTAACTTTTTCTGTAACTCGACAACTACTCTAAAACAAAAAAGTTAATTTAAAATATAAAAACATTTTGTTTCATTTTACAATGGCTGGTAGATTTTCAGATCTTTAATGAAGTAGGTCCCAGATTTCTAGAACCAGAGTGCAGAGACAAGCAGGCACCCATCCAAATCCAATTGAGCCTGGTGCAATGGCTCAAACCTATAATCCTAAAGATTTGGGAGGCTGAGGCAGGAGGATCACTTGAGCCCAGGAGTTCGAGGCTGTAATGAGCTATGATTGCACCACTGCATTCTAACCTGGGCAACGTAGTGAGATCTTATCTCTTTAAAAAATTTGAAAGTTAATGTTGATTAATCTTTTACTGGCTCATTTTGGCCCTCTCATGGAGTCACTGGCCTCTGTTTTTTCCTTTTCCCCCATTTAATCATTTATTTTACAGGACTATTTTTTTCAGTTTAATGACACACAAACTCTCAATTTTTTATTTAAAACCAAAATGCAGTAGATCTGGAAGCTAAACCTTTCACCATTCATATGGAAACAGAAATAAATATCAGCAATCCTCTTTGGTCTAAACAAAAGTTCATAAGTATCCATTTTAAAATATTGTTGCAAACATTATTAGTAGGGCAATAAATCATAAAGAGATACAACCAGTCAAATAGGCTTTTAAAGAATTACTCTCAAAGACATTGCAACAAATCCAAAGACCA
Organism: Callithrix jacchus; assembly: GCF_049354715.1. Classification (NCBI taxonomy): domain Eukaryota; kingdom Metazoa; phylum Chordata; class Mammalia; order Primates; family Cebidae; genus Callithrix; species Callithrix jacchus. The sequence continues at coordinate 98,908,784 of NC_133506.1, read as the reverse complement.
GGGATCTTATAAGACTCACTTATTAGGAACAACATTCACAAAGATAGCTTTTTAATGCTGAGTTGTATCTGATTTAATGCAGTCAGAAAGCAGAAACATTTTTCTCCTTATTTTGCTGATCTGTCAGATTCCGATTAAGTTGGGAGAGCCTACAATTTCAAGGCTAGATAACTGGAATTCCGTGAGTAAACACAGAAAGACAGGAGAAAGGTGGAAAAGTTCAAAACTTAAAACATGGGGGAAAATCAGTAGAGTAGGATTACTAATAAGTAAAATATTGGGCATATAGACTTTTTTTTTAAGAGAGAAAAAAAGAAAAAGAAAAAAAGAATAAAAAAATAATGAAAGAGTGGAAGAAAGAGGGAGAGAGAACGGGAGTGTTGCTTTATTGCCCAGGCTAGAATGCAGTCTAAAAGTGGGTATTGAAAACCTCTTTTATGCCAATAATTGTGCTTAAAAATGGAGACAGGAAGGAATAAGAGAGGAAAATAACAAACAAGCAGCCAACTAATATTTCATTTAAACCTGTGAAATGCTATGCAATTACTGAGGAGTGATTTACTTCCAATTATGTAGTCACTTTTAGAGCAGGTATGATGTGGTACTGATAAGAATGTATGTCTTGTGCATTTGGGGTGGAGAGTTCTATAAATGTTTATTAAGCTTACTTGTTCCAGGTCTGAGTTCAAGTCCTGGATATCCGTGTTAATTTTCTGTCTCGTTGATCTGTCTAATGTTGACAATGTAATGTTAAAGTCTCCCACTATTATTGTGTGGGAGTCTAAGTCTCTTTATAAGTCATTCAGAACTTATGTATCTGGGTACTCCTGTATTGGGTGTGTATATATTTAGGATCATTAGCTCTTTTTGTTGCATTGATCCTTTTACCATGATGTAATGTCCTTCTTTGTCTCTTTTGATCTTTGTTGCTTTAAAGTCTATTTTTTCAGAGGCAAGAATTGCAACTCCTGCTTTTTCTTTATTTATTTATTGTTGCTCTTCATTTGGTTGGTAAATCTTCCTCCATCCCTTTGTTTTGAGTCTTTGTGTAAACTTGCATGTGAGATGGGTCTGGATGCAGCATACTGAGGGGTTTTGGCTTTTTATCCAATTTAGCTGTCTGTGTCTTTTGACTGGGGAATTTAGTCAATTTAAATTTAGAATTAATTATAATATATGTTAGTATAAAACTGCCATTTGATGCTAGCTGGCTGTTTTGCCCATTAGTTGATGTAAATTCTTCATTATGTTGATGCTCTTTACTTTTCGGTATATTTTTGGAAAGGCTAATACTGGTTGTTCCTTTCTATGTGTACTGCTTCTTTCAGAAGCTCTTGTAAAGCAGGCCTGGTGGTGATGAAATCTCTAAGTACTTGCTTGTTCACAAAAGATTTTTATTTTTCCTTCGCTTGTGAAGCTTAGTTTAGCTGGATATGAAATTCTGGGTTGAAAGTTCTTTTCTTTAAGGATGTTGAATATTGGCCCCCACTCTCTTCCAGCTTGTAGGGTTTCTGCTGAGAGATCTGCTGTGAGTCTGATAGGCTTCCCTTTGTGGGTAACCTGACCTTTCTCTCTGGCTGCCCTTAGCATTTTCTCCTTCATTTCAACCCTGGTGAATCTGATGATTATGTGCCTTGGGGTTACTCTTCTTGAGGAATATCTTTGTGGTGTTCTCTGTATTACCTGGAGTTGAATATTGTCCTGCCTTGGTGGTTGGGAAAGTTTTCCTGAATAATATCCTGAAGAGTATTTTCCAGCTTGGATTCATTCTCTTCATCACATTCAGGTACACCTATCATACATTAGGTCTTTTCACATAGTCCCATATTTTTTGGAGACTTGCTCATTCCTTTTTATCCTTTTTTCTCTAATCTTGTCTTCTCGTTTTATTTCATTGAGTTGGTCTTTGACCTCTGATATCCTTTCTTCTGCTTGATCAATTCGACTGTTGAAACTTGTGCATACTTCGCAAAGTTCTCGTGTTGTGTTTTTCAGGTCCATTAATTCACTTATATTCCTCTCTAAATTGTCTATTCTCGTTAGCATTTCATCAAACCTTTTTTCAAGGTTCTTAGTTTCTTTGCATTGGGTTAGAACATGTTCTTTTAGCTCACAGAAGTTTCTTATTATCCACCTTCTGAAGCCTGATTCTGACAATTCATCACACTCATTCTCCATCAGGCTTTGTTCCCTTGCTGATGAGGAGCTGCGATCCCCTGAAGGAGAAGAGGCATTCTGATTTTGGATGTTTTCAGCCGTTTTGCACTGGTTTCTTCCCATCTTTGTGGATTTATCCACCTGTCATCTTTGTAATTGCTGACTTTCAGATTGGGTCTCTGAGTGGAGGTCCGGCTTGTTGGTGGTGATGTTATTTCTGTTTGTTTTCCTTCAGTGGATGCCCCTCCCCCACAGAGCTGGACCTTCCTGGGTTCAGCTGTGCTTGCTGTGAAACTCCCAACCATCAGTGTTTCCAATTGCTGTTTTTTTGTGGGGGTGGAACCAGCCGAACCCAATCACCTGGCTCCCCGCCTTTGAGCCCCCTTTTTTTCTTTTCCTAATTGAACAGTCGATTCTCTCCCAGGTGCCCCAGTCACCCACCGAAAAGGTGCTGGGATCTATGCAATTTCCCGTGCGGCAACCGCACCAGCTGAAACAGTGGTGCTGAGATTCGTGGCGCTTTTCTGCCCAGGAATCTCCTGGTCTGGCTCCCAGCTTTAGTCGCCCTCCCAATCAGCTGAATGGGTGACTCTGCCTTCTCGGAGCTCCAAACACGAACTAAAAGGGCACCCAGTCTGACATACTCTGCACTGAGAACTGCCGCATTGGCAAAACAGATGCGCCAGCTAAAAGAGTCGCACTGGAGACCAGTGGGGCTCCTCTGCTGGGAATCTCCTGGTCCATAAGCAACAAAAATTCGTCTGGAAGTCTGGCGTCCACTCTCTCCCTGCACCTTCACTGGGAGCTGCAACCCTGAGCTGCTGCTAGACGGCCATCTTGGATCTCTCTCCTGGGCATATAGTCTCTTAATTTCCATTAGTTGTGCAAATATTTTGTTAGTATTTAGATTCGTGTTTTAGAATGTTTTGTAGAGACTGAAAAGCACATAAGTAATTGCATTAGCATTGTTAAGTATCAGTGTTTTTTTGTCTGACAAATAATCATACAGCTGTGTTCTCAGGCTGCAATAACAAAACACCAGAGACTGACAGGCTGAAAGAACAGAAATTTGTTTCTCACAGTCTGGAGGCTGGAATTCCAAGACAGAGGTACCAGCAGTGGGGCTTTCATTGTGAGGCTTCTTCTCTTGGCTTATAGGTGGCTGCCATTTCTCTGTGTTCTCCTATGCCCTCTTGTTTGCATACACAGGGAGGGAGGGAACAAGCTCTCTGGGGTCTCTCCCTATAAGAACACCAATCTTAGCAGATCAGAGACCCACCATGACTTCATGTAACCTTAATAACTTCCTTAGCAGCCCAGTTCCACACTGCAGGTTGGGGCTTCAAGATGGGAATGTAGGGGTGAGGGTGGGACATAAACATTCAGTCCATAACAATGGCTTACCAAACTATGAAAGCAAATAGAAAAAAATCACAGTTCAAGAATGACATAAAACTTAACTAGGTGTGTTACAGAGCAATGCATAGAACCAAGCTGAGAAGTTAAAACATGAACTCGTTGATTTCTAAAGACAATCTTCCCCAAGTTCGGTTCACCTTAGGGCTGATACACACCTTTAGAATCAGATTTTGGTCTCTAATATTATCTTCCACTGAAAGCCAGGGCAAACAGGTTTATGTTCATTTCATCTTGGCCTATAATTTCTCTTTAAAGTGATCATTAATGTTCACAATTAAGGCTCGGCCTGGGCCATTCTGAGAACAAGCTCTGGAGATCACAATTTTAAAGGATTAAATAATCATAACAGTATTCTTTGGTCTGACACAATTATCATCTGACAGTGATTGAATTATCTTGGGAATCTCCCAAGCCTTAAATGAATGCAGCAAAGACAAGTGTCACAAATTCAGGAAACAATAACTTCTGCTATGGCCAGTAAGCGCCTAGCAGACCATGCAGCAGAAAACAATTCTGAAAAATTTTTTAAGCAACAACCCACATGAAGTCACTTAAAAAAAGAAGTCCAGCCTTGGAAGAAGACAGGCCACAGGATCAGTTTCTTGTTTCTATAGCTTTTACCCAGAGTGCAAGACATAGGTCCACGCTGTGCAGGATAGCTTAAGTTCCTTTAGAAAACCACTGTTTTTCTGGCTGGAAGAATCAGGGGACAGAAAGGGGGTCAACCATAGCTGCTGGAAATAGTTGAAGAAGGAAGCCCTGAAAGAAGTGTCTGAGATGAGGGAGTTCCAAACTCTGTATGTCAGCTTCACCCAAGTCTCTAGCTGACTTGTGAACTAAAAAGAAAACGTTTCAGTCATTAGTGGATTGTCACCCACAGACATTACATGGCAATTGCCTCGTCTCATTTTGATTTGGAGTTCTTCTTAACAGTCTCCACACAGAAAAATATATAGGTGTTGTTTTGCCCTGGAAGCCAGACAGACCAGAATATTGTGTAAGATAAGTGAGTCAGCTGTCCTTGGATGAATCCCAAACACTATGTTCCTTTCCAGGCCTGAGAATCGCCGGACACTGTCCAACATGATGTGATCACTCAATATGTCACATGCATCACTGAGCTGCACAGCCCTTTTCTTCCTCAGTGCTTTCAAAAGTTCGTACTTATAGCGCTCCACTTCTCTTGCGGTGCTGACAAGCACAGCAACATCCTTAGGAGAATAGCCCCTTTCAAAGAAGCGCTTGCATTTGTTTGCCACATAGGTCACTATTTGCTCTACAGTAAAGTGTTTCTTAATTTTTAAGTTTCCCTGAACACCCTGGGACCATTCAGCTTCAAGAAGTACCTCAAGGGACCCAGGAGGGATGTTAAATGAAGGATTATTTCTAATTATTTGCATTTCTTTTTGTAAGTACTTGGCTATTGGATCTGCATTGCGAACTATTCTGGTCAGCTCTTCCCTTGGATACTGTTCTGAGAGAGGGGGAAGGCCACTGTGATCCAAGTGGCTGGTCTGAAAGTAGTCCAGAAAGATCCAGAGAATTCCTGGGTCATTCTTTGCTCTCTGCGTGATGGTTTTTGCCTTCCCATACCAGTCCCCATCTTCAGTGCGGAAATTCTGAGCTTCGTCAATGATGATGTGTTGAATGTGTTCAAAGTGATTTTTCAGGAATGTTTTCCGAGTCACTGCTTCGCAGATTTTTCTATTACTGTAAAAATTAAAATGACACATTCAGGTTTGTTCTAACTGAATAAAAGGAGAAAATGACTCGATCATGCTCCCCTGTACACGGTCTGTTGTCACAAATGATTTTGCCACTTAATTCTCAAGGAGCAAGGAAGCTTAGCAGAAAAAGTTAAACCTAGATTGAATAAAGCTTAGAGATATAAGATCCAACTGCTTACCTGATGAAGTTCCTCAGAGGCTGGTTCTCACAAACATAAAGAATTCTCTGTTCCTCACAGTGAAACACATTCCTGATCTTCTCCATGATCTTCATGGCCATGATGGTCTTCCCTGAGCCAGGTAAACCGTGGACAAACAATTCCCTGTTCTTGCGGAGGCTTTTGGAGAAGATCTCATACTGCTGGGCTGTGAGCAGATTTAAAACCTCACAGCCGAGCTGGTCACTCAAGAGAGACCTGAAGCCGAGCAAGACAATCACCAGGGACTGCAGCAGGGCTTCCATGTGCTGGGTGCCTGCAAGGCGATAGGACAGTGGGTAATGCATCGGAGACACTGCAGCCTCCAAGGCCTCTGTGCTGCTCTCAGGACTCAGACAGAGGACCTTGGCCCTGACACACACCTTCCCGGTGTAGCCCCCCACGTTCACCAGGTTCTGCTTCAAAGTAAAGGCGGTGTGAGTGCAGTAGTCCTGGCCCTCTGCATCCTGCTCCCTGAGAATGGTGTAGAGAATGGGGGTGCTGTTCTGTGCTATCAGCAGAGCATCACAGATGACTCCTGGCTTCTCCTGCAAGTTCAGGTCCATGGCCCAGCTTCTAGAGAAGATCAATATTCCTCGAAAGAAAGGTTGCATTTGCTCATTTATTAATTCCTCTAATCCTTCATGCTGTGAGGTCAGGTCCTTCCAGAGGGACTCTGGAGTATATTGCAAATGTCCTAGTGGGACTGTATGTGAAAAGAATGATAAATTAGGGGAAGAGGAATAATCCTATTGATTATGATGACTAATTATAATTAATTGATTAATTTGATGATGACTTACAGATGCTTCAAATATTCTTTTATAGGTATTATTATATTACAATCATAAAGGAAAAGAACCCTGGAATATCTGGTATACTTCAATCAAACCCATGTTTTTTTTTAAACTTACAACCTTGGAAAATTCCTTAGCCTAAGACTTTGTTGTCTGTTTTGTAAAACAAAACTAAGAATAGCACATTTCCCATGGGGGGAAAGAAATGAAATAACATAAAATGTTTGGCTCATTGTAGCTTCTTGAGAAGTGGTGGTTCTCTTCCCCTTTCTACTTTGAACATACCTGAATCTCAAAGTGGTCCACTGATGGGAATAGCAGGGGCCCCCCACCAGGAAGAAGGTACTCCTTGATACCATATTTGCAGAGAAGAGGGAGTCAGGTTAAAGCCTTTATTGGCAGGAAATTTCCTGCAGTCCTAGACTGGGAGATCCTTAAAGCTATCTCTCCCGAAGCAGAATTCTTGCATCACTTAAGAGATCAACATATGGCTCATCCCTATCACAAAAGTCTTCCCTTTGTCACAGGCAAATAAGAAATAATTATATGACATGAGAATATACTTGCATTGGAGGGTTATGCACTTATTTCAATTATCATGGGTTCCAAAGGGGGGAAAAATAATTGTCCTGTTGTGGTAGTGTTAGAGTACAAACCCAAATCAATATTTGTAGTGTAATTTCAAAAGAAATTACCCAGATTTTATTGGTAATTATGGTTCATTGTTGCTCATGTTTCTCATTTGTACCAGGTGTTCACACAACTTGATTATGCCTGCAACCTGGATGACAGTGAGTAGGAGATGGCATCTATTGTAAGACACACCCAGATTTTAGAGATGTTAAATATGGGGGAAACACACATCTTAGAATGGATAATTTGAGGATATGTTTAAAATGAAGCTTTGGAAACCAAAGGAATGTAAAATAAGAAAATACATCGTTCGTTGATTGTACCAGGAAATGTGAATGTTTCTCTGGTCTTCACAAATTTTCCAAGGAAGACAAATATGTCTTTCCATATTCATATGAGTGAATAAGGATTCAAAGAGGTCAAGTGAGAGCTGGGTGCAGTGCTATGGGCCTGTAGTTCCAGCTACTCGGGAGACTGAGGAAGGAGGATTGCTTGAGCTGGGGAATTTAAGGCTGCAGTGAGCTATGATTGCACCACTGCACTCCATCCTGGGTGACAGAGCAAGGTACTGTCTCAAGAAATAAAAAATAAAAGAGATCAAGTGACTTGCCCAATATCACACCACTAGGAAATGGCAGAGCCAGAGTCTGAACCCAAGTCTCTTGGACATCAGATCCTCTATTATTTCTGCCCTGCCCCGAAAGTCACAGACTACTCCTGCCTGATACATGGTAAAAGTCACTAAAACACTTGATGTTTATTTACCTCATCATTGCATAGGTCTTTTTTTTCTTTAATTGTATAATGGAACATGCTTCCAAAGGAAATTATGTGACGATAAGAAGTGTCTCTTTCATTTATTTGATATTCTACATAACAGTAATGACAAGGACCAGAATAGATGTTCAATTAATGCCACCACTCCAGGTACACTAGAGTAGTCACAGATTTAAGCAAGTGGCTTTCCCTCTCTGGGATTCCACAAAGAAGACAGCAGTGGATTCCTCAGCAAAGCCTACCATGGGAGCAAGGGATAAGAGTGAGTACAGAAAAGGCATTGACATTGGTCCTAAATTATTGTTTGTGCTACATGATTGTCCTAAACCCAAAAAACAAGAATAAATGCATAACCCATCTCTATTTTATTTTTTTGTTTTCCTTCTTGACCTAGATTATATTCTTTTCTCATATTTATAACTTCGACTCCTCTGGAAAATCTGGCAGGGATAGGCAGTTTTTTGGCTGCTCTCTGGTGTAGTTTATGACTAGTTTGACTAGAGAAAAGGTTTCCAATCTAAATGAGCCTAAAATCATGAGGGTGGTTTGATAAAAGTGCATATTACAAGTCCCTCTCCCCAGATATTCCAATTTGTTATGAGCGGACTAGGGACTCAGATGTGCGTCCTTTTATAAATGACCAGAGACACTGATGATCAGCCAGATTTGGTAACTACAAGACCAAACAGTCTTTTTTTAAATTGTACTTTAGGTTCTGGGGTACATGTGCAGATCATGCAGGATCGTTTCATAGGTACGTACATGGCAAGGTGGTTTGCTGCCTCCATCCCCCCATCACCTATATCTGGTACTTCTCCCCATGTTATCCCTCCCCACCCTCCCCACCCCCTGCTGTCCCTCCCCTGGCCCCCCACAACTGACCCCAGTGTGTGATGCTCCCCTCCCTGTGTCCACGTGTTATTGTTCAACACCCACCTATGAGTGAGAACATGTGGTGTTTTGTTTTCTGTTCTTGTGTCAGTTTGCTGAGAATGATGGTTTCCAGATTCATCCATGTCCCTACGAAGGATACGAACTCATTGTTTTTTATGGCTGCATAGTATTCCATGGTGTATATTTGCCACATTTTCTTTATCCAGTCTATCATTGATGGGACATTTGGGTTCCAAGTCTTTGCTATTGTAAACAGTGCCACAATGAACATACATGTGCATGTGTCTTTATAATAGAACTATTTATAATCCTTTGGGTATATACTCAGTAATAGAATTGCTGGGTCAAATGGTATTTCTAGTTCTAGGTTCTTGAGAAATTGCCACACTGTCTTCCACCATGGCTGAACTAATTTACCTCCCACCAACAGTGTAAAAGTGTTCCTATTTCTCCACATCCTCTCCAGCATCTGTTGTCTTCTGATTTTTTAATGATCACCATTCTAACTGGCATGAGATGGTATCTCAACGTGGTTTTGATTTGCATTTCTCTAATGACCAGTGAGGAAGAGCATTTTTTCATATGTTTGTTGGCCTCATATATGTCTTCTTTTGAAAAGTGTTTGTTCATATCCTTCACCCACTTTTGAATGGGTTTGTTTGTATTTTTTCTTATAAATCTGTTTCAGTTCTTTGTAGATTCCGGATATTAACCCTTTGTCTGATAGGTAGATTGCAAAAATGTTTTCCCATTCTGTTAGTTGCCAGTTCACTCTAATGATTGTTTCTTTTGCTCTGCAGAAGCTGTGGAGTTTGATTAGGTCCCATTTGTCTATTTTGGCCTTTGTTGCCAATGCTTTTGGTGTTTTAGTCATGAAGTCCTTGCCTATGCCTATGTCCTGAATGGTTTTGCCTAGGTTTTCTTCTAGGGTTTTTTATGATGTTATGTCTTATGTTTAGATCTTTAATCCATCTGGATTCATTTGAGCGTAAGGTGTCAGGAAGTGATCCAGTTTCTAGGAGTTCAAGGCTGCAGTGGACTATGCACATTGCTAGCCACTTTTCCCAACAATGTTCCTGGATTCTATGTGTGATACTGCTTAAGCCAGTGGGGTCAGTGAGGTTTCATTTCTAAACCACTTATCACCAATAGGATTGTAACATCATCACATCTTACATACGGGTGTGCAGAGCATACTTTCAGGATTTTACAAAATAAATATATAGTTTAATCTCCCTTTAGCCTAACATAGAAACTGGTTGGTGTTGAGTAGACAAACCATAATTACCTGAAAATAAGAGTTGCTGGAGTTCCTTTTTATGTTCCAGGCCTTTCTTGGAGTACACTGGTCTGCTAAGGGGAGGCCCACCAGATAGACTCAGCTGAGATTCAAAATCTTTGGGCAACTGTACAAGATCTTAAGAAAGAAAGAAAATTCCTGTTATTCTGACATGCTAGTTTATCTCCTCATGACTCAAAGAGGACTTATCAATAGGTAGAATATGTGACTTTCTAGACAGTGTGACTTGAGGAATAATATCAAAATAACTCCCCATTCACTCTGTCTATATAAGTGCCTTTACTGCCTATCAAGGTCACCAAAATCCACCACTGAAAAGCCATTATTTGGAAGTTTAAATGTATTTCTCTATTCATTATAAATCTTTGTTTGTACACCCTTATGATACCTAGCACATTCTTTTAGTACTCCTGTCTGTGCATGTATCTTCTTTTACATCCCCTCTCCAACAGCCCCCACCTCTCCTGAACCCAAGTCTCAACTCTGTCAAATATCATCTCATATCTGACTTGCAATTACTGTTACTCACACTTAAAAAATAGCTTAGGGCTTGGGCACAGTAGCTTATGCTTGTAGTCTCAGCTACTCAAGAGATCCCTTGAGCCCTGGAGTTCAAGGCTGCAGTGGACTATGATCACGCCACTGCACTGCAGCCTGGGTGCCATTCTGACACCTATGCTTATTCCTGAAGTTATAATGAGATACTGTACAAAATCAAAGGACATTATAGAGTGCATTGTTTAACTTTTTCATGTGCTTTGGAGATTGAGGTCAGCTTTATAACACTTCTTTCCAAATACCCATCCACTTTACTCAGAAGATGGTGTCCCAATTTTTATGTTCTTCTCTCTGTATTTCTCCAGACTTGGGGTATTCTCAGGTGTTACAGAGACACTGAGATAGCCCACTAGCCCGCCAAATTATAGCATGATGGGGTAAATATAGAAACATGTTTGGGAAGCAGTAGTGATGCAAGGAAAGAAATATTTAAAACTTAGGAGCAGAGGAGTAGAGCAGATTATAGCTGCTGGCATACAGCATAATGGGTACGTGATGATGAGTGGAAGAAACGGCAAATTATCAACAGAATAAACAGAGACATGGAATAATATGAAAGGTATTGAGGACAAACCCTGAATACATCCCTATCCCCGTGACCCTCATCACCCTGAAATACTTTCTGTTCTTTTGTTTTTGAGACAGGGTCTCACTCTCACCCATGCTGGAGTGCATTGGTGTACTCATGGCTCTCTGCAGCCTCAAACTCTGGGGCTCAAGTGATCCTCGCACCTCAGCCTCCCAAAGTGCTGGAATTATAGGTGTCAGCCACCATGCTCGTCCCTGAGCTACTTTCAAATTTTCCTGAGCTGCAAAATTAACAAT